>NW_020185335.1:2265183-2586621 GCF_003031525.2 Neophocaena asiaeorientalis asiaeorientalis | reverse complement strand
CCCGTCTCCCGCACTCCCTCACCTCTGGGGCTTGTTCAGCCAGTTGGTTATTTGTAGGAGCTCAGTGTAGGGCGTCTTACATGGCACTTCACGGTAGATATTGGCCACGGCTTTGGGGAGCTCGGAAGTCCCATGCAGTACATACAGCCAGCCGGTCCCATCTGGGAGGGGGAAGAAGAGGGTGCCCTAAGAGAAGAAGAAATGTGGTCAGAATGACACAGAGGGTCCTTTCTTAGCTACCTCTCAGGCACGGCAGTAGCACAGGATTAGTGGAGGCTCTGCAAATAAGCATAACACCTTTGGAAAGCAGCTTGGGAATATGTTCCCGAGAGTCATAAAAATGTTCATGTGTATTTGAACCAGGGATCCCATCCCAAGGCACTTACTGAAGAAAAACCCCTACAGCAGAAAAAGTTAAATATATACATACATGTGTATATTAGAACTACTTATATTGATGAAAATTTAGAGATAACTTAAACATCCAACAACTGGGGGATGTGAAATAAGTTATGGAACTGTCATTCAATGAAATATTAGTCAGTCGTTAAAAATGATTATCACAAAGGTTACATAGTTAAATAGAAAAATGCTCATGACATAGTGTAAAGGAAAAGTAAACAGGATGCAAAACTGAGGATGCTGTGATGGCAGCTATGGCTGTATTTGAGTAAGGACTGGTAGCGAAGACGGAAGAAAACAGCTCTTTTTGGGGAGGGGAGGTGGGAGACTGTGGCTTCTTTTCCCTTTTTGATTTTTATTACAGTCACCATGATGCTATTTGTGCACTTAAACGAAGTATTAATTGCGTGATGCCTAGTTGAGGACTCCATTTTAGAACTGAGCCCCTGGTTCCAAGAGAATCCCCTAAACATGAAAATACACGGACAAAAAGGGAAGTTGTGGACTTGATAAGCTTTGGACATGATTCCCCGTGGATCCAATACCACTTGTGGGGTCCCCTCTTGTCTTAACATTCTCTCTCACACAACTCCTCCCTCCAACCATGCCAGGAAAACAGTGGGGGAGGTGGGGCTCAACCTACCTGATGTTTGCGGTTCTCCACATTCAAGGTGCGGGGCCGGTAGGTAATCTCATAGGGCTTGTTTTGCTGATGGGGCTCCAGGGTGATGAACTCGGGCCCCTCCCAGTGCTCGCCTTCAAAGATGGGGTGCAGATTCCAGGTTTGGTTGGTGTGGTTTGAAAGCATGATGGTCTGTACGTGCTTGGAGCGTACCTGGCAGGTGAAATTCACCACCTGGAAGAAAACAGGCACCTTAAGCAGGCAGTGGAATTTACAAATCTGGAGTTCAAGGCAAGGTTCAGGCCATATATATATATAGATACCTATATATCTATATCTATATCTATAGATATATAGATATCTATCTACATCTATCTATCTATATATCTATAACTACCTCTTTCTCTATATATTTGGGTGTTGTCAGTATAGCAATGTTTTTTTCAGGCCAAGAAACTGGATGAAATTATAAAGAAGTAAGTGTATTTAGGAAAAAAGAAGGCATTTCAGGACTAATTCCTGACTGGCACGTTCCAATGTTAAGAAAAATCAGAAGAGGAGACAAGAAGCAGCAGCTAATAAGGTGGGAGGAAAGCCAGGAGAGGGTGGTACCCTGGAGGCCATGTAATGAAGGAAGTGCGTGAAAGAGGAGGGGCTTGTTCAAGGTGTCAAATGCTATGACAGGTCAAGTAAGATGAGCCGTGAGAACTAGCCATTGAGCTTAGCAACGTGGACAATGTCGCATTGGTGTGAAGAGAGTCAAAGAGATCACCGGTGGGACAAGAACAGAGTTTAGCAAGAGACCCACACATATATCAATTGGTTTCTGACCAAAGTACAAAGGCAGTTCGGTGGAGAAAGGATAATCGATTAAATAAATGCTGCTGGAACAACTGGATATCCATGTACAAAAAAAAATGAATTTTGATTCATGTCTTACACTACATATAAAAATGAACTCTAAACAGACTGAGGATCTAAATTTAAAACTTGTGTCCTGAATATACAGAGAGCTCTCAAAACTCAATAGTAGGAAAACAAACAACCCCAATAAAAATAGAAGATCTGAACAGACACTTCAACAAAGAAGATATATGGATGGCAAATAAGTACCTGAGAAGATGCTTAACCTCATTAGTCACTAGGAAAATGCAAATTAAAAACCACAATGAGATATCACCACGTACCTGTTAGAATGACTAAAATTAAAAAAAACTGACCATATCAAGTATGGGCAGGGATGCGGCACAAGTGGAAATGTCAGACGTGGCTGATGGGAATGTAAAATGACACAACTACTTCGGAAAACAATTTGGTAGGTTCTTAAAAAGGTAAACATACATCTACCCTATGACCCAGCCATTCCACTCTTACGTACTTACCCAAGAAAATGAAAGCATATATTCTTGCCAAGACTTGTACATACACATTTATAGCATACTGCATGATTCCATTTATATAACATTGTTGAAACAACAGGAGATGGAGGTCAGGTGTCTATGACCATAAGAAGTGTTGCCAGGAACTATCAGGTTTCCACTTTTAGGTTTCCAGGAACAGGGCTAGCAGAGGATTAACCCAAGCCCACTTTTTAACCAGAGAGAAAGCGAAAGGTGTTCACCCCTTACTTACAGAGCTTATGACAGAATTTGATCTAGCCCGAGATTTCAATACAACCTTCCCTCAGAATGAGATGCTTGAGTTGAGAGCTGAAGGATAAATAGGAATTAACTAGATGAAGAGGGGGAAATGAATATATCAGCGGCGGGAACAGCATGTGCGAAGGCCCTGTGGTAGGAGGGAGCAGGTCTACATGTTTGATGTGGGCACCAAGGACTGTTTGAACAGGGCCACTTGTTTCTAGAAGGCCTGACTGAGTTCTCCTGTGGGGCTTGCTGGGCCCACTCTGGCCACTGGCCCATCTGTGGGCAGCACCTACTGACCTCTTTTACTGAAGGTGGTCCCACGCAGACTCCAGACAGGGTTAGGCTCAGAGGACTGCCACCCTGGATGAAGCAGAGCAAGTTTTTATGGAGGATCTCCTTGCCCACCTCAGTAGGATGGTAAGTCACTTCGAAAGAAACCTCCATGCCTGCGGTGATATAGCCTTCTTCCGGGCTGATGGAGAAATGAGGCTCAAATTTTCTGGCATCCCATTTAAACCTTTTCCAAGACAAAAGGAGACAAAGTAGTTTACTAATATCCTTGGGGAGTCCTCAATCCTGCTGAGAAAAGAGATTTTGCCTGTGCTTTTAGCTGAGAGGTTCAGACTGCTGGGCAAAGCAGAGGCAGTGGGACAAAGGCCAGGTCATTGCTGGGTGGGATCTCCAGGCTCTCCCTTGGGGCTGAGCAGGGTGGGAAGTGGCACACTGAGGGGCATGTGCGTGAACACGCTTACACGTGTACCCGAGGTCACACAGCTAGGATGTGGCCAGGCCAGGACTGGAACCCTCCTGAGACTGTGGCCATAGCTGCTCCCTGCACTGCCTCTCAGGTTTGATCAGGGGGGTGGAGATGATCCCTTCACATGAGAGTTGCCCCTATTCTTGGTGGCACTGGGATCCGATGGCCCTGTGTGGTCACCCCCTCTGTGGTCTGGCACTTGGTCCAGGTAGGACACAGAGGGTGGATGGTGCAGACCAGTGCTTCCAGTGCCAAGGCTGCCATACCACAGCCTCAGGGCACTGTTTAACTGAGGTCGGTGTGAAGGGCGCCCCCTGCAGGTGTGTGGTGCGCAGCGGGCACGGCTATGGCAGCATTCCCCAAGTAGTGCCTGGGTGGGTCCCTGCTGGCAAGTCACATAACCACTTTGAGCCTCAACTTCATCTGTGAAATGGGGACAATATCTTAACCACTTTAGAGGGTCCTGGGATAGTTAAATGGGAATCCAGGCCCAGAGGGCTCTCCTACCTCGCACCCATGTCGCCCGTGTTCAACATGAGGACGCGACGCGTGGCTTGTGTCTGACACACGACTGGTCCGAAGGGAAGATGTTTCTGGTCCAGGGAGATCTCCAGGGCCTGGCAGCAGCCGCTGAGGAGGAAGAGGGGCCGCAGGAGCCCCATGCACTCCATGCACACCTCTTCGGAGAAGGGAGGGACACGCTTCTTCGGGGCGAAGTTGACTTCCAGCTTCCGGACCTCTTTGGGCTTCAGAGTGATGTTGTGGAATGGTGTTAAGGTGATGACCTGGATAAAATAAATGACAACGAGCCTCAGCAGCTGAGGGTGGGGTGCTCCTGAGGCTCCATTTCTGGGAGTCATGCTGCTGGGACCGTATCAGGCCAGGTGTAATATCATTCTGCCCTCTCACCAGCTGTGCCACCTGTGGTGAGTTACTGAAACTTTCCGTGATTTACTCTACGGTGAAGATCCAGACCACCTGTACAAAATGTGTGGCACGTAACAGGCATTCAATCAGTGTTAATTCTCTTTCCAACCCCTTGCAAATAACCCCGTTCTCTGGTGGAAGAAACAGTAAGAGCAAGTAGAAAAGACTCAGTGCTCCGGTGGTTTTCAAGGCGCGCTCCCTGGGCTCCCTGCATCACATTTCCCAGTGTGCTGGTTAAAAGGCAGACTCTTGGGTCCTGCCCCAGCCCAAGAGAACCAGTCTCCTTGGGAGAGCTTGGAACCTGCATTTGAGGACTCATGTGTTCTAAAGTTTGAGAACCGCTGTTGGAAGTTGAATATAAGGGGCTGCTCTTTCCCCTTGGTCCTGGTAAAAATCAAATCAAAATCAGCTTGAAGGAAGTCAAACCCTTTTCATCCTTGAGCTCCCTTTGGTACGGAGTGCTGAGCAGCCACCGGAAGTGGACTGTGGCGGGCAGGGAGGCGTTGGGGGGAGTGAGATAATGGCTGAGAATCACAGTAGGAAAGTGACCTTAGAGATTTCTCAAAACACAATGATGGAAGTGACCCCCCCAGGGTGACAGTGCCGGTCCAGGCCATTCTGGCAGCTTTCGTCTCACCACCTCGAGAGGCAGAACTGGTGCAGCCGAACTGTGAGGGGCCCTGACCCACTGGAATGAGGACTTTACTTTGGATTAATGAGGAAAGGGAAGCAGCAAGTTTTCCCTCTTTCTCTGGAAGGCAAAGTGGGTGATGTGGGGGTCCAGGGACGAGATGCCCACTGGGTCTCCTGCTTTGGTCGGCCTCTCACAGCCAGTGTTCCTGTATCCTGCAATCCTCAGATGGTCCACAACACTCCTACCACATTGAATCACACCTAGGATTCCAAAAGCATCAACCCCTTTGAGCCTATATAATCTTGCCTGCCAGAAACACTCTTCCTCAACCTGTCTGCCTGGGAGATACCTCTTCATCCTGTAAAACGCAGTTCAGACCTCTCTCCACTGTGAGGCCCTCCTCTGAGCAGCCCTGGTCCTGAATCACACCCTGCTTCTGCAGCTTCTAGGCTTTCCTGGGACTGTTCATGTGTCTGTGACCCCAAAAGACTGTGAACTCCACCAGACCAAAGTCTATGTCATATTCACCTTACTATGGACTGAATTGTGTCCTCCCGAGTCCATATGTGAGTAGTGTTTGGGAGGTAATTAGGTTTAGAATGAGGTCAAGAGAGTGGGACCCTAACGATGAGATTAGCGCCCTTATAAAAAGGGACACCGGAGAGCTGGGGCTTGCTGTCTCTCTGACATGTGGGGACACAGCAAGAAGGTGGTCGTCTGCAAGCCAGGAGGAGCGTCCTCACCAGAAACTGACTATGTTGGCACCCTGATGTCAGACTTCCAGCCTCCAGAACTGTAAGAAAATAAATGTCTGTTGTTTAAGCCACCCAGTCTGTGGTGTTTTGTTATGGCAGCCCAAGCTGACTAAGCCACACCTTTATATTTCCAGCACGTAGCACTGATTTACTGAGTAAATGTAAGAACGAATTGAATGAAGGAATGGATATGGTCCATCCTCAAAACGAAATACACCTGGTCCATTTTCAAAGGGCCACCCAAACACTGTGAGATGGGTAGACGGCGGCCAGGACTGTAGCTTCTCTATTTAGGGAGCTCGAGGACATGGATTTGGCAACAAGCATGCTTCTTTCACACAGCGGATTGAAGTGTAAAGAGGGACAAGCTTTCGGGGGCAGATGAGTGATGTATATCGAAACATACTCTTCCTTTTGGTCCAAGAAGCTCACTCCTAGGGGTATGTATGAAGCAGAGGGTCATGGATTCACACAAAGTTTTGTTTACATGGATATTACAACGCTGCTTATAAAATAAAAAATCAGGAACACCTGAGATGAGCAGAAACAGAGGATTGGTCCGTCTGCATGATGGAGGTATAGAGGAACAAATGACATTGAACGCTTAGGAGCTATTTCAAGTTGGGAAAAGCAGGTTTCAAAACAACCTGAACATTAATATTTTATTTTAAAAATGTGTAGGAAAAACAGGGGAAAGATAGGTACCAAAATGTTAAGTGATTATTTCTGGGTATGAGATTATGGGCAAAATGTTCTGCTTTGTGATTTTCCATATTTTTCAAATTTTCTGCTGTGATGATATATGTATATTCATTAGAGCCCAGATCTTCTGAATCCATCAAGGGCACTTCTCTTTCTACATCACTGTTGCCCTCTAGAGGCATGTAGCCTCTCCAAGCCTTGGTTTCCTTACATGTAAAATGAGAATCACAGAAGCACCACCCTACACCGTTTCTGTGAAGATGACCAGAGGCAGCACAGGGAGAGCTCTCAGAAATGCCCGGCACACTGAAGGTGCACGAGAACCGTGAGGTGTCAGTGTTGCTACCGCGGCCATCCCTGTCATCGGGGCGGGGGGTGGGGGAAGGGATGGGGCATGAAGATGCCACTAGGGGCCCGAGCACCAACCTTGGGGTCCTGGAGTTCTGGAATCGAGAACAGGGCTGACAGGTCAAATGTGAGCTGGGCTTGGCTGTTGTTCATGATGGAAATCGTTTTCTTCGCCACCTGTCCAGGCAGGACAGCTCCTAACTTCACAGTCTTATTGGCTGGATTGAGGACTAAAATCTGTGGGACAAGAAAGAGAGCAGGGAAGGAGGTTCATCAGTTAATGAGAAAAAGAAATACGATATGGGGACCCTGGTGAGGCAAGGCTGATTCCTTCTCATTCTTCACATTGGATGGGCATTCGCCCACTCAACAAACATTTATGTGCTTAAAATGCCCACTAAACAACCTGTTGCACAATCACATAATTACGGCCGGGTTCAGAGATGTTAGGAAGGAAAAGCTCAGGGTACAAGGGGCTGAGCCAGCCTGGGGGTGAGGGAGGCTTCCCTGAGGAAGGCATGTTCCTACTGAGAGCTAAAGGAAGGGTGGGATCCTGTGGGTTTGCATCAGGGTGGTGTGGGGCTGGATCCCGAGGGAGGAGACAAGCTGTGGCGAGGCCCTGAGCTGGAGGGAGTGGACTGGACTCACAGCCTGTGGCTGGGAGCGAGAGGGAGACACGAGAAGACAGTTCGGAGAGGGGTCAGGCTTTCTTCTGGGAGAAGTGGGAAGCCAGTGCAGCCTGGAGCGGCCCCATCAAGTGTGTATCTTGGGAGGGTGCCCTGGCTCACTCCTCTGTGGAGATGGACTGGAAGAGGGCAGGAGAGAGAGCCTTTAGGAGTGAGAGGTGATGGTGGCAGCGGAGGTGGGAGAAGCAGGTACATTTCAAAGTCCTCATCTGACGTACTGATCAAAATGCTGACCTGGATCGGGCCAAGGTCAGGCTGGGCCTTGTCCTCCGGGATGACGTGACCCACACAAATAGCACCCACTGGTCACTGTCATTTGACCAGTCACTAAACTGCATCCCTCCCCTACACGCTCTTTCTATCCTGCCCATATGTTTCCATTTTGTGTACAAAGGCAAGGGTCTCCAACCCCACCCTGTGAACTCCTGGAGGTGAGAGAACATGCTTAAGCCTCTGCAGGATTTCTGCAAAGCACCTGACACAGTGGGTGCTGAATGAGTGATGAAAGAATGAACACTAGAATGAATCAATGACATCAGAAGAGACCCCATCACTGGCTCGGGTGCAGACACACCAGGTGGCCTGGTCCTGTTGCTCTCTGGCTTGATGGGAAGGCTGCCAGAACACACCCCTCCCATTTTCTCTGGTTGCTGAAATGTCCCATGCATTGCCGAGGATCTTGGAAGGTCTTCAGTTTTCCAAAACTCCCCATTAAACGCAAATACTCCTACCAGACAGACACCTTAAATGTTAACCAGACACTGGGAAGAAAGGGATTAGCAGCAGGACCGGACCAGTCCCTTCCTATTAGGAGCACCTGGTTAGAAGGAAGGCCCTCAGTCAAATAGGATCCTGGGAGTTGTGGCTGGCTGGAGAATGTCAGTCTGTGTGCTGTTAAGGAAAAATGTCCCATAACTGAAAGGTTTGTCTGCATATAGAGCTTAAAACAAGTCTTGCCTCGTAACCTGAAAACACTACATGCCCTGATGTGGGACGAAAAGGACATGCTTGGGTGCCGCATCTGATAGTCTCAAACTTCTCCAAGAAAAAGAGTGTTTCTCCAGTGATCTCCTGTGATTACTTGTATCCTTTGATACAGTAAAGTTTGGTATTGAATGAGATCTATGTGATTCACTTGGGTCTGATCTTACAATTCACCCCTTGGTGGGACTGGTTGACCCGCTGACAGAGCAGCTTGGGGGCAGGAGACTTTGAGGGGGTGGCAGGTGGGCTCAGGTGGGCAAAGAAGGGCAAGAAGGAGGGGTGCCCAGCCCGAGGATCTCCCCAACTGGCTCTTACCTTCATTTCAGTGCCTTTCCCTTTGATTTCAACTACTTGTTGTGAGAGCCCATTGATTTCAAAGGGGATGAGTTCTCGATAATTGATACTTTCTCGAGGATAAAAGATGATGGGAATCTCCAGTGTCTTTCCTGGCTTCACCACATCAACTCGGAAGTTCACCTCGAGGTGGCTGGTGTTGGTGTACAGACACTCTAAGCTGGAGAAGATCAGGAGGAAGGTGTGTAAGCTCTCGGATGCCTGACCTAGAGGGGGAGATTTTGTCCCTTGTTTCTCTGAGCTGGATCCACTGCTTGATGTCCTGCCCAGTTTTCCTGGAGTCCAAATGTAAGGGCTGGAAGGGACTTCAGCAGTGATCCAGCCCGTGGTCTCCGGGGCACCGTCGAGTTACTTCCCCCAGGTCACATCCAGAGATCCTGGCAGAGCCAGGCCTCAAATGCAAAGTCTCATGACCTTTTGCCCAGTGCTCTTTTCCCTTTCTTTATCCTCTCCTCCTTGATAATGCAGCTCATGGTTTTGTACCCTTTCATAAGAAGGGGGAGCTTCCTGAAGTAACTGGGTGGTAAAGCACAGTGGGGAGGAGTACGTGTCCAGAGTCAGACAGACAGGAGTGTGGATCCGGGTTCTATCCCTAACTAGCCATGTGACCTGAGAACAGTTTACTCAGCCCATTTGGGTCTCTGTTTCCTCCTCTGTAAAATGCGGGTAGTGATGGCTACCTCATAAAATTGCTGTGAGGATTAAATGAGATAAAGTGACTAAATCAGTCACTAGACAGGGTACAGAGGAAACATTCCATAAAGGTGAGCTATGATTATTATTGCTAATTGCTCAACTAGAAGGGACCTTCAAAGATCATGTCCACCCCCCTTCACTTGTGGGTAGGAAGCACGTAGACCTCCATTACAGCCCCTCCTCATCTGCCTTCCGGGTATTTAGAGAAGGACTCTGGCTGAGGCAATAAAATAGAGCGCAATGCCTTAAGCAAAGTAAGACTCAGATTAAATCAGGCAAGGAGGAGTGTAGGTAGATAAGATTTTAAATTAGTTTAAAATTACATGACACTCTTGTAATTTAACATTCCGGAGAATCATCACCACCATCACCGCCGCAACAGTAGCAGCAGATAAAAAACCCTGAGCATTTCCTATGTTCCGGGCACTGTTCTAAGTACTCTCTCTAAAGGAACGAATTTAATCCTTCTAATAGCCCTGTGGGGAGGTACGACTATCCCCCACTTCAGGCAAGGAGACAGAGGCACAGAGAGTTTAAAAATTTTGCCCAAGGTCACATAGCTAGGGAAGTGCTGGGATTTGAACCTAGACCTGTGCTATGTGATATGGTAGCCACTAGACACATGTGGCTCTTAAAGTTAAAATTAATTAAAATAAAATAAAATAAATGAAGTGCTGTTCTGCAGTGGCACTAGCCACATTCCAAGTGCCCCACAGCCACGTGCAGCTGTAGGCTACCGCACTGGGCAGTGCAGACATACAACATTTCTGACACTGAAGGAAGTTCAGTTGCAGGGTACTAACCTGGAGAACTTTGAGTAAACATAGGTCTCTGGGCCAGTTTTGTTTTCTGAGGTCTGGAATAGGGCCCAGAAACCTGGACTGGAACATTCTACACAGGGATGGCACAGAGAGGCTGGATTTGAGTCAGAAGGCTCAGGCCCAGTTTAGATCTGCCATTTACTGCAAGGTCACTCGCCTGAGAAATTAACTTTTTAACTCTCCAAACCTCAGCTCCCACATCTATTACACGCGGAAAATAAATGGAAGCCATCAAACCTCTTGTCAGGTCATTCGGCACTGCCCTCCTCATTTCCAGAAGAGGATTTTTTTTTAGCAGAGTAGCTCATGGCTATCCAAGTATGAGTGTTAGCGGTGGGGCAAGGAGACTCAGGATTCACGCCCACCTGTGTCTGAGGCTTTCCCAGAATCCTTCCTTTTCTGTCCTGGCAGGACCCCACCTGTGTGGAGGCTGTAGGACCCACAGGAGTGGCAGAATCATCTGGAAGCTCTGGGAAGTCTGCTTACCTCATAGACGTCTCTTCCTTGTTGGAGACAACTAGGATTTGTTTGTATGGGGGCATCCCAGCTTGGTAGATGAAGCAGGTCCCAAAGTTGTAGCTGGTGAAGGAGAAATGGACGGCTGGGCTCACGGCACAGCCTGAGATGCTGCACAAAAATGTGGGACCGTGGCTGATCTGTGGGAAGGGAATGGCAGGTGGAATGTGATTAGAAGTGAGAGGAAAGGGCCCTTACGCCCTCAGGTGAAGGAGGGAAACAGTCGAGTGCTTAAAAAAAATTCAGGTCTCAGGGCTGCATCTGCAGAGATTCTGATGAACAGTTTACATGTTTGTTTAAGGAAAGCAAGGTGGACTACTCTGCACCTGGGCCCGACGTTGGCTCTTGCTTTGCTCCCGCAGTGATGATTCAGCTTGAAGGCGGAGGGGTGTGCAGAGACTGCCAGCCCTTACCCAACGTCTGCCTCCCAGGGCCTCCTCATTAGCAGGACTCTGGCTGCCAACGTGCCTGGGAAACATGCTTGACTTCCCATCCTTCCTTGCAGCTAAGGGTGGCCATCAGACATAGTTCTCAAGACAGAATGCTGTGAATGCGTTCAGTGTCGGACAACGTTAAATGGTCTCACCTTGATTTTGAGTTCCAGGCCCTTCAAGACACATTTCTTAAATGGCTGGAAAGACAGGGAGGCCTGTGCACTCTGCCCCACATCCACACTGCCATCCATGGGTGAAAATTCCAAGTACTGCAGCAGGGACTTGGGGCCGGAGAGCTCTGCCTGGAAGCTGAAGTTGAACTTGCCGGTGTTGATAAGGCTGAATTCACACTGGACACATTCATTCAACTCCACCTGAGAGAGAACAGAGTTGAATGTTGAGTGAATGCAAACCACGGTTCCCTTCTGTGGGGTCAGGATATGCAACACGTTGGGGGAAAACACCCTGTGGGTAATAGTGATGGCAGATGATTTTCGTGAGTTGAGTATCATTAGCTCAGAGAGTAGTCAGAGAGTCCAGCAAGAGCTACTAAGTGAGAAGAGTGAGATGACAACTTAATTCTTAGATCTCACTTGGTAGCAAAACATCCTACTGTAGGTTTAAGACGAGCATTTCCCCCTTCTCTCCCATCTCTCCACCCTCTGAAAAGTAAAATAAGCTTTCACATCAGAACCATACACATTCTGGGGGTGGAGCTGCTCCTGGCATGTTTCTGTTCTCCTGGTCTCCCCGGCATTTGAAACAGAGGTTCAGCGACAATTCACTTGTACTGCTTTTCCCAGCCAGTGTGGAAACAGAGAGAGCGAGGCCCTCTCTCGTCTTTACCTCATAGAAGTTGAGAGTCGTGGTCTGGTTGGGAGTCAAGAGAGTGATGGTGCCAGTCTTGTCCTTGCACTTGACCTCTACATTCATAGAGTAGCCCTGAGCCTTGACATTTAAGGTCAGGGGGTGGGCTTTCTTTTTCACATTGCAGATCAAATTGAAGTTCACTTCTCCTTCCTGCTTCGGTGTGAAGAAAATATCAATTGGGAACCTGGTTGGGGATGAAGACAGCAGATTACATAACTAGACCAACCTGTTAAAGAAGGTTGAATACTAAACTATTATACACTAGGAGGAAAAGGCATCCTAACTCCAAATCACGATGAATTTTGAAGATTTGCCAGGCACGGCAGGCCCCTGCTTTATGGATTTGCAAACACAGTGGATAGCGAGGAAAAGAATATAAACATAAGAAAATACTGAGAACAAGAGCTTAAAGTTCTCAATGCTCTACAGTTCACTAGGAAACCGATTCTCCTGGCTGCTGGGCCTGGGACCCTGCCATGTTGGGCGAGTGCAGTCCTGGGGGCCTTCCTTTCTGTTTACCTGGACAGCGGTGGGACCCAGCCTTCCATGGGACACACGACCAGGCTGCTGCTGAAACCTTCAGAATATCGGGAGGTGTCCTGGAAGGCAAAATGGAACCTCTGCTCCTCCTTGTTGGTGATGTTCACGGTCTCCCTGGCCTCTCTGCCTGGAGGGGGAAACACTGCCCTCAGGGAGGCCTCGTGCCTGCTCCTGGCCCACCTCAGGAGGCACGAGGAAGCCTTCGTAGAAGAGGCTCCGCAGCTTCTTTCCCTTCCTCTTCCCAGCTCCTCGGCCTTTGGCCTCCTCTCTTCCTTCTTTTTGCTCTACAAGGATCCTTCCTCCCAAAGGGACTCTACCTCTTCCTTCTAGAACTTTACCCCATCAACTGCCTGTTCCTCTTAGGTGGCTGCTCTGCCTGGGTCACAGCTCTCCTGGGCCTGGGATCCTCCTTGTTCCTTCAGACCCAATGCCTTCCTGCTTTTGTTAATGGGGGCTGGTAGGCCCCTCAGCCCTGCCCATATCTCTGTAAACAACCCCTGCATTGGACTCTTTTGAATTAGGCTTTGGATACGTCACCAGTGTGCCGACAGGGCCCTGACTAATACATCTCCTATCACCGTTTTGCTTTTTCTTACTCTCCTTGACCACTGTAGAGCATTTATTTTTCCACATGAACTTCAGAATCATTTTTTCCAACTCCCCCCTCACCCCAATCATTTTGGAACTAACGTTGCCAGATTTAGCAAATAATTTTTTAGTGTAAGTATGTCCCAAATATTGCATGTTGCTTGGCATTATGAACTACTATTCATTGTTATCTGAAATTCAGATTTAACTGTGCGTCCTGTATTTTATCTGACAACCCTAGTTGGGATTTTAATTGAAACTCGATTAAATTTGCATTTAATTTTGGGAGAATTGACAAATGTTCAGATCTTGTTTGGGGGCATTTTAATAAGATTTTTTAGTTTTATTCATATAGGTCCTGTGCTTTTCTCGTTACATTTATCCTTAGCTATCATATAGGTCTTATGAATGGAATTTTTTGTTTGTTTCTAGGTGCTTACTGCTAAAAGAAAGAGAAACCATTGATTTTTGCACACGTCTTGCATCCAGCCATTCCTACATTATCTTGTTGATTCTAGTAGTTTGTTTTGCTTTTCTCTAGAGTCTCTTGAGGTTATCTATGTATGAAGTCATCAGCAACAGCATAATGAGATAATTTTGCCTCTCTTTTCCCCAATGTTTATGTCAATTATTTAATTTTCTTGTTCTATTGTATTTGCTAAAATCACTAAGAAAGTGTTCAATAATGACGGTGATAATGAACATCCTTGCCTAATTCCTGACTTTAATTGAAGTGACTTTAGTAGTTTATTACCAGATAATATCTGCCCCTTGATTTTGGTTAATCTTCTTTATTCACATTTTTCCCTCTATTCCTATTTTACTATTAGAGTTTTTGTTGGGAATGTCTGCTGAATTTTAGAAATGACTTTTCAGTATATATCAGTATGATCACCTGGTTCTTCTTTAATCTGTTGGTGTAACAATTATATTGAAATGCACCATCATTGCATTCCTAGATTAAACCCTGTTTGTCTTATTATTCTTATGCTACATTGCTCATTTATTTGTTCAAAACCTTACTAAATGCCACAATCTCCTCCTATCTGTTTATATGTATCAGTATAAGAAATGTACGGAAGTAATACACATCACGTTGTTAACACTGGTTTCCTTTGACAGAAAGGAAAGGATGAGATAGAATGGGGGGGGGAATGATTATTACATTTTTCCTTATACAACACCACGTTGATTGATGTATAAAGAATATTACTTTTATAAATAATAAAATCTAATGAATTACTAAAAAATCCTCTGACTTTAGTTGTATTTTACACACACACACACAAAACATCACATCCATGTGATAGATTCACAGTGTTATAAGGGACTTGCCAATCACTTCCTTTATGTCCTTCAAGTCTCACCTCAAATGTCACCTTCTCACTGCCCACTAGCATTCCTTATTCCCCTACCCTGCTTTATTCTTCTCTGGAACACTTATCAACATCTGACATGCTATACATTTTGCTTTGTCATGTTTTGGTAGTCTGCTTCCTGCTGCTAGAATGTAACCATCATGACGGTCGGGACTTGGGCTTTGTCCATCGCATTCCCAGCTCACAGAAGAGTGCCTGGCTCACACAAGGGCCTCGGTAATATTTGTTGAGCTGGATAAAAGTGTGAAAGGGTGTCAGAGAAATGTGATCACTTTGGCACAGAACAAGAAGCAAACAGATACAGCCATAATCTGGGGGCACATGCAAGCAGGATGGGGCTGACGTGGGGATCTGGAAATACACATAGTCAGTCCAGGCCCCAAAGGAATCTTCCAAGTAGGCTCTGTAGCAAGCCTCCTAAATTTCCTTAGGTTATTGGTGTGTGGGTTTAGAAGACACTTGATGGAAATTAGATTGAGAGGTTGAATATTTTGTGGCCTTGTGAATAGTGATAGAGGCCCTCTGACATGCTTCTGGAAGGCACCAGGAAGAGCTCCCTGCCCATGTCTGCTCCTGCAGCGCACTGCTGGGTTGGTCCCATGCCCCTCCCCCACAGGTCATGCCAATTCTAAATATAAACCAACAGGGCAGCCTTACCAACGAGGAGACAACTGAAGTTGAGATGTGACTTGTCCAGATTGATGAGAGGGTCAGTGGCTTTGCCTACCAGCAGGAAAGGGACTGTGATGTTGTGTTCGGGGATTAAGAAAGTCCAGAATGCTTCCGAGACGTCCAGATGGAAAGGTGTGAACTGGAAGATAATCTGAGAAGACAGTTTGGAGCAGAGCAGTTAGAGGCACTTCTGTGTGTTTACTCCATGCGCCCTTAGTGGCTTGCCAGCCCTGGGGTTATGCTGGCTGACATTACCAGGTCATCACTTCCTTTCTACCCTCTTTGTAAGGGCACGTAAGTTTAGCTGTACCAGCAACATCAATCTCTGTTTGCCCAGCCCACCAAGTATTTCTCGGGGGGTCTACCCCACTCACAGGCTCTGCTGGCTAGGCTACCATATTTCATGCCATGTCTCTGGATGGCATGTAAAAATGGAAAGATTCAAGGGGGAAGCTTGTAATTTGGGCTTTTCCTGAAAAGTCTGGGAGAACCAGCAACGCTGAGCCCACTGCTCTGTATGGTGACCTTCCAGAGAAGCACTGTGGCCAGCCAGCTCTGGTGCCCATCATTCCCTATCACTGTCCCCTTGGCCTGCGTCATTCATTTGTATGGTCTTCCTGAAGGCAACTGAATTCGGAATTTCCATTTCATGGATTTATTTCTGCCTCCAAGATTCTCTGTGGAATTTACAGGACATAGGGTCCACAGATCTGTTTTGGCCAGCAAGTTCGTATTTCTTTAAGTCTGTCCCTCTGCTCTAAATCACTGTGTGGACATTAGGACTAAACCATGGAACATGACTCCACTTTTCTGTTTTGCCCTTTGGCCTGACCAAGTAAAAATACATCTGTGTCCTTTTATTGCTGTCAGTCCCTTGGACAAAAATAACTCTTTACTTCTTATTCTTGTATGAGTCCTAGTAGAGTCTCCAGGCATTGGTGTCCAACTCTCCTTTCCTTGCTTTAATAATCTCAATTTTTAAAACTTCTGTTTCTCCATCGCCAACCAAGAGAGCTCGGGTTTGTCTTGTCCATGAGGACTGCCTAACACATAGAGTAGCCACTCAAGAAACACTTGTTGATGGACACACCCTTAGGCTGTTCTCCCTAACTCTATCCATGCTCTACCGCAGACCTGCTATGCAGAGGGGCATAGAATTAATAAAGTCCTGGGTCAAGGGGTCCCCATTCATACACACCTCAGCTTTCTTTTCAGGGAGGATGAGGCCCTTTTCTGTAAGGCATGTGAAGGCTGGAGGGTTCTGGAGACTTTCAATTTCTTCAGAGACCCAGCAGAAAGAGTAGGTGCTATTGGTCGGGTTCAGTATTGTAAAAGTCCTGGCCGAGGGGGGAGGAATCGATAGCAGAGAGTGAGACGGGGGCTTGAGGATTAAGAGAAACTTTTCTAGACTGTTCCCTAGCACACTTCCTTTAATGTGGGAATCAGAACTGTTCTGAGCACTTCGTTACTGCAGAAACAAAAACTGCATCTCACTTGGGGATCCCAAGTGTGGCTAGAGTTCTGGACTTTGGAATAATAATGACACCAAGGGCTCTTCTGTCCCAGTGATCCTCTGTGGTCAAGGCAGTGGTCGGGGATCCTATTTTTATGTCTTCCAAGTTTTCCAGAGTGTCAAAACCAGGGAGACAGAAGACAGCTTCCTCACGGAGGCAGTTCTCTAAAGTCAAACCCCAGGATAGCAAGCGTGCTTCTACGTGTCAGTCTAGCTTGCTACTCTGAATTCCTACTCTGAGTTTTTAGAAGGACTGACGGATATGAACTCAACTAGTGCAAACCTAAATGACTCACCGGAGATACTTCCCTCCTATGCCCACGCTGGTGAACTCAATCACCCGGGTGTTTGGATCCAGAGCCCCACTACTAGGCCCTTGGAGATCTGGGTTGCGCCGATGACCGCTGATGTAGTCCGAGTCTTTCAGGTCAAAATGGCAGAAGGGCAGGGAGCTCCGCCCTTTTGCTGACAGGACTGGGCCTTGCTCTCCAGGTGGCAGGTTAGGAATCCTGAGAGGATAAGGTTATTTTGATCTATTTTTAACTTTTTAATCGATTTTTGCTTTCGTGGTTGTAAATGAATATGACACCCATCAGAATGTGAACTCCATGAGAGCAGAGGCTGGGTCTGTCTCGGTCAGCAATATAACCTCAGTGCCTTGAACAGTACATGGTACATAGTAGGTGGTCACTAATTAATTGTGGAGTGGATGGATGCATGAATGGGCTGAGTATGAGAGGCCTGAATTCTGGTTCCTTCTGTGTACCTTACTATGGCCTCAAGGTTACTTCCTTTGCCAATGGTGAGAAAACCTCCCTGCTGTAAGGTCAGCACAGAGTCTTTCCCTCTGGGCTCTTTCATAGGCATCTAGTGGGATACAAAAAAGGACTCAGACATCCTTACAAAACTACCCTGAGCTCCTTGGAGAAAGTACACGAGATGTGAGCAGACCTCGAGCCCCAGCACCAAGCTTAGGTGGCCCAGGTGTGGGAAAGGTCCCTGCAGTGTGATTGCAGGGTTTCTATAGGTCTTATTGTTCACATAGGTCTCTGCCACCCTATGCCATGGATCACAGACTTCCTCTAAGGTAGGTGTTCTCCATGGAGCTGGCTGGGGAGTGGGTACCACATCAGGGACTTTCATTGCCAGATGTTACTGGATTGACTCTCCTCTAACTGGACCTGGGCCCCATCTGTCCCTCACTTACTATGTACCAGGTCCACCTCCTCCATCGCCACCACCACCTAATGTTTATCGTACTTCTTGCGTGCCAGGCACTGTTCTAAGCTCTTCACTTGAATTAGCTCATTTAGTCTTCACAGCTCTACAAGGTGGGTTTCGTCATTTGCATTTTACATAGGAGGAAACTGAGTCTCAGAAAAGGTACAAGAAAGCTTTCCCAAGTTCATGCTTGCCCCAGGACTGGAACCCAGCTGGCTGCCCACCATCCTGTTGCCCAGTGGAATCCTGTACGTGGCCGGGAAGGGGAGGTGGGCTGGAGGCAGGGTCTACAGAGGGTTGATGAGCTATACAAAAGAATGGATTCTCCTTGTCCTCCAAAGGGAAATGTGGCAATGTGGGACTGAGGAGGGGTCTGGGGCTGGAAAGAATGGTGGGCGTGGTGGGACAGAAGAGGGGCTAGGAGCTGCAGCGCTTTGTGCTGGGAGATCATCTCCTTACTGGCAGAAAAGATTGCTCTCGAAGTCTCCAACCTCCATTGGGGAGAATTTCACTTTGAGCTTCTGGGTCTTCCCCACGGGCACCATGCCTGAGACGGGCTCCACAGAGAACGGTGGCAGGGAAGCTTCGTTCCAATGGTCCATGGCACTGTCCAGGGTGCTGCCCGTGTGCAGCGTGCCCTGGCTAAGCTGGTCATTTTGGGAGAAACCTGGGGGCAGATAGAGCGCCAGTGATATTCTGCATCTGCAGTGGGAGGGCAGGTGTAGGGCAGCCCACTCACAGGCCCTAGGCACCCTCTGTGGGCTCACCTCTGCTAGCGGGTATACACTTTGGGCCCCAGGGCCCAAAGAATGGGCTCCCATCTCTCACATGAGACTCATGAAAAATACTTCCATTAATTACATCAAGTTTTCATGTTTGTTTCCTTTTGGCTCAAGGGGGTGGGTCAAGTAGATGTCTGTGGGTCATGTGCCTCAAGAATAACAGACTGTGAACATAATTTTTGGGGAATCATTGCTTTCAAGTAGGGGTTCATAATCTGGGGGCCCATGGAAAAGGGCTCATTAGGAAGGTCTGGGAAACTCCAAGTTGAAAGAGAATTAACGGGTAATTGCCCACTAAGTGTTGGGCTCTTTTTAACGTGCAAATTGGGCATGGGTGTCTATTTTCCTGGGGAGACAGTTCATAGCTTTCATCAGTTTCTCCAAGAGTCTGTAATCTTCTAGAAGGTTAAGATCTAAAAGAAAAGATTCCTAGGGATCTGTGGGGGCCCCAGGAAGGCAGATCTCAGCTCTTGAGTTTCTCAGGCCCTTTTGGCTCTGCAGATGCCAGGAGGCCTCTGCTCTGCTTCTCCTTTGCCTCTTAGGGGGCCGTTGGAGCAGTGCTTGCTTCTCCATGAACAAGGCTCTTGTGCTAACTGGGGACCCAGTTCAAGCCCTGGGTTTTACCCGTCACCGCATTTACCTTGGTTGTCTGTCATTGCAAAGCTGACAGCCTTTGCCGTCTCTTCTGAGATCCAGCTGAATTCCAGCTGCACGTTTCCTGAATTAATCAGTTCAAACCTGCAAACAGATCAGGGAATGGAATTGAGAAACGTGCTTCAGATTTTTGTCCTGTCTGCACATCATCTGTGCTGTAAACTTTTTTAAGTCAAGTCACTTCGTTTCTTAAATATTTCTTCAAAGACAAGTTTTAAGCAATTTTATCTGAAGCCATGCATGCGATATACTTGTTATATTTCCTTCTAAAACACACACACAAATATATATATAGCTATTAAAAGTAAAAGTATGCAGATGTTTAGCACTTAAATCATCTTGCATGCTACTGGCAGCCTGTGCAATGAGCTCTCAGCCTGCATCATGGTAGTCCTGAAAAATTCCCATGAGAGAGGAAACAAACTCTATTTCACAAGACAGCACCTTCCTCGGGTGCAAATTCCAAAGCCTCTCCTTTCCTGAATCACTTTCCACCAGAAACAATGTCCTTGTGGTCAGAAACCATTTGACCCCTGCCTCAGATGCCTTCACTGGCTGAGACACATACTTGTCTCAAATTCTCAATTAGTGGAGACTTTTCTTGTCTCAAGTTTCCCTGCTCTAAGACAAGAACTGGGAGCTAGAAGCTTTTTCTGGAATCACGATTAAACTTGATCACAGTCACAGCAAGAGGATGAGGCCCTGATGTAAGAAAATGGTTGTGCGAGAGAAAGAAACACACACGCTCTTCCCAGTTTTAGGGGAGAAGTAGGGGCTGAGAGTTGCGGTGGGGCAGTAGGTCTAAAGGTGGGGTTTAGGGGTTAGGTTCCCATTATCCGGTCCAGGTAGACCACGTAGCTGTGCCTGAAGTCAAGGTGCTTTGGCCTCAGGGGCTTGTGTGAATTTATGAATTGTGTGAATTTATGAGCACTGGTCTTTATCCTAAAGCAAATTTTTATAAAGAGGAGAAATCTCAGTGGAACAGAATACTTTTAGTAAAAACGCATTCTTGGTTTAGGTCCAGGAGTGAACAAATGCTCTGTAAAGGGCCAGATAGTAAGGTTTTTGGCTTTGCGTGCCAGAGATTTCTGCAGCAACTGCTCCCTCTGCTGTGGAAGTGCAGAAGCAGCCGTGGACGATAATAAACAGAAGGGCACAGCTGTGTGTCCACGTAACTGTATCTATAGAAATAAGCAGCTGGCTGGGTTTGGTCCACGGGCCAGAGTTTACCAACCCCTGCTGTAGGTGAAATGGCCGTCAGCAGAAGATCCCACTTCCTGCTTCCTACCTGTTGGTTCTATAATAATTTGAGAGGACGCCTTAAGTGCCACAAATGTAGAATGAGTTGAACAAGTTAATTACTAATTTTTACAATGCAGAAATGTCAGTGGCTTACGCTTTTGTGTTTGTAATTCTCAAAGAATAGTCACAGGCTTTCTCTCTGTCTACGTTGCTCTCTCTGCCTGAAGGCCCTTTTTCTCACTTCCTCACCTAGCCACCTCCTATTTCTCCTCCGAAGTTCAGCTGGACCACCACTTTGTCCACACTTGTCTCTCCCTATATCTTGGTCTGCTTTAGGTATGCTTCCTGCAAACCCAGAGCACTGTACTGCAACCATCAGTTGAACTATTTTCACCCATTCCCCCAACACCCACGACGAGCTCTTTGAGAGCAGGACCCACAGCATCCTTGTATCACCTGAGTGTGGATAAAGCGTTAACATAACCCTTTCTCCTTCTAAGGACAATTTCAACTTTGAATTAATTTTCTAGTTCTGTTTCCGTGGAAGCCTGGTAAGAGAGAAATGTCAGCCATATTATTAGACAACTTTGTTTATAGTAAAAATGACGCCTGATTGGTAACTTGCTTTGGGCTGGACTGGGAAGAATCGTGATTCCCTGGAGGGAGGCCATAGCACTGGGGTTCTCTGAGTGTAGTGACTCTTGTAACTGGGCACGTCCCTTGCAGGGATCCTGGAAGCTATAGCCATGGAGTGGTTACGAGAAATGTTGGCTTCTGTTGGTCACGGCCTTCTAAGCTAAGATGGACCCCATGCCCGCTAGCGTAGGTATTGTCCAAGCTGTCACCTGGGGCAGGGACAACAGGAATAGTTCCTGGGTGGTGATACGGGCTGTTGCAAGGACTGTTCCCACCGAAGCCCACTGCCTGATGCCACCTTCCCGGTAAGACTGTGTTTCCAGGTCTACATCTTGATTTCAAGTGCGAACTTCAATAGTTTTGTGGGTCTGAATGTTTCATTGGACCTACAAAGACCCTCTGGTGCGCAGATGTGATGTCTGGTCTATGCTGTTGTGGACACTGAATAAATGTTTGACGAAGGAGCCAGTGAATGATGGAGTTAAAGAACTTCTCTGAGAGTGTCAGGAGGCTTTTGATGACTCACTCAAACACTCGGGTCTGGTGAACCAGTGTCTCCTTAAAGTGTACATCGCTCGTCTGGCACTTGTACGAAGCGAAATTCACGTGGGCACTGATCTGCAGCTGCAGTTCTTGGTAGTTTTCTTCTAGTACTGAGTAAGCAGGCTCAGGATCCGTCTCTATCACCTGTAACAAAGGCAGCCGTGTCCTCAGTGATGCAGAGACACCTGCCTCACAGGAATAATGGGGAGATAAAACAGTGCTTCCTACCCAGGCAAATGAGAACCAACTCACAGATTCAAGTTCCAGAAGAAATGATGAGGCCAAACCTAAAATGACTCAGCAATAGGAAAGGAAGAAATTGAACAAGAAATTACTGAGAGCATCACGACTGCACAGGCATGAGTTTTGGGGTCAGATACGCTCCAAGGAGGTAGAATAAAGGAAATCATAAAGGTAGGAACAGATATTAACGAAACAGAAAATAAATCTAAAACAGAGAGGACCAATGAAACTAAAAGCTGTTTATTTGAAAAGATTTAGAAAACCTGTGGTGAGAATGATCAAGAAGAAAAAAAGAGAAAATACACATAACCAATATCATAAATGAAAAGGGAGATATCACCATCCATCCTACAGACATTTAAACAGACGATAAGAAAATACTGTGAATAATTTTATGAAGATGCATATGAAAACTTAGTTGAAGGGAAAATTCCTAGAAGAATAATTTAATAAAACGGACTCAAAAACAAATTTAAAAAACCTAAAGAGTCTTATTTCTATTAAAGAAAATGAATGGTAGTAAAAAAAAAATCTTTAAGAAGACCTAAATAGAGAGATATACCTTGCTAATGGAAAGGATGAATTAATGTTATAAAATTATCAATCCTTCCTAAACTGATGTATAGATACAATCCAATTCCAATCAAGTTTCCATGAGGGTTTTCACAGTACTTGTTTAAATGGATTAAAAAATTATTTAGAAAAGTAAAGGGCCAAGAATAAGCAAAATACTTCAGAATAAAACAATATGGAGATAATCATGAAAAGATTCATTAAAGTCGGGCTTCCCTGGTGGTGCAGTCGTTGAGAGTCCGCCTGCCGATGCAGGGGACATGGGTTCGTGCCCCGGTCTGGGAAGATCCCACATGCCGCGGAGCGGCTGGGCCCGTGAGACACGCCGCTGAGCCTGCGCGTCCAGAGCCTGTGCTCCGCAACGGGAGAGGCCACAACAGTGAGAAGCCCGCGTACCGCAAAAAAAAAAAAAAAAAGATTCATTAAAGTCAAAATACGAGTGATAAATATGGCAAGCACGTTTGCAGACAAAGACAGGAATAAAGAGTTTATCAAAAATAAAATGACTAATACTCTTATTTTTCCAAGATAATACCCAAGTGCTTTCCAAAGTGGGCTGTACCAATTTATACTCCTACTAGCAAAGAGCCACTTTGGAAATGCTTGGGCATTTTCTTGGAAAGCTGAGCATTCACACATCCTGTGACAGCAATTCCACTTCCTGTGACTCAGTTTAGGAATATAAACTCTTGCAAATGAGCACCGTGTGACATGAACTATAATGCTCACAGAAACACGGTCCACAGTAGCAAACCCCAGCTAATTTTCAAAAGAGGAATGGGTAAATAATAATGCACTTCTGTATAGCAGTGACATGGGTGTGCCACAGCCGCCTGCAACGATACAGATGACCACACGCAATGACCTTAAAAAAGATAAAGTTAAAAACTACACCTAAACAATATGCCTTTTAGAATGCATAGGTTAATTTTAAAAAGAAATAAAAACAAAAATCAAGGGAATGAGATCCCAGGGTAGTGACCACGTCTTAGAGACAGGCAGGGGTGGGATGGCTGAGAACCACCCAGGTAATCCTGGTTATACTTCCTGTGTTGGGTGTGGGTTCGTCCCTGTTTATTATATTATTAAAAAGAAACCAACGAAGGGATAATTAAAGGAGGGGCACGCATGGACCAAAGATGAGATTCTGACGTGAGCAATAGATTATAATTAACTTAATTCTGGACACTGAGGGGAAAGAGGAAGTAGCTAAAAGACTAGCCATGAGGTTTCTGAAGAAGAAAAAGGTGGGAGGATTTGCTCAACTAGAAACTAGATATCAAGACTTAAATGAGAGGGACTTCCCTGGTGGTCCAGTGACTAAGACTCCGAGCTCCCAACGCAGGGGGCCCCGGTTCGATCCCTGTTCAGGGAACTAGATCCTGCACACCACAAATGAAGATCCCGCACGCCGCAACTGAAGATCCCACAAGCCACAACGAAGATCCTGCATGCGGCAACGAAGATCTTGCATGCTGCAACTAAGACCCGGTGCAGCCAAATAAATAAATAATTAAAAAAAAAAAACTTCAATGAAAGCTCTACCAGTTGTGTGGTTTGTGTGGTCCATGTAGTGTGGATGGCAGGTGGCTTGCTGGGAAGTTCAGTTCTCCGCTTTGGAAACCCAGGTCAGGTGGAACAGGGACCATTTCCTTTTTCCATGAAACAAGGAAATGATGAGACACTGAGCTTGAGGGCAGGAGGCATCCAAGCACGGCAGGCCTGGCCAGACTGGGGCTTGGTGTCCCTACTCACTTTTTGTTTTGTAGTGAAAGTCCCGGGCGTGTTTCTGAGCACATCCACCCATTTGACCGTGCGCATGCGGTCGTCCCAGTCGGGGACCTGGTCTGCAGGGAGCTGAAACATGATCTTGGAGAGCTTGCACTTGATCTCCATCTTCTTCAGGTTGATGGGCATGTCTGACTTCATGGTCACCGCTATGTTCTTGGCACAGCCAGGGTGGAGGTGGCCCACCTGGGGAAGAGCCTTGCGTTAGTATTTTGGGGAGTTCAATCCTGAGGACTCTGGATGCCTCATGGTGCCACTCTAGGGGCAGGGTCAAAAGTCTTGGCAAAAAATAATGCATCATTCAAGCCCGTATGCGTAGACCATCTTAAATAGGTACAAAAGTTCTTAGATAGAAATTTAATCATAAAAACAAAAGCAGCTAATATTTACCACTGTTACATGCTTCAGGCACTATACTAAACCTTCACAAAATTCTACTAACCCCCACGACAGCCCTATGGGAGGCACAGCGACCACCCCTCTTTGATAGACAAGGAAACTTGTAACTTGCTCAAGGTCATACCATTAATGTTAGAAGATCTGGATTCAGACCCAGGCAGTATGGCTCCAGGTACCGCACTCTTAACCACCTGTACTTCTCAACCACATGACCTATACAAATTATGGACAGATGTACACAGTACCTTAGCAGCTCTCAGAGTGTGATCTAGTGACCCTTGGGGGTCCCAAGGTCTTTTCAGGAGTTCACAAGGTCAAAACTATTTTGATCATAATACTAAGATGACATGTGACCTTTTCATTCTTATTTTCTTGTGAGTATATAATGGAGCTTCCTAGAGGTTACATGACATACGGTATTGCATCAGATTGAATGCAGAAGCAAATATGAGAATCCAGCTCTCTTCTACTAGGCCAGATATTAAAGGGACTTGTAAAAATGTAGAACATTGCTACTCTTCTCGCACAATTTTGTTTTGGAAAATAAAGCCGTTTTCATAAAAATATGGTATTTATATTAACATGTAATGGGTTTGTTATTATATTTTAAATGAACAAATACATGTTTTTAAAGATTCTCAGTTTTAACTTCTAACGTGGTAAATATTGATAGACATAACCCACATAAACAAAAGCTCTTTGAGGGTCCTCAGTAATATTTAAGAGTATTAAGGAGTCCATGGGCTTCCTTGGTGGCGCAGTGGTTGAGAGTCCGTCTGCCGATGCTGGGAACACGGGTGTGAGGGGCCCGTTTACCAAAAAAAAAAAAAAAAAAAAAAAAGAGTATTAAGGAGTCCTGAGACCAAAAAGGCTGAGATTTGCTGAAGTGTTCCAGATATATGGGAAATCCAATTTTGTTTGTAGAATAAAATCATTTGTAATTAAACATGCATAAATGCACATACACATACCCAAATACATACTATATATATAGTCCTTTCATGTTTCTAATAGATAAGAAACCCCTCCTCCTCTGGAAAGTGAAGGGAGAAGAAAGTTTAATACTTCCCAAGGCTTCAACTATGTGTGTGTGTGTGTATACACGTGGGTGTATACCCAAGTGTGTGCCCATGGGTGTGTAAATGGACCATAAGAAGCTTATCTCTACCTTCTTTGACTATCACTTCATATCTCTCCAGGAAGCAAAACACTTCTTCCTGAGAGCACCCTAATTTACAGGTGACAAAGTAGGGTCCCCAACCCTCCTCGCTCCAACCCCCTAGAGTTCTGTGCTTGAACAAACTCAGTGGCTGAAACAGAGCAAGAGGCCATGGATACATCCAGTGTCCTGGGAACTCAGAAGTGAGCTGTCGATGAAAAACAAGTGCTGGCCAGAGGTGAGGCTCTGCTGCCACGCGGTCCTAGGCCTTGCTCGAGGTCGAGCTTTGGTTAGCAAATCATAAAATGTGTGCTGTGAGACCCTCAAAGAAGGGGTTAGAAAATTCCAGGTAAAACAAAGTTGACTAGGTTTTAATATGCTGAAGGGCATCTAGAATCTGTAGGAGAAAGATGTAACATTTTCTAAATCTCTGTTGTCCACAAAACCCACCACCCCCGTTTTAGCTTCTGATGAACCACTTTTGCAGGACAAATGCTCCAAAGAACACACACCATGGGGGACACAGGTCTACACTTGGGGATGGGAAGACTGGAACCTGTCTTCATCCATGGAGGTCTCCATGGAATTCCTCAACATCAGTCTTGGTGACCTCATTCTCTGCTCTTAGGCCAGAGGGGACATTTCTGGTACCAGGTCGGAGTGAGGGATGCATCCATCCCATCCTACGTATCTGTGGGAATGGGCCGACAATCAAACTGGGGTTGGCTTAGGCCTAAGGGAGTGCAGAAAACAAGGACTGGTTTTCACTTACCTGTGGGGAGAAAGAAACTGTGGCTAAAAGGGGCCATTCGAACCGTATCACATTCCCTTGGCTGTGATTAGTGATTGTGAAGCTCACGTTATAGCTGTTTCCAACGTGGCAGTCCCCAAACTGGATGTGGTTCACCAGAGCAGCTAGGGGACAGAAGCAGGGGGCAGTGAGTCCCCTCTTGCCTCCTCTGCAGGCTCACTTCCCCACGGAGGCAGATCCTGAAATACACTGTGCCTCACCCTCACGCAACCCCACCTTCCTTGGATGGTTATACTGGAAACGCCTGGAGTCCTTCGCCAGCAAGCTGTCTCTCCTATAGGGGAGTCTACTTATCCACCCACCCACCCACTCTGGCCCTCACCTCCATTTGTACAAAGGAAAACATAGCTCCCCACTGCCCGCCCGCCAACTCCATTTGTTTGTTGAAACAGTACTATTAAGGGCTGGAATTGCCACACAGAACACAGAAGCCCCCATTAAATTTGAATTACAAGTAAATGATGAGTAATTTTTAGTATAAGTATGTCCCATGCAAAATTTTGGGACACAAATACACTAAAAATTATAGTTTATTTAAAATTCAAACTTAATATCTAAAATTCAAATTTAATGGGGACTGCTGTGTTTTGACTTTCTAAATCTGGTAACCCTATTATAAGTATGAAACCTGATTTCTGAACTAGGGTTCACTGCTGGCTCCTGCTTGACCCCTGATAAGAAAGATGCCACCCTGTAGCTACAAACAGAGGTGAAACACCAGATACATGCGGAGCACTGATTTTAACCCATGTTGTATGGACTGCCTAGGGCTACACTCCAGGACTATAATTAAGCTCCTAGAGAAACTGTGAGACTGTGTTTATAACTCACTTCACAGCAGTCAGCCACACAATTAGGGTGTTTAGCAAATGCGCTTTGTTAATAATGAAGAAGTAAATATTCTCCTACCCAAAGAAAGCTGCAAATGAAGCCGCAGTGCTTGATAAACTGCAGCGCAGCATGTCTTAAGCTCTAATGTTCACACAGATCACCTGGGGCTCTTGTTAAACGCAAATTCTGATTCAGAAGGTCTGAGGTGCTGGGGAGGTGTGTGAAATTCGCACTTCTAACAACTCCCAGGTGATGCTGATGCTGTAGGTTCTCAGCTCACTGAGTAGTGAGGCTGCGGAGAACGGTCTTCTAGAGGTGGCACAAACCTACGCCTTCTCTAATTAAACCAGCCCGCCATTTCTCTTAGAATGTCTAGGGTACATGATACAGATGAAACGGAGGATGCCAATGCAAGCCAGCTGAAAGGTTCAGAGAGGGAAAACTACAGAGAGACATGTATTCACTTTTTAGCTAATCTGGAACTTGAATTTCTCTTATTAGCTAAATGGGAATTTGAGCTCAAAGAATAAGCTCCCTAAGGGACAGACTCCCTTATTAATTACTCTTTGGAACTCCAGGCACATGCACACTGATGCTCAACCACTGTTCTTTGAGGGAACACGTGGGTGAATGCAGTGACTGAGTCAGGCATGAGGGAGCATACGGTAACAAAGAGGAGATTCAGTCCTAAATTCCCAGGAAGCTAGCCAACCTGTTATTTAAACTTCCTTCTTATTTAAAATGAACCACAAGCCAACAGGTGTCAACACCTCACTGCTGCTTCTCTCACCTGCCACGAAGTCTTCCATCGTGCTGTCCTCGATGATCTCAGAGATATCTGAGGCCTCCTGGCTGGAGGAAGCCACCAGCCCGTGGATGTTGTCCAAGGTGATGTCATCCTCGTAGCCCTCTCCCACCATGTGGATGACTGTCTCCTCGTACCGGTTGTTGATCACTGACAAGTGGATGTTGCCTGCCATTCTCCCAACCTTCTGGGAGTGGAAAACAACATCAAATTCAGCTGTGTCTCCAGGAGGAACAACCAGGGAGGCTGTGTGAGCCTTCTTTGCTGCAATGAGAAGAGAGAGACATGATCTAGAACCAGATTAAAGGAAGATGTATCCATAAAGACCTGGACTCAAGGGAAAGCAGCCCTCATGTGGGAATGAGCCTCGCCTAGAGAGGCCATTGGTGACGAGACTGGGCATCTGACTCTGGCTGGGTACACGTTAGTCCTCTAACAAAAGAGCTACTGGGACCCATTGCTCTCTAGAAGATATACTTGCCCTACTTACCTTTTGCTTGTGGTTTGTTTTCCTCTATGATGTAGATGTAGGAGGTGGACGGCTTCCCCTTCAGGGAGAAGACTCCTACTTGGTCCTGCAGGTCAACATGCAACTGGCATACGGGAAATAAGATTGAGTGTTAAGCTTACAGGCTGCTCATGAGTTCTGAACTGCAGTGAGATACTGTGCTGTTGGGGGAGTACCCCAAAAAATCATTGAGCCTAGTGCCCACTTTTTCGAGCTTCTTACTAAGACAGATATAATAAATATTATACCTGGAGAGGACAAACAAAAATCTAGCTCAGCCCTTGCTATTCAAATAAGGAACCAGAGGTCCAGAGAGTATAGGTGACTTTGGGATTACCCAGTCAAAATGGGGTTGCCAAGGCCTCTGTTATTGACAGAGGCAGTTGTGAAATATACACTAGACTAGTAAAATGGAAATGAATGTTCGTCATTCTGTGAGGGCCTGCATGAATGTGAGTTCCTAAAAACCAGTATCTGCTAGGTGCTAACACATTAGTTGCCTGACAGTGTCATGCTGAGCGTCCTACCGAGATAAGAAGAAAACCAAGGTGGACATCTGACGTACCTATAGAAAAGGGATGCTTTATAGCCCACTGGAAGCCATGTAGCTGATTAAAAAAACCTAAAGCCATATATCATATTTTATGCACGAGGAACCAGCAGACATTTTTAGAAGATAGTAATGCTGGTGCCATCATGAACAAGATTGAACAATGTAAAAAATGAGGCACGAAGAAGGAAGAAATAGTGACATCACATAGGAAGCTTCTGAGATAAAAAAATATATATTTAGAAATAAACTTAATAAGAAACTATACAGAGGAATCACATGAAAAAATATTGACATAAAAGAAGATGTAAATAAATGGGTTGGAATCCTAAATGTTGTTCCTGGTGGAGAGCGTAAATACTCTAAAAGTAGAAATTCCCCCCTAAATAATTCATAGGAATCCCAATAGGATTTTGTGAGGAACATTATAAAATGATGTCTAAAGTTCATCTGAGCGACTGTTAGAAAATCGTTAAGATTAGAAAGACAGGGAATGGGTGCTAATACATTTTATAAAGCTACAATAACGGAAACCATGCAGGGTAATGGTAAACTAGGTAATGTGGACTCAAGACAATAAAGAAATGCAAAACAAAACCCAAACACACACCCGCCCCCCCCGCCCCCCCCACCAATTTCAGAAGCATCACAGAGCTAAGAAGATAATGAAGAGTAACCAGACCAAGATCTGGGATGTCTAGAGAGGCCAGCCTAACTTTCTGGGCTGTTTTTGACCTGGGTCATTTGCCAGTCAGGAAGAGGCAGATGGGAGGCTGAACTGTGCTTTTCCGATGGTCTCTTGGTGTTAAGAGGGCAAAAGAAAGTTCTGTGAGGGGTGGGAGTGTTTTCTTTGCTCTAGACTAGGACCCCAAAGGTCTGCACAGTAAGACAAAAGTTAGGCTGGATATAAAGCAGCTCTCCCAAGGATAGCAATCCTGCTCAGAGTTATCTAACACAGAAAATCTCAAGCTCTAAAACCAGTTTAAGGTGATCCTGCATTTCTAGTGCCCCCAAGTGCTAGGCAGAAGCAAATGAAAATTGTCTCTGAATAAAAATACATCCTTAGTCTAATTATTTCCAGATTAACTTTTCAGATACAATACAACACATGATCAAAAATAACCAGGCACATGAGGAGAGAAGACAACATGGGCAAAAATGAACACAAGCAGCAGATATCAGAATTAGACCCACTGGGGCTTCAGATTTTGGAATTATCAGGTATAGACTGCAAAATGGCTGTGATTACTGTGTTCAGGAAATAAAAGTGACAATTTTGGCATGAAACTAGAAATCATAGAAACTGGTTATGCAGATTTGAAAAACAATCTAATAAAAATTCTACAACTGAAAAATATAACAACTTAAGAAATGAATGGGGCTTCCCTGGTGGCGCAGTGGTTGAGAGTCCGCCTGCCAATGCAGGGGATACCGGTTCGTGCCCCGGTCCGGGAGGATCCCGCATGCCACGGAGCGGCTGGGCCCGTGAACCATGGCCGCTGAGCCTGCGCGTCCGGAGCCTGTGCTCCACAATGGGAGAGGCCACAACAGTGAGAGGCCCGCATACCACAAAAAAAAAAAAAAAAAAAAAAAAGAAATGAATGGAAGGTTTAATAGAAAACTAGATATAGCCAAAGGGAGAGTTAATGACTTGAAGGCAGAACAAAAGAAATCATGCAAAATGAAGCCCAGAGAAAAATGGATGGAAAATATAGCGAGGTTGTGAGACACAGAGGATATAATGAGAAGACCTTCCATATATTGACGTGGCTTCCCACAAGGAGAGATGAGACAGAATGGAATAGAAACAATATTTGAAAACACATATAGGAATTTTCCAAAATTGACTCAAAACATCAACTGCAGAGTCCAGAAGCCTGGTGAATTCCAAGAAAAATCAATTAAAAGAAATCCATACCTAGACACATCATAGTAAAACTGCAGAAAACAAATACAAAGGTACAAAGCCAGGGGAAAAAGACTGCCTTAGAGGAACATTTTTGACTTATAAGCTGACACCTCAGCCATAACAATGGAAACCAGAATACACTGGAATAATATCTCCCATTTGCTGAAAGAAAACAACTGCCAACCCAGAGTTCTACAGCCAGCAAAATTTACATTAAAAATAAAGGATAAATTGAGATTTTTCAAATAAAAACTGAGAGAATTCACCACTAGCAGACTTGCATTAAGGAAATATTGAAGAGTATTCTTCAGTAGGTAGAAAAAGGATCTCAGATGGTAGGTTGGAGATGCAGGAATGGAGAGCAATAAAAATGGTAACTCCTGGGTGAAGCTAAATGGGTCCTAGCCACATCAACAACAACAGTAATAATGTCTGGTAGAATCCAAAGCCCTCCACAAACTGTCCCCTCACTCTACCCTTCTATTTTTATCTCTCACTGTTCTTCAACCTATACCCTATGCTCTCACAAAGCTGGTGCTTACTAGTTCCTATTTGTACCTTATAATTTTTTTTTTTTTTTTTTTTTTTTTTTTTTTTTTTTTTTTTTTTTTTTTGCTTCTGTGCCTTTGTCTTTGCGGTTTTCTTTCTCCGCCTAGGCTTCACTCACCGCAGTGCCCACTTACGAAGCCCAGCTATACCCTTCGACGCCCAGCTCAAGTGTCATTTTATAGTGAAATTTTCCCGGATTCCCCTAGATGGGAGTAGATTATTTTCAAAAGCCCTACAGTTCTTTGTATAACACTTACACAATTTATCACTCTTTTTCGGGTAAAATAAAAACGTAATTGCTGAACCAAAAGTCCCTTCTGATGTTATATCTCTCACCCCTGATGAAGTTTCTTTCTTTTTTCCTTATTACAAATGCAATGTTCACTACAGAAAAAAAGTGAAAAAATAAGGAAGACACTCAGAACACCCATAACCCTACCCACTCAGCTTGGTGTGTTATCATTGCTCACTGCCTTGCACCGTAATTACCAGTGTACTATGTATCAGTGCACTATGTAGTCAGACCATGCCTAATTCCCCTCTGACTGTCCCATGTTTTACCCAGGTTAACGTATGAGGAACATCAAAGAAGTCCTCACGAGTTAGGGATGGCAGAAACCCCAGTGTCAGAAGTCTTGCTTCTAAATGATTCTCCCTTTTCACCCCATGCTTCACCCTCCCGCAGTACCTTGGCAGGGATGGTGCCATTGTTCTTGAGGACAAGAGGCAGTGTCTCTGAATGACCAAGCAGAAGCCTCTTAAAGAGGAGCAAGGGGTTTCCATATTGGTTATAGAGAATCGGCCGCACAACGGTCACTCGAGGGAGGTTCCCCTCTCCAACAATATCAAACATGAGGCTTTGATTCTTGGCCAGGTTGCTGCAGGGAACAGAAAGATCAAGGCCTGTCAGCCTAGCATGGCAGGAATGACATTTCACAGAGAGGGTGGCCCGCTGCCCTGCTGGAGGAGGGGGAGCTGGGGAGCTGGTACCTGGGCAAGCCGTCCACGGTGGCCTCAAAGATACACTGGTAGGTCTGCATGGTCTGTGGGGTGAAGGACACCGTGGCAAAGGCATGCGAGCAGCTGGCAACACACATCTTGTTGGGTTCCACTTCAAAGATGTCAGCGATGCGGGCAAAGATCTGGATGGGGGCGGGGAGGAAGCAGGGATCGGTGTGTGTGCCACTTTGCATTTGCACAAGGCTTGCTGGTCACCTCTGCAAGCCCTGCTGTGACATCTCCCTCCTCTAAGCTCTGCAGTAGGCATGTCCCACTGCTTGCACAGTCATGATTCTGGAAGGAGCGGCCTGGGTACTCAGGGACCTGCCCCTGAGCAATAATCGGCCAGACCTGTGATCTTGGACTCAAACAGATGAACTAAACCATATCTCAGATAGTCAGATCCCCTGGCCACTCCACCACCCCACACACACAAATAAATTAAGATGCCAGAGACCCCTGGTGGTTGCTGACGTGGGGCTGAGCTGGAAGCCAGACGAGAGAAAGGAGCAATGGAGACACCATGTGTGAGAAACACATGGCTCTTGGCAGATGGGGAGCCACGGCTGGTCTTCTGAAAGCTGATTTCGGGTGACAGTTCCAGTCCCACAGACCTCTGGCTACATGCTGTGTTCTGCCCTGCGTGTGAGGTCTCGGATTCACTGAAGCAAACCTTGCTATGGTGGGGCCATCTTGAGTGGGTTTCTGCTCCTTCTAACTCCAAGAGTTTTGGCGAGAGCCACCTTCTGCAGCACCTTCTCTGCTCCTGTCTTAGGCCAGTGTTTGGGGAAGACTGTAGGGACTGTAGGGACCCCTGGAACGGCCTCAAAAGGATTTTTTATTCTCACGGGAGGCAGGTGGGATTCAAGACTGACTATTCCTTCTTGCTCTTAAGCTGAGAGCATAAGGTTTCTTTCCTCTTTCCAAGGAATAATCTGCAAATTAAGGAGGAAGATGACAACATAATGCCTGCAAATCCCTGTTAAAAACCGATCTTTGTTTAGAAATCAGGCTTGCTCACTTTTTACGTTTTTAGAACAGAATAGGGAGAAAGCTGCCCTTTCCTGTCCCCAAAAGGTCAGAAAGTGATAACAGTCTCTCAAGCCGTCTCTCAACTGTCTGACAATCTCCCGGAAATGCACACTACTTTTGGCTCTAGACTAGACCAGGCCTCTCGGCCATCTCCCTACCACCATCAGCCATGAGAACAATACCAACTCTGGGGCACAAGGGCCACCTGGGCCGAGATTCTATCTTCGGGCAGAGAACTGATGTGGCTGAGCTGACACTAGGCAGTGTTTGCAGTACATCGACTGGAAATTACGGGTGAGTGAAACCCACTGACTTAGCCCTCTCTTTTGGTACCCTGAATTTTCTGTTCCACTGCGAGGGAAAAGGGTCTCAGTATGGTCTGACTCAGATAGGGAAGGCAGTTTTGGTCTGGAAGACCCCGAGATGGACACTTATTATTTACCTTGCATGTAGATGAAGCTTGGCTTTAAACCAAGCCTTATATCCCTAGGCTCTGGGACCTAGGGGAAGAATTCAGCATTTCTGAGCCTCAATTTCCCCAACTATAAAATGGGGATAATAATACAAAATCTGATACTACAAACTTCTGAGGGTGAAATGAGATAATAAATGAAAATCACTTAGCACAGTGCTCGGCATACAGCAGGAGGTCAATAAATGCTCACCATTTCACCTTACATTTCTAGTCTGACACCCGCCAAATCTCCCTCGCCACCAACATGCCACCTGAGCAGGCTTCATGACCCGATCTTTGGCTCTCCCCACAGTGCTTTGTCCCGTAGACACGTGAGTGTCTGATGGAGCAGTGCACTGCTCCATCGTGTGAACCAGTTTATCACAGAGGTACCCAGAGGAGATGCCCACTGGGATAAACATATGCCCCCTCATATAAATTCCAGGGGGCCTGAGAGCCAGATAATCCCCATTCACAATACAGGCTCCAGAGCAGGGGTTTCCAAGAGCTCTTGCCCTGGCTTTATGCCAACCATGGTGGGCCAGGGCCACTGGGACTACTCACCTTGTTGGAGACGGGCTTAACCACGATGTTCACGTCACAGGCGATCTTTCCCATGTTGGAGATCTTGAACCGAGCCTTGGCCCGATGGCCCACCAGGACATTGCAGAAGATGAACTTGTTCTCATCCTCCACAAACAGCCCCCCGCTCTCTATGGTCTGTAGGATGCTGTACACGTTGGCGCTGCTACAGATTTGGTGCTCCTCAAATATCAAGGCGGTGTTGTCGGTCACGAAAGCTGGGGAGTGGAGGGAAGGCTGTGAGACGAAGGCTGAGAGCTCGATTCCTGCTCTCTGCAATTCCTAATTTGGAGGTTTAGACTCCAGCAAAGGACAATCACAGAGGGGAATTCACACAAGAAGGTGTGAGGGATGGGACAAATTCTGTCTTCTCTTCCTCTTTTGGACTGCTTTTGCTGGTCTCCGGACTCCAACCACCTTTTCCTCCCAATGGTAAGGAGGATAAGATCCGGGGTGAGCTGAGGAAGGGAGGAGGCGTTTGGCCCACTTTGGTGAGAGGCTGCAGGGGACCTACAGCCAGAGCAAGAGGAGCTGTCTCCGTGCTTCATCTGAGCTCTTTCTGGGTTAAAGTTGTAATACACTCAGTCATTGACCACTGTTCTCTGTGCATATGTTACAGGGAGTGGCCTGGCCATGAGCAGGATTCAGTGTTTCTGGGTTCTGTGCCATATCCCATTGCACCATCATTCCCAGGTACCACTATCCATCTGAGAATCCCAGACCAAACACAGGAAGACCAGGAGTTTAAAGCTGCACATCCCCTTCTAGGTGTGCATGCCCTGTAAGTCTATAAGGAAAAATACGGCTGAAGACACCACAGGAAGATCTAAGGTCCCAAAGGAAGAAGCCCAGCCACGTCTATTAGGCATCTGCAAGGGAGGGGGTTCTTACAGAGGAAGGAAGGTCTTTTAAGGGGTGCTGTCCCATCTGAGCGCCCAGTACCTGGCTGACAGGCTTCGGCCAACAGGCTGTAAGGAATGCCAGCGGGCTGGTCTCTTGGGTCTCGGTCAGAGATATCGATCGCTATAAATTCCTCACATCTTCCCACAGGGTCAGCCACACAGTCAATGGTCACGACCTGCATTCCTCCAGAAGGGATGGAGCCAAACCCAGGGTACACGGTGAACATGCCGAGGGTGAAGCGAGCCTGCAGGAAGGGTGGGAGGGGCAGGAGGGGCAGAGGCAGAGTGGGTGGCAGAGTCTGAGCCCTTCCACCAGAGTCATGAGATGGTGTCAAGAGGGACTGGATGTGGTGGGGGGGGGTTGGGGGGCCCTCCCCACAGGCTCTCTCTGGGCCCAGCTCTTCTCCCGGAGGCAGGGAGAGTCTGGGGGCTCTTCAGGGACAGGCTTTCTCGGCACTTCTTTCTACGCACATTCCTTTTGTGTCACGGTTAAGTGGGGGTCTAAGGGAACAGACCCATTCTGCATAGTACAACACTTACCCAGATGGGAAACAGGGGTTAGGATTATGGACTTTTGAGTCAGAAGCTCCTGGGTTTGAATCGCAGCCCTGCTGCGTATTAACTGTTTGACTTTGGACAAGTGACTTCTCTGAGTCTTAGCTTATCAGTAAAATGAAGCTGAACACTTTACCCTGAGATCACCAGAGGCTTCAATAAAAGAATGTGTATGAAGCAATTAGCAAAGCATCTGTGCTCACAACACGGGGTGTTATCATACACTTCCCTGGTTCTTAGGAGCTTCCTTCCTTTCTTATCTTTTCGCCCTCAGGCTTATTGAGATATAATTGACATATAACATTGTATAAGTTTAAGGTGTATGACATGATGACTTGATACCCGTATATATTACAAAATGATTACTTCAATGACTTCTAACAGCTACCAGGAACAGCAGGATTTCATTCCTCCATCTTTCTGGAGCCCCTCCCTCCATACACACCTTAACTGTAGTGTTCAGCGGTGTTGCTTGTCAATTGCTTATTTACCCTCTGCCTTTTATAAGTGTTTAAAATATTTCCTCTACATCCTTTTAGAACCATATCAGACAATGTTATAACTTTTTCTTTGATAAATGTAATTTAGAAAATTCAAGAGGAGAAGGAAAGTCTGTTGAATTTACCCACATAAGTGCTTGCCATGTTTTTTCTTCCTTCCTGATGCTCCATGATTCCTTCTTTTATTGTTTACTTTTTGTTTAGAGAACTTCCTTTCGCCATTCTTTTAGGAGAGATCTCCCAGTGACAAATTTAGTTTTCCTTCATCTGAAGATTCTGATTTTCCATTCATTTCTGAGGGATATCTTTGCTGGATATAAGATTCCGGGTGCACAGGGATTTGCTTTCCACACTTGCAAAATGTTGTGCCATTTCCTTTTGGCCCCTCTGGTTTTTGGTAAGAGATCTGCTGTCATTTAAATAGTTTCCCCCCTATATGTAAGCATGTAAGGAGTCAGTCCTCCCTCATTGCTTTCAAGATTTTTGTCATTAGTTTTTAGAAATTTGACTATGATGTGTGTTGGTGTGGATTTCTTTGGGTTTGTCCTGTTTGAGGTTTTCCCAGATTCTTGCATTTGTAGGTTTAAATATTTTGCCAAATGTGGGAAGCTTTTAACCATTTTTTTCCTTGAGTACCTTTTCAACCCTAGCTACTTCTTTTTCTTTTCTTTTCTCTCCTTTTTATTTATTTATTTGTTTTTTTTTTTGGTGTCATGATCTTTATTTATTTGTGGATTTACGATATTAGTTACGTTTTAGGACAAACATGAATTTCCATTCTTTGAAAACAAAACAGCTTTGTAGAGGTTTATTCTGAATTATTTTACACAAAACAAAAATAAGGAAATATTTTTGTACATTCACATGATAGGACATTTCATAGGAATCAAAATTATATTTATGAAAGGTTTTAATGACTTAGGAAAATGCTTATGAGAAAGGTAAGTGAAAAAATAGTATAAAGTTATTAATATATCACCTCAATTGTGCACATATGCCAAATATTATCAGTAACTAACTCAGGGTGATGGGATTAGGCGTTGTTTATGCTTCTTTCTATCAATATTTTACTTTTCAACTAGAGTAAGAAAAGACTACTTTCCTTTTATAACAATACTAAAAAAACACTAAATGAATGAAATAGATAATCAACAAGGACACACTGCATAGCACAGGGAACTCCACTTAACACTCTCCAATAACCTACATGGGAAAAGAATCCGAAAAAGAACAGACACACATGTATGTACAACCAAATCACCTTGCCGCACACCGAAACCAACACAACACTGCAAATCAACCATACTCCAATATTAAACAAAACAAAACGAAACACTAAATGAGAGATTCACAAGGAAAAGCCTCCATCTATGGTTGCTTTCCATTTATCCAAAGAGATGAGATGGAGAAGGCAATGTACCAGGTTTATTCAGGCTGATCAGTCCCACCAAAGGGAAGAGAGGCCGCATGCTCAACTCTCCCCAAATATGCCTTTCTAGTTTGGCTCCTAACCCTTCTCCAAAGAATCTCACTCCTTCTTTCTCTCCTTTCAATATCCCCTACCCTGACCCCACCACCACCACAAATTCCATCAGACTTTTCTCCAGGGTAGAATTAGCTAGTCCACCATTGCTCGATGACCAGTTATCATTTTTCTTCATTTGCATATGCTTTTAAAATAGCGTATTATACATCCTCCGTATTATATATACATATATCCTATAAGGACATTATAATATCCTTAAACTAAGTGGAGACTTTGTAACAGAGTTTGGGCTGAATCCTCTGCTCCGTTTGCTTGAATGCCAACTGTGTTCTTTCCTTACTTCACTGGTGAAGTAGTAGCTAGAATGTAAACAGCCATCCACGAGCACCTCCTCCTTACCCTACCTGTGTCTATACAGGGACTTTCTGACCTCATTCTCTCACATGCACTAATGTAGTATATTTCTAATAACATAGCATACAAATTTTTACATTATTATAGCTCTACAAACACTGTAACCCAATAAAGGTTATTTCTTGAACTATTAAGCAACTAAGTAGTGTAATTATTAATACATTTCCCTCTTTAATACAGTACACTTTCTTTCTGAAGGTAAGAGTGGAGAAGTAGAGCAGAGAGGAAGGAAGGAAGAAAAGAAGAAAGAGGAAGAGGAGGAACCATGGAGAGCGTCCCAAAGTTGTAACTAATTCGGGAAAGTAGCATAAAATAAAGCCTCTCCAAAGTGACATAAAAAATAGAATGCTTCTATTCTCTTTGTGTCACTCATCACCCAGTAGTCCTGGGAGGCCCTGAACTGCAGGGTAGGAACCCCTGCTTGAAGCAAAGTAAGAAAGAGTATTGCTACACCTTCTGATAAATTTTAATTAGTGCTGTTCATCATATATTTTTAGCTTTTTGAACACATGGTTATTACCTTAAACCATGTGACTTCTTTAGTCAATGAATTGTGAGCAGAAGTAAAGGGTGTCACTTTCAAGAGGCAGTTTTAAGAGACACTGTGTAATTTATCACACTGTCCCCTTCTGTCTGCCATGGCAACCCAAAAGCCTGGGTCTGAGTGTAAGGGCAACCCAGCGCAGTGTCCTCCCTCCTCCCCCATAGACATTAGTGAGAAATATTGAATAGAATTTTGTTGTTTAAAGCTATTGATAACTTTTAGGGTTGCCTGTTACCATGACAATAACAGACCCTGACTGATACTAATGCCGGTTTAATAGCAAACGCAGGCTTGCTCCGCAGCCCTACCTATTTCCTACCTCTTTCTGGAACTCTGATGACAGGGGTTGTTAGATTTTTTTGTTATAGTTCCACAGGTCCCTGAGGCTCTGTTCACTTTTTTCCCATTAGACTAAACAGACTTTCAGTAGACGCAAAACAGTCTATTTTCTCTTTTTCTTTATATTGGGCATCCTAAGACACCTAAGATTGGACATCTCTTGTAAAGATGTCAACATCCTAATCCCTGGGACCTGTGAATATATTACCTTACATGGCAAAGGGACTTTGTTGATATGATTGAATTAAGAAACTTGAGATGGGGATAGTATCCTGTACTATCCTCGGCCCAATGTAATCACAAGAGTCCTTAGAAATGGAAGAAGCAGACATAAGAGAGTTAGAGGGAGATGTGACTATGGAAGAGGCTGGAGTAATGTGATATGAGAAGGACCTGATCCACCATTGCTGGTTTTGAAGATGGAGGAAGGGAATCATGAACCAAGGAATGCAGGTATCCTCTAGAACACGGAAAAGGGAAAGAAGTGGATTCTCTCCTGAAGTCTCTAGAAAAGAATGCAGGTACCTTGCCAATACCTTGACCTTAACCTAGTGAGACCTGTATCAGACTTCTGACCTACAGAACAATTTAAACAAGGGAAACAATTTGTATTGCTTTAAGCCACTAAGTTTGAGGTGATTTGTTATGGGAGCAATAGGAAACGGACACAGGAATTTCTATTTTTCTGGCTTCAAGTTCACTGAGTCTTTCTTTTGTTTCCTCCATTCTGTTGTTGAATCCATCCTCGGCCATGGCTCACGGGCCCAGCCGCTCCGAGGCATGTGGGATCTTCCCGGACCAGGGCACGAACCTGTGTCCCCTGCATCGGCAGGCGGACTCTCAACCACTGCGCCACCAGGGAAGCCCTATCCACTGAGTTTTAAATTTTGGTGATTCATTTTTTTCAATTCCAAAATTTCCATTTGGTTCTTCTTTATATTTTCTCTTTCTTTGCTGAGACTTACTATATTTTTATTTCTTCCAAGCATATTTGTAACGGCTTTTTGAAACATTATGCTGGTTGCTTTAACATCTTTGTCAGGTAATTCTAACGTCTTGGGCATCTCGGTGTCAGCATCTATTTTCACTTAGTTTGAGATCTTCCAGGTTCTTGGTATGCTGAGTGATTTTCAGTTGAAACCTGGATATTTTGGGTATTATATTATGAGACTCTGGATCTTATTTAACTTCTGTTTGAGCTGGCTTTCTCTGACGCCACTCGGGCAGGGGAGGGGTGTAACACTGCCTTGTTACTGCCGGGTGGGGAGAGTAGTCCAGATTCTCCACTCGGACTTCTTAGGGTGGGAGTTCCAGTTCCCCACTAGTCTTTGACTAATATTTCCCTTGTGGGGAGGGGTAAGAGTGTCTCATTACCGTTCTGTTGATTCCATGGGTTAGGAGGTCCCCTGGGGGGGTGATGAGAAGGATGTCTCATTACCACTGGGTTGGAGTGGAAGTCAAGGCTCCCCATGTGGTGTTGCCATTGACAATGGTGGAGGTGATGGTGGGTAATGAATGTCTGGCTCCCTACTGAGTGTTCTTGATCATCACTTTGGCAGGGGGTCAGGGCACCTCATTATAGCCTGGATTGAGTGAGAAGTCTAGGCTCCCCACTGGCCTTTGCTTGAAATGCGTGGGGTAGGACCACGGATTCCTCTGTCATGTTTGACTGTGATATTACAGTTCTTAGCTGAAAGTTCTCTGTCTTGCTAGGCTACCTTTTCCTGGTCCTTTGGCTAGTGGGAGAAGGCTTTTGTTGGGGCCTTTTTTGGTCCGTGCTTGTTGATGTTTCTGGATTGCTGGCTCCCTCAGCACCCGATCTAGGGTATACGAAGCAAAAAGAAATCAGGGAACTCATCACTGTGATGTCTACTGGGTCCCAAGGACCCTAGCCAGTGTGATTTTTTTCTCTCCATTTATCAGTCTTCTGTGTTTGTTTTATACATAAGGTCCATGGTTTTCAGTTGTACTTAGTTGGAAGACTAGGGAAAAAGATGTCTACTTCATCTTACCAGATGTAAAAGTCTTCAAATCTCCTTTTATTTTTTTGACAGGGAAAAGAAAGTAGAGTTTATTGGTGGGCATGGGTAGGGAGGGGCAGCTCCAAGGCTCTTATGAGTGCAGGGCCCGCCATTTGTCCAGGGGGCCACGATTAGGGATGTACCTGACCCCACAGCCAACTGGAATGAGCCGCTTTTCTGCCACCATGTATTCAAATTCATCTGCGTTAAACTTAGTAAATCCCCACTTCTTGGAGATGTGGATCTTCTGGCGGCCAGGGTACTTGAACTTGGCCCTGTGGAGGGCCTCAATCACGTGCTCCTTGTTCTGCAGCTTGGTACGGACGGACATTATGACCTTGCCAATGTGGACCCTGGCCACTGTGCCCTGGGGCTTTCCAGAGGCACCACGCATACCTGTCTGGAGCCTAGATTGGGGACAGCATGCCAGTCATTAATGTCCACTGGAAAGGGCTGTCTCCAAGGTCCCTTAGGGCAACCCATACAGGCAACAGGCCGCATACACTACCGAGGAGGCTGCTGTTTGCAGCCATTGCGCACCGGGCCCCCATGGGGAAAAGAGCACATTCGGCTTAACTGGCTGCAATCTCCTTTTATTTAAGCCAATCTGAATGGGCTTCTATTTCATATCAACAAATGATTCTTGATTGAAATACTTATGAAGAGTAGAAACTAATTTTAAAGCAATGAGGAGCCAATGAAGGTTTTAAAGCAAAAGAGGATATCCAAATTAAAAGCCATAACTCCTCATTTCCAGAGGAAAGTGATATTTCATTATAACTATTTAATATTCCTGCCATAGTAGGAATATTCAAAATTCAAATCCCACTATCCTAGGGAGGTATTTGTTGCTACAACTAGTTGGCAGGTTTCTGTTGCTAGAACACAGGGGTTTCTGTGAAAAAGGAAAAGGGTGCTCACCTGGTTTGTGACATTCATGTCTTTCTGAACAGAGTCAGAGAACTTGGTTGCCTTAGAAGGTCCAGTCCTGTAGAAGCTCTCTCTTTCCCGGGATCTTGCATGTCTAACGTGGCTGACACTGATTAAAGAAGCAAGAGCATACCCTCAGGTTGGGGTGGTCATTAAATACCACCTGCCTGTCTGCCTGCAAGGTCCCTTCTCCTTGGAATGGAGGAAAGGGCCTTTCCTTGCCCAAGAGGGCATCGGGGAGCATAGTCAGCTTATTCATCATCAACCAAACTCATTTAACAGTTGTGAAAGAAGTATGCAGAAATTATACTTATTAACTATGATTCATAAGGACATTAAAGTTTACTGCAAGTAAATAATAATTTTAAACGTTTACTTGAGTTCACTGGAAAACTGTGTGTGGAAATTATTTGTAGACCTCAAATCTTTTATCACTTAAAAAGCGCAACGGCCAATAGATTGAATTCTGTCCCTCTTCTTCACATTTAGACTCACGGTGTTTTCAAGACTTAGCGTAAACAATAGCACAAACACAGGTTTTGGTAGGTGTTCACTTCACTCGAAACTAGTTTACCCAATAATTGGTTTTTTAGAGGCCAGTTCACCTAAAATATTCAAATGTATTTGAGGTACAATTTTAAACTTTTGAGAGTTTTATATATTTGAGCATTCACTTGCTTAATGACCAGAACAACTGGAGTTTGAGTGCTTTGCATGAATTTGTGTATGCTAAGATGAAAAATAAATTAAAATTAAAACCAATTTAAAGCAAAACAAAATTATAATATCTATAAATAAACATTATTAAATTATAAAATAAGTAATGAAAAATTAGGTTGAAATTAGATTTGGAAGAAAGAGACTTTAGACAGTTTAATTTAAAATGTCTTAATGTGTTCAAACTTTGCCAAAATGGAAGAGGAGATCGACAAAAATATAAAACAATTACAAACAATGTAAAGCTGTATGTCTGATTTAAAACAATTAATTAGGAAGTCAATCTTAAATTACTAATTATTTAGAAAGTCAATTCATTTGAAAGTCAAGACAAAGTACCTGGGAACTGGTAAAAACAATCCCTAATTTGTCAAAAAGGAATATGACAAATAAAAGCCAAAAGCACTCAGAAAGGTAAGTGGTTTTGATTAATTGATTGACAGCCACCTTTTGAAGCATACAGAGTTTTGCTGTTGGAACAATTACTAAGTTAGCTGTTGCGATAAAGTGTCTTCATGGGGAGAAGGTAAAAACAGTCCCGGGAAAGAAGGCCTCACCAGGCTTTCTCTAGTCCAAATTTCCAGGGTACCCTTTGCCATCCCCCATGATGAAGCACAGCTATGATTCCTTTTGATTTAGCTTGCTGTTATAAATCCTACAGAATGACAGATAGGACAATGACTTACTGGTAAGTAATGTAGCACACTAGGAGCACCAGGACAACAGACACAATCCCATACAGAAGATTTTACATTTGTTCAATTAAAATGTATCATATATTGGACAGCAGTTGGAAAGCATGTGAAGTCTGGAGTCAGACGTGTGGGTTCAGAACTGAGATCCACTGATGATTTCTTCCATAATCTTGGATGAGTCACTTCTAAACCTTAGTAACCTTACCCACAAAAGGGGATTGGGGGTGAATTTAGATAAACTATATGAAAGCTCATTGTAAAATATAAAGTACTAATTAACCAGGGAACGGTGTGAGTTAAGAAAATACTTGTCTTACACTTTCTTTTGATGGAGGGAGCTCTCCCCTGTCAGCCTATAAAGGGTGTATTTGAAATCGATTACACCTTGATTTTCTATGGTGAAGGAGGAGCTTTTACGCGTGCCACAGATCAAAGCCCCGAAGTTGATGATGGAGGAGGGGCTGATGCTGTATCTGGAGAACACGGCATTCACAGAGATCTTAATTGGGATGCTGGAAATGATTTTACCTCCTTCTGAGATACTGGGCTCAATAATCTAGAAAGGGAAAAAGGATTGGGAAGATGTCAGCCACCAGCATAACTCCAGAATGTCCATGACTGTCCACTTCATTCCGTATTTTCTTCATTGACACGAAGCCAAGTTCTCTGTATCATTCTCTTTATATTATTGCATCATCAGTACGAGTAAATGCTAACATAAAGCTTACCGTGTACCAGCCATGGGTCAAAACGCACCACGTGTGCCTCCCATTTTCACTTCCCTTCTCTTCATTTTGACTTGAGACTCAGTTTCCCTATCTCTGGTCTTGTCTCTTCCGAAGACCAGGGGCCACATTTCTGCTCTGGGGTTGTCAATTTCTGAGGACTCTGCATACCTCCCACCCGACCTACCCGTGCCTGGAGCTCCCTAAGCCCTGGTGTGTCCTCTCTGGTTGCCACCAGGCCAGCACTCCCTTTCCCCCCCTGGAGCATGGGTTAGACTGCGTACGCTTCCTTTAGGCGTGAGTCCCACGAGCCTGCCACCGTGTGGGTCCTCCCTTTGAGCTCGCTTACCTGACAGCACAGAACTGGCTGGTGCTCCAACTTCACTTCCTTTTTTGCACGGAAGAGCACCTGGACATTTGTGGGTTTTTCCACTGTGGTCAGTGAGCCCTTCTTGGGTTGGACTGAGATCATGGAACTTATATTGGTTGCTGAAATCCCTGAGGAGTCCACAGAAAAGCTGAGAGGCAAGAATAAAAAGTCAGTTTTAGTCATTATCTAGGGAACCCAAGACACTAGAGATGAGACTCTAGACTGTTCAGTGCCTGCCATGTCCCCAGCCCTGTTTAACCACTATGCGTAGCAGTGTTCACTGTGCTGTGTACTCTGTGACCACCCCTCCTCAGCCAGGATTGACCAGGCCAAGCATTGGTGCTTGAGGCAAAGACAGCCATCTCTAGCCTGCGGTTAAGAGGGGTCCTTGCAGGAGAGCTGTGTCTAATAGGAACACGTGATGCCGGATAAGGACCAACTAAATCAATTCATTTCTCTCCCTCCCTGTCTCTCTGTCTCCCTCTCTCTCTTTGTCCCCCTTCCTTCCTCCCTCCCTGCTCTGAGACCGAATGCAGCACACACAGAGGCAACAGTGATGCAGAAGCCAGAGGATCTAAGGAAGGAGAGAAAGGGCGGGGGCAGAAGTCATGCAACAGAGGTGTTCAGAAGTGAGGCCACGGCCCAGTGCAGGTGAGGTGAGGGGTCACAGAGAAAAGCTGACTCACGAGATGCCAGGGGGACTGGAGCTGGAGCAAGAAACTGAAGCTGAGGCGAGACACCTGCAGTTGCCATGGGGACCCACATGTTATCCCCAGTAGGGCCCAGGAGACCTGGCCCTTCGTTGCTATGTGCATGGTGCCTGTGCCCCCTCACTCCCCTGCACATCCCTTCAGTGAACCCTGAGCACTTACTCCAACCCAAGGGTGCCTCTGTTCCATGAAGCCTAAAAGAGCAGAGCTAACGCCCTGTCATAATCTAAAACAAAACTCACGACGGGCAGGATTCCAGTTTAGCTTTTATTTATATTTATTTCTTTCAATTTAGGGTTCTAAGGAACGGTAGTATTGAGGTGGGACTGCTCTAATTTCGGCAATATTTGAACTAAAGCGAAATTATCATGAATACACTGAATGCCTCCAGGTCTGCCGGGGGAAGTTCCTTTATCAACTCTGAATTCTTCTGGGGGAGGGATGACCTTCCATAAAATCGACTGGCCATAGGTGCTGGCACTGCCTGAGGGACCTCCTCCCTCCCTGCACCCAGCGTCACTCTTTCCTCTCTGAGGAATCTCCCTTATTTAGTGTTTCATTTTTAATCTCAAGGATGAGCACAAGCTGGAGCTCTACTCCACCAGGCCACCACTTGGAGTCTATAATACAGTAGTTCTTAAAATTAAAAGAGAAAACTGGAAAATCCCTAGGTCCTTACATGAAATCCTATGTAGACTGCCAACTTATGAAACAGAGAGGAGCTGAAAGGAGGGCAGGATGGCTTAAGGCCAGGGCCGCCATCTCCGGTCTCTCACTCCACCCCTAAGACCATACCTCACCCCAGTATCTCCTCCTCCCAACCTCCCCCTGAGGCTCTCCCCCGACCCCCAGACCCCTGTGGCTCCAGGCTATAGAGCAGTTGGGATTCTATTCATCTGAAGCCGAGAGGAGCTAACAGCAGAGATGGTTCTTATGATTTCCCTGATCGACTTTTTAAAAAAATCTCTCAGGCAACACACTTCTTGCCATGAGTGGATGTGGATGACCACATGCTGTCTGATTTTTAGGTTACCTGAACATGACCTCGTGTTTCCCACGGTTCCTCAGTTGCAGGGTATGTTTCACCTCCTCCATGACCCTCACAATCCCAAAATCGAAGCCTCCTTCAGCTCCTGCAGAAGCCAGGGGCCGGGGTGGGGAAGGGTGGGATGAGTGGGCATGGCAGTGAGAAGCAGGGGAGCTTCCAGTTGAAGTTCACACGGAAAATCCACGGCGACAATTTCAGAGAATCTGTTTTCTGAAAACACTGTGCCTAGAAAAGCCTCTTGTAATTGAGCCTTCGTAAACAAACAACAGACACTGCTCTTGCACCCAGTTCAACGGGGTGGCTCCCTGTGGCTTCTACCCTAGGACTACTGTTCTTCCTTTCACGTCTCTCATTAGCTAAAACTCCCAGTGTTGAAAAAGATTTTTGAATCATGTGTATAATATTCAGAATTGGGATATAATGTATACATCTGTATTGTTATACTTTGCATTATGTCATAAACATTTCCCCAAACAATTAAAAACTCCCAATAAGTGTGATTTTTAAATTTTTATTATTTTTTTTTTTTGTGGTACGCGTGCCTCTCACTGTTGTGGCCTCTCCCGTTGAGGAGCACAGACTCCGGATGTGCAGGCCCAGCGGCCATGGCTCACGGGCCCAGCCGCTCCGCGGCATGTGGGATCTTCCTGGACCGGGGCACGAACCCATGTCCCCTGCATCGGCAGGTGGATTCTCAACCACTGCGCCACCAGGGAAGCCCCATAAGTGTGATTTTAATGGCTGTATAATATGGCTGTTTCATAATTTACAATATTATTCCTACAATAATAATATTTCATTATAGATAGACATTTAGGGTATTCCTAATCTTCCATTATTATAAATAATTCTGCAGTAAGTGTTGTTGTACATAAGACTAATGACATCCAGGCAAATATGTAGCTTTAACATTCTACGAGTCTTGCTGAGTAGGAGACCTATCGGAGGAAGGAGGGCCCTAACCTGGGTGTTGGCTCAGTGTGGTAGGCAGGATAATGCCCTGCACCACCCCCACTCCCTCCCCTGCAAGATGTCCACGTCCTAGTCCCTGGTACCTGTAAATATGCTAGCCTACATGGCAAAGGGGAATTATGGTATTAGATGGAATTAAGATTGCTAATCATCTGACTAAAATAATGGAGATTATACTCGATTCTCTGGGTGGGCTCCAAGTAATCACAAAGGTCCTTAAAAGTAGAAGAGGGAGACAGAAGTGGGCGAACCAGAGAGATGGCAGCGTGAGAAGGACCTGACCCAACATTGCTGGCTTTGAAGATGGAGGAAGGGGACCATGAGCTGAGGGACGTGTGTGGCTTCCAGAAGGTGGAGAAGGCAAGGAAACGGGTTCGCCCCCAGAGACTCCAGAAGGGGACGCAGCCCTGCCAACACTTTGCTTTTAGCCCAGTGAGATCCATTTTGGACTGCTGACCTAAAGAACTGTAAGATAATAAATATGTATTGTTTTAAGCCATAAAGCTTGTGGTGATTTTTTAGGGCAGTGATAGAAAAACAACACAGGCAGGCAGATAAGAGCTCACTCTCAGATGACTGTTCAGAAGAGAGCTCTGCAAATTTTATATTTTGACCACGCCTTGTTGTCTCCAGTCGGAGAAATTAAGATTCATAGTAACATTGCTAACATCACTTGAACTTGCATGATTACTATTTACCTAAATTCCACCTCTCTCCCCAGCAACCACGGATCTTTCTCTACACGAGAAACATACTGCCTAAAAGATGTGACCTCTAAACACCCTTTCCTTGAAGGGGTCAACAGACCTTTGGGGAAGGTGATGTCCAAGGCAACGTCGTAGGACTCTGCAAAGATCAGGATGTTTTCAATCTGAACGACACCAACGAGGTTGTCTGCATCTAAAACCTGTCGGGGTAAGAGAAATTCTTTTGTAAAAGCAAGACCCACAGGTGCTTGGAGCCTGAACTATGGAGCATGCAGGAGGAATCATGAAGAAGGGGCTATGGTAAGGAACATTTCTGAAATGTATTCAGCTTTCGTTTTCGCTGAGCATTTGGTAGGATGAGTGTTCTTCATAACAGCCTTTGGGGAAGGCTGGTGTAGACAATCAATACAAGGATGGGGAAATGGGACTGCATCTTCCAACCTGTCCACTTACTGGGTTTCAATTATTTGCATGATTGCCACTACCTTACTGAAGTTTGGGTTGTGAGTATACATTGCAGGAAAGTGTTCTTTGAACTTTCAAGTCAAATAAACCTGAAGAGCATTTTTCTGACAGTTGAAATGAAAAACATTTATATTCTAAATTATCCTTGCTTTACTAATTTTATAAACCTGAACCGTGCTGTTCTCTGTCTCTGATTCAACCTATGAGTCAGATTTTTCATATAAAATAAGTGTTAGATTTTTCATACAAAATAAGCGTTTAATGTTTCTCTTTTGGAAATTTCAGATTTTAAAAAAACGCACATCATTACTATTGGAAATGTGAAAAAAAAGCAAGACTCCTAGCCTCCATCGCCTCCCTGTCCCTTCTGCTGTCACCCCTGGTGGTAGCACCTCCCTCACTGTCCTGAAGAACGTCTGAACTGGTATCAGCTCTCAGCTGGATCCAACTGTTGACTCTTGAGACTAATGATGGGCAATAAAGGGTCTGTGTGTCAAGGGGAAGAGCCACTGGGCAGTGGGTGTGGCCCTCCTGCATCCACCTGGACACCACCTGCCTCCCTGCTGAAGCCTCAATTTGAAAAACTAAGCAACTAAGTCACCAGCTCCCCATTGCTTGTGTTTTAGGTGCCAACGGGGAAATCTGTAGCTGTCACCAAAAACGTTTTAATGCAGAGTTTCCATCTTATCTTCCATCAAGCATTTTGCCAGTGCTTCAGAGAGCAAATCTGACTGTTTAAGTTTACCTTCTTTCTTTTGATGCTCAAACTCTGACAGAGATGACAAGAAGGGCTGGCAGCAGGAGGGAAAAATAAGACAAAGAACTTGGTTTATCAGATCCAGAATTTATATAGTTCTTTTCTACTGATAGATACCAAGTACCCAGAGCATTCTATTTCCTTTGCTTCCCTGCTTGGGAGTGGGGGGCAATTAAATTTTGTAATTGAGGAAAATAAGAAGGAAAATTTAAGAGGTGCAAAAATCAATTAGAGTTCACCAGAGCGCTTTTCAAAGGGACCAGAAAGCAAGGCATTTCCTCGTGTAGATGTTGAAGGAATGTAACCTGGGGAAGGGAAGCCTTAGACCACTTTGGGGGCCTGAGGGGAGATCCACTATGTCTGCTTTGGTTGGAACATACGGGAATGTGACGTCAGTTGTTAAATTACACAAATGTTTCCATACCAGTTGATAAACAGCTGTCATGATGACTTCTCCAAGCGTCCCCTTGATGCTTGCCTCCTGCACCCTCACACTTCACCATGGGAAGCCCTGGGCTCCCCATGATCCATTAACTAAAGGATGAAGGTGGCACAGCTGGGACCCTACACCTGCTGTGTGGCCTGGATTCATTGTGCAGAGACCCCCGTCTGTGTAGAGACGTGTTAAAAATGCTGACTGTCACCTCTGGGATTCATATACATTTGCGGATTGAACGAATCTATCGGTATCTGTTTTCAGCTATATGAAGGGCTGTCAGGGGTAGGTGATAAGACAGATTAATTAGATCCATTGACTGGCCCCCAAAAGTAGAAACAGGATTAATGTGTGTAAATTACAGGGAGAAATCTGAGTGCAACCGAACAAGGCATTAACAGTCAGACATGTTCAAAGGAAGATCAGGCTACCTGGAGATACTTGGTAAGTCTTCTATCCCTGGGGATATTCAAAGAGAAGCTTGGGTGACTTCTTGCTTGTTGCATTATCAGCTCAGCCATCAAAAGTCAGTGACATTCATTCATTCACTCGTTCATTCATTCAACAGATTTTACTGAGTGCCTTTTACATCCAGGCCTGTGCTAGACACTGGGAATATGATAGGGTAGTGAGTTGAATGATGGTCTCCAAAAGGTATGTCCATGTCTTAACCCCTGGAACCTCTGAATGTGACTTCATTTGGAAAAAGAGTCTCTGCAGATGTGATTAAGTTAAAAGATCTCTAGACGAGATCATCTTGGATTATCCAGGTGGGCCCTAAATTCAATGACAGTGTCCTTATAAGAGACAGAAGAGGAGAAGACACAGACAGAGGGAAAGGCCATGCAAAGACTGAGGCAGAGATTGGAGTGATGCAGCCACAAGCCAAGGAACAACTGGAGCCACCAGACACTGGAAGAGGCAAGGAAGGGTTATTCTCTAGAGCCTTTAGAGGGAGCATGGCCTTGCAGATACCTTGATTTTGAATTTCTGGCCTCCAGAACTGTGAGAGAATAAATGCCTGTTGTTTCAAGCCACTCATTTGTGGTCCTTTGTTACAGCAGCCCTAGGAAACTAATACCGATGATGAGCAATTCAGGCAAGATCTTGCTCCAGTGGAGTTCACATAAGGAAGTAAAGAAAGAAACAGGATAATGTCCGAATGGGGTGGGTGCTCTGAAGGACAGAAGATAGGGTGAGCGATTGCACATAATGAGGTTTCCTCAGTGGGATGATCAGGAAAAGCCAGCTGAGGCAGTGCTGTTGAGCAGACCCTAAGGCGGAAGCCAATCCCCACAGAGCAGAAGGACAACACTCCCGGCAGGGGTGCTGCAATGCCAGGGCGCTGAGGCAGGAAAAACCTGATGTGGATACAGAGGCAGGCAGGTACTGAGAAGTAGGTGAGGACCCTGGGCTTTATTCTTAGTACAATGGGAAGACAGCCTAGTGCTTTAGGAAGGAGTGACCTGATTTGACGGACATTGTGAAGATCCCTCTGGACACCCGCGGGGAGTGGGAAGAGGCAAGCCGGCTAGGAAGCCTCTGCGGAAGTCCAGGTGAGCGACACAGCAAGTGGCCTGCATGAGGGTGGTGGTGGCAGTGCAGACAGGGAAGGGCATGGGCAGGAGATACACTGGGAGACAGAACTGACAAGACTTGTTGGAGGACTGGGATGGAGGGGGAGGCCAACAGGAAAACGGAGGAATCAAGGATGACTCCTGGGTGTCTGCTGGGAGCAACTGGGTGGAGGCTGATGTTTACTGAGTTAGGACTCTGAGGGGTGACTGGGTTTGGGGGTCTTAAATCAGAAATCTAATGCTTCTCGAGGAATAGTAACACCGTTCATTCATTCATTTACTCATTCATCCACTCTGCACTGATCGAGTGCTCCGTTCTTGCCACTGGGAAATCAGCCATGAACAAGATTGCCTTTATGGAGCTTACAGTTGTAAGCAGAGCAGGATGTTGTGGGTTGGGGGGTGTCAAACGGGGATCAGATGGGAGCGTGTAACACGGAGACCTGGCTTGGTGGGTATGTGTGTCGGTGTGTGTGTGTCAGGGAACCCAGTGTGTACATACTTTGGTGACCAAGTCTGAAGACGTATGAAGCCTTACCTCCAACCGAATCGCCTTCTTGATGTTGATGGGTTTGGAGGGTTGGAAGCGCACTTGTAGGCTATACTCAGCCTTGGGGGCTATGGTCCCCTGCATCGCGGACACGGTGAAGTCTTCGCCCAGGTGCTCCAGGCTGGTGATCCTCCAGGCCAGGGGAAGTAGCGTGATGTTACGGAGAAGAACTACCTTGAAGTCTTTCCTGCAGAGACCAAGAGAAATTTTGCCAGTTTCAAATGATTTTGATTTATCATGGCAGGTCAGAAAAAGCACGTCTGGTTATTCTATTACTGCTAGTTCGCTAATAAGTATTTATCAGGGAGTGGGGCCTACCTGTGATGGGCAAGGAATGCAGGATACGTGATCAATATTCTCTCCCAGCTTCCTCAGAAATAAACATTCTCTATTTAGAGTAATACAATTCCCGTGAATGAATATGTAAGTTCTAGGTTTGGTCTAGTGTTCTGTGTTTGTCCTCTAATTTCTAGAACCAAGATTCTTAACCTTTTAGGGTAATGGACTGAAAGTCTGGAAAAAGGTAGTCCTTCTTCTGAGAAAAATTCACATATGCACACACTTGGATCTTAGGGGAGTCCTTAACCATTTTGAAGTCCGTTCACTGAACCCAAGGTGACAACCTGTGAACTCAGAGGGTTACTAGCTATTCTGATTTGCACAGGACCAGAAGTCTCCCAGGATGCAGGACTTCAAATACTAAAACCAGGCAAGTCCCGAGCAAATCAGGATGAGCTGGTCACCTCAGAACTAAAAGTTCTTTAGACGTCATTCCGGTCCTGGTATCACCCAGAACGCTGACCTGTGCAGCAAGAGCCGGTCAAAATGCAATTGTCTGGGGTCCAGCTCCAGTTCTGGGCGGACCCCCTGGCAGCTTAATTTGAAGACGGCTGGCTTGGGGTTCTCCTTGATGCAGCAGACAATGCTGTCTTCAAAGACACCAACTGCGGTAGGGTAGGCCCAAATGTTCAGCTTCTAATGGGAGAGTCCAAACAAAGTACGTTTACACCGAGGATACCAAGGCCTCAACTTTCCCAAGAAAGCCTTGCCCTGGTAGACTTGTATCCATGTGACTGTACCTGCTTCTCACTGGGATTCAGAATCATGTTGACAGGCTCCAGGAAGTAGGTGTTTGCTTTGACATCGTTCTCAAAACAGAAGGACACCTCCACGACCATTGGGGAACTGTTGAGGATTGTCAGTGTCTCCATGTTTTCTGGGAACAAGGATGACTTGTACCTGGAAACAAACAAAAATTAGGGATGTGGATGTGAGGATTGGCTGAGAATTCAGGTGGAAAAGGAGACTGTGAGGCGTAAGGCAATTTCAAAGGATAATGTGGCTACACAGAGGCAGTGCCATGGAGGCTAGGAACACAAGCTTTGTAGTTGTGAAGACTTAGAGCTGTGATGTGACCAGCCCCCGCTCCCATCCCAAGCCTTGGTCTCCTCATCTCTAAGATGGGATGATAATATCCCTTAGGATTTCCATGACTATTAAATGAAATAGTGCACCTAACGCTCTGAGGACAGCTGCAGATATCAAATACCCAATAAATGGTAGTTATTACTATTGCAAAGATTTCTGACTGAAAAATCTGTAGCTCTCTCCTTCCCAGTGCTTATACTTCCAGGAGAGATGATAATCTGAGTAACGTGTTATTTCATATCTGTCTTAGAGATGACCTCATTTACCACCTTCTTCTACACCTGCGCGGGATGCTACTGTTCCGACGCGGATTGTAACTGTTCACTGTTACAAGGTTGTTTCTGTTCCCTTAGTGCCTTAGGGAGAGATCCATGGAGTGGAGCACTTTAAGCATTGGGAGCTGCCCAGTTAATGCAACCAAACAGGAAAGGAGCCACAGAAGGCACAAGGAAGATTAATGAACACACACATCGTAGGAAGTCATAGCACAGGTCAGGAAAGCAGGGCACCATAGTACCCACTGGTGCCCAGCAACAGTCTGAAAAGCTCTCTGGACAGACTAAGATGGAGGAAGGAAGGAGAGGGCATTGCAGAGACTAAATCAAAGTCCGAGAGACAGAGCACTGTCTGTGTAACAGCCAGAGTGGTGGTGGCCTCCACACCTCGCTGGTAATCACCACCACTGAACACTCTGCTACAAGTTCCATATGTACTAACCAGTTCAGTCTTCCCAAAACTGTGCAGTGGGTGCTATTATTTTCCCACTTTGCAGATGAGGACATTGAGGCTCAGTAAGACTTAAAAGAACAGATGAAGAGGACTTCCCTGGTGGCATAGTGGTTGAGAATCCGCCTGCCAATGCGGGGGACACAGGTTGGAACCCTGGTCCGGGAAAATCCCACATGCCACGGAGCAACTAAGCCCGTGTGCCACAACTACTGAGCCTGCGCTCTAGAGCCTGCGAGCCACAACTACTGAGCCTGCGTGCCGCAACTACTGAAGCCCACGTGCCTAGAGCCTGTGCTCTGCAACAAGAGAAGTCACCACAATGAGAAGCCCGCGCACTGCAATGAAAAGTAGCCCCTGCTCGCTGCAACTAGAGAAAGCCCACACGCAGAAACGAAGACTCAACGCAGCCAAAAAAAGAAAAAGAAAAAAAAAAAGAATAGATGAATAATACTTGTTTCTGGACCACTGTAATTGCCCTCCTGGATCCCCGCTGTCTGGCCCCATATCCTGGTTAATTCCAGTGCAGCTCTGAATACATGCCTCTCCGAATGGCCATCATTTCCCTGAATCCGACCTCCAGGCTGCTCTGTACATCATGTCCATCAACCTGACTCCCACTCCTTCTCTCGCCTAAGTCCTTCTACTGGGCTTTGAAGATCCTCTCCATCAACAGTCAACACCCTTCACCTTCATTTACTAGTTCATCACCTTAGGAAATAAACTGGTGGTTATGAAGGGAATGCTCATTAGTTTCACCAAGCAGGCATAGAAATAATCATTCTCTACTTATCACAATAAATGCTAGGCTGGATTAAGACATAGTTGAGACCCTGGTTCTATTTTTAGTCTCACCTCCCTGCCTATACACTAAAAAACATATATAACTGAAAAAACTAGTATTACTAAATATTTCTGGTCACTGGCCTTACCTGGGCCCCCGGTTCTACCTGATAATCTTAATCTATTTCTCTAATATTCTCCCTCTCCCACTTTGCACAAAACCTGTTTCATACCTTATCCATTTTCTCAACATTTTAAACTTCCTTCCACTTGCCTCACTGTTAGGGATGACCTCACATCATTCATCATTGAGAAAACAGTTCCATGGGAACCTCCTCACCATGCCAGCCAAATCTGTAAACCTACCTGCACCTGAAGCCGTCTCACCTCCCTCCAACCTAGCATGAGATGATGGTCCCTCTTCCTGGCAAAGGCCATCATCTCCACATCTTGTTGTGTTGTTCCAGGGAGCTGCACCACTGTTGGCCCTTACGTGCTCTGGAAACTCTAGCCTCTTCCTTGCTACTTCCCCTTGACATCCAAACATCGTAAGAACAAGAGCGAACGAACAGCCTTCCCTGCACTCCACGTCTCCCTCCCATCCTCAACTCCATCTCCCTTCACAGCCAAGCTTTCCCAAAGAGCTATCTCCACACTACGTCTCCATTCTCTCACCTCCCACTGACTCCTCAACTCACGTTACCTGGGCTTCATCCTCAGAAATCCCCCGCAAAGGGCTCTTGCTGAGCCTCCTATGACTTCCATGTTGTTGAACCCTGTGGACGCTGATGTTCTCATCTTTCCGCCCTCTCTGCCGCAATCAACATAGCTGACCACACCCTCTTCTCATGGCTCCACGACACCACCCTTTCTTGGTTTCCACCAATAGCTCTGGCTCTCTTTCTTATCTTCTTTGCTGGCCTCTCCTCTTGTCAGTGGTGGAGTCCTTTGAGGCTCCAACCATGGTCCTTCTCTCCTTACTGTGTCCTCTCATCTTAGGTGATCTCATCCACACCTGTGGCTTTTGTTGTCTTGAAGATAGACTCTCCTCTGAGAACCACAACCGTATAGACTATGCCCTGCTTTACGTGGCTACTGGCTGTATCTCCCAAGCATCTCAAACTTAACATATCCCAAAGTGCACACTTGACCCTACCTTCCCCTACCAAAACCTGGTCTTCTTCCAGCTTCCCCATCTGGGAAAATGGCACCCCCATTCATTTGGGACCTTAGCAGAAACTTGGGGCACAAGAACCCAGTTCTCCTGATTTGTGGTTCTGGGCTAACTGAGGCAATGTTAGTAAAAGCTACGTCTCCATAGGAACCCTGCTTGTACTATTCATGAGTCCAACCCAGGGGTCTGAAATCTGCTTTGAAATAATGGAACGCTTACTTATCTCTTGGTTTTCCACAAAGCAGTGGCCCGAAGTAAAACCTCTCCAGGCTCACAATATACTTCTTAAAGATGACCTCATTCGCCTTCATGTTCCTCTTCTGCTGAGGAAAGACCACTCTGAACACAGGGGAGGAAGAGGAGAGGAGAGCTGTGTGAATTGCCTCCACATGAGGTACACATGAACCCAACACTCTTTGTTCAGCAAAGGAGGTGTCTGCAGACAGAACGACTCTTAATTTGAGGACATTTATTGAGGCTTTATTCCTGTACCCTCCCATCCCCAACCCCGAGTGAAGATAGTACAGTTTGAACTTGAGAAAAAAGATTCCCAGTGGTGTCTTTCACCGCTGATGATGGGTGAGCTGGATCCTTTATCAGCTGATGGGGCTGAGCTGGATTTCCTGTTCTAGTGTGCCCAGCTAGAAAAAGTCCTGAGAAACCCTATGGAAAACTAGTTCTGGTGGATCTTAACCAGCTTCTGAATTCGCTGTCCAACGTGGTCCCTTGGCGAGAACTGCAAAAAAGCTCCTCTCGGTGGACAAGCTATAAAAGGCCCCACTAGCTTGCTCAGTCAGGTGCCTTTATGTGGTGCATAAGGGACTCAGTGTTTGGTAGCTCAGGGAAAAATCTCCTGCCTGTGGAGATTCACACATATATGGATATTACAGGATAAAAAGTCCTACAGTAAACATAAAATCTGTTTACATTTGCTATATAGTTAAATAAGCAAACTAACTTGTCACAGGAAGACTTTTCCCCCCTCTTCACTCCTATTAACTTTCTCTTTATTTCAGTCTCAAGGTACCATATCATTCCTGTGACTTAGTCAATGTCCAAGACTCTGGAGCCCAGTACAAGAGGGCCTGAGATGCTGTCCCAGTTCCACATTTGTATTAAGAGCCACCTGGTTCAGGGCACCATGGGGGAAAACGAAAATGTATCTGTCAACCTCTTCTTTTCAAAACAAAGTACACTTACTTTGGGTCTTGGCAAATGTATGGGTAAGTGCAGACACCTCGGCAACAAAGCTGGTATTGGCGGTGAGTTCCAAGGATCTCAAAGTTAAACGTTTGGTCAAAGATCCCAAGATCATTGGAAGAGAAGTGCACTTGCAATGTCACCTCACCATTGGCTGGTACGATCCACCGGAAATGGTTCAGCCTGAAAATGACCACCACACAGGCTTTTAAAGTGAGAACGCTTCCTTCGGGCCAAGAGAAGACAGGATTGGTGCCTGGGAGGAGTCTGGTCCTGCTGGGGTTATAGGCGTGACCGCCCTGTTCCCATCTGGTGCTGTGACAGCCACACCCTCCATCTGGGGCTTCAGCCTTCCCCTCCCTGGGCTGCTCCGAGGCCCACCTGGGGAATTTCTCCTGTGAATGCTGCCCAGAGAGGTTGTTCTGCTCTACGTCCGACAGGGGAGCAATGGTTCCAGAGGTTCCCCCAGAAAGGCCCTTCCTGTTGGAGGCCATGCGACGTTTCTCCTTCTGAGTCTCGCGGGTCTGATCTGTTTTTTCTTTAGTTTTCTGTCTGCTCCCCTTAGATGAGGTGGTCTGCTCCTCCTGGGTCTTAATTAAAAATGAGCACCGGGTCTTAAACATTCATCTTATGAACACAGGAGCAGGAGACAGAGACTCCCACGCCATGTGCCTGCAGCCTGCGGTGATGGCACTGCAGGTTCAGGAGGCTGGAGGCTGCCTAGAGCAGCAGGGCCCAGCCTATGACACTAGGGTACAAGGGGAGAGGTGGAGTGGAGAGAGTCCAGTGCTTTCCTTGGCACCTCATTCCCTGAGGAGGAGGCCAAAACCCCAGAGAACGCTTGAAGCTGGCAGGGAGTATGTTCCTATATTGCATTTTGTTGTTGCGTTTCCTTAATATCTTTTAATCTAGACCCCTCCCTCCCTCCCAATCACACTGACTTTTGGCAGAGACCAGATCTGTATTCTTACAGAATATTCCATAGCCTGCAAATTTCCTAACTATTCTCAGAGTGTCATTTAACTTATTCCTTTATTTCTCGCATTTCATGTAAACTGAAAATTAGATTTAAAAGCTTGATTAGATTCAGAGATGATGCTGTGTACACCACACCCCATCATGATGGGAGACAAATAATGTCAGGCTGACCCCTGATTATAGACGCAAAGTGTGTCTGTGTGGCTGCAGCGGTGCCCGCCACATCTTGGCCATGGCAAAGTGGACCTTCCCCTTTGCATCCACCTGTGGGGTGATGCTCTGGCTCAGAGTGAGAGCCTTGTTCCCTGACAAACCAGCACTGTGGGTATCCACTGGCGCTCCTTAATCAATTATGTCCTTGGGTACACCAGTACGTTTAAAATTCTACCATTCCTCCTATAACTTTAGCTGCCATTCTTCCAGAAAGCAGCGCTTTTCTTCATCAGTTGGAGATGAACTAGAGTTCCTCCTAAAACCGTAAGTTAAAGAATGCTAAACTCTTTCCTCTTAGTGGTCAGTTTTCAGAAAAGAGGTTGGTGTAATAGTCACCTCTGATGGTGGCAACATTTTCTTCTTTATCTTTTTTATTGGACTCTGCTCAAGTAAGGCCTGCCCACCAATGCTGGGACCTCAGATGTTGATTTCCGACTTACTTATTAAACTGAAGTTTGGGGCTCTCTGTTACCTAACTGAGCCGTAGGCAGGGGCTACAGGTGACTTTATTTACTGCTTTTATTTGTTTTTTGCTGACATGCATGGTTTATACGAAGGAGGCTGTGTGGGGAGATTCAAATTTTGGGCCCCCATACTCCTCTGGGAATAAAAAGCCCCTCCATAATTTTTAATATCCATGCATTCTGCATATTATCGGTCAAATCTATTTTTGCTTTGTGATTTATTCCACTAACTGTATATGTAATATATATTTTCTACTTTTACATGATTTCATTTTGATCGCTTATATTTTTAATGCAGGTGGAATTAATCTTACTGTATTGTGTCAGGCAAGGAGATTAAAAAGCAACTTTATCCAAAATATCCAATCTTCCCCATATAATTTCTTTAATAATCTGTCCTTTCTCTAATGGTGCGTGTTGCCTTAACTTGTATCTGTTGATTCTTGTATTCTTATGCACTGTGTAAATTACCTTGGATTCACAATACATTCTGATATCTCTTTAAAAGAGATAGTTTTGCTGCTTACTTCTTCTTGCAGATGAGCTGCAGAGTGATTCGGCAAGTTCCCTAAACCATCCACAGGAATTGCAAAGGTTGGAAGGTAAGAATCGGTCATTTTCAGTCTCTTCTTAGGGGAGTAGGAAGAGTCAGACCTGGGGAAGGTGCAGCTTAGGGAGGCTCAGGCAGAATCCCCAGAGAGTAGAGGGAAACACCCCAGTGAGCACAACACCCAACACTGCTTTTTCTGGCCACGTGGAGGGCCCCCGACTGAACTCCCGCCAAGGTCAGGAGGACAAGCTGCTCCCTTTACCTTTGAGGAGCCTGGGGTGGCTGAAAGCTCTGCTTCTGCTTCCACTTCTCTTTTCTCCTCCATCAGGGAGGGCTCTTTGGACGGTAGAGTTACAAACGTGAAATGCTCCAGGATTTCTGACATGGCCAAAGGCAGCCGCTTCACAGGGTAGGAGATGAGTGAGAATAAGGTAGGCGGCGGGATGGGTGGTCCAGAGGACCCCAGGCCCAAGAGGTCTAGGATCTAAAGGAAAAGCCCAAGATTAATTTCCTGTGCAGAGGGTGGGCTACCCCTAACTGCCTCCCTGAGTGAGCACAGGACGCTCAGACTCTCCCTCCTTTCTGTCAACTTTCTGATGCCCTGAGATGGGCTTGGGTCAGGGACAGCATGTAAAGGGTCTCTGACACAGCTCTGCAGGTCCTTCCAGATCCCCACGCCCCCAGACCCGGCTGGGGCTCTTGCTGTGGGCTGCGGGCTCCCTCTCTTATCATAACCCTTGTCATCTTATTATAACTGTCTGTCTTTGCAACTGGACTGTAAAGCCCATTAGGACCGGAACCAGGGCGATATAGCACATGGCCTAGCACACAGTAGGTACTCAAAAACAATCTCCGTTTAAAGAGACCAGCTCCTAAGGTTCTGATGTCTATAGCATAGAGTTGTTTCATTTATTTTCAGATCTCCTGTTAATTTTTCTTTTACCTTTAAGTGTTCTTTCTTTCCAAAGGTGAAAGAGAGTTAGGGCTGGAGCACGTCATATACAGAAAAGAAGAAGAAAAAAAAAACCCACCAAAGGTTCTGGGAATGGGTTAAAAGATGGAAATGAAGAGAAAAGTAAAAAAAGAGACTTGAGAGAGAGACAACTTATCCCTATAGCATTTTCCTATTCTACTCTGATATATGATAAATGAGAGCATTCTCCAGAGCAGATGGCTTGAAAATCTAGTAGTAACTTCCTTCTCAGCTTGTAAAACCCTGCGAATAAGGATGCTATCCCCTGATTAATTGTTGTCATCACAACAATTAGGCCATCTGAGTGCCCATTCTATGGACTAAATGGGCTATTAGGTCTAGCAAGTAACTACCTTCATGTAATCTTGTGTTTCTAATTCTCTGGGTCAGACAGCAGAAGACACTTCCTGACTAACATGTAGCTAGAGTTAACTCCCAGGATTTAGAACGTCTGTGAGGAAAGGGATGAATAATTTGTACCACTTATTAAATTAACAGAGGCAGGGAATTCTTTAAGCTACAGTCTGACCTAGGACTCCTCTCTGGCTCCACTCCCTACCTTTTAAGGTTGCATCTAGTTTCTGATAAAAACTAAACCAGAGGGACTTCCCTGGTGGCGCAGTGGTTAAGAATCCACCTGCCAATGCAGGGGACACGGGTTCGAGCCCTGGTCTGGGAAGATCTCACACGCTGCGGAGCAACGAAGCCTGTGTGCCGCAACTACAGAGCCTGCACTCTAGCGCCCGCAAGCCACAACTACTGAGCCTGTGTGCCACAGCTACCGAAGCCCACGTGCCTAGAGCCCATACTCCGCAATAAGAGAAGCCACCGCAATGAGAGGCCCGCGCACCACAATGAAGACCCAACACAGCCAAAAAAAATTTATTAAAAACAAAAACAAAAACAAAAAAACTAAACTAGAGGTGGGCAAACTGTGGCCCTCTAGTGAAATCTCACTTGCTACCTGCTTTTGTAAATCAAGTTGTATTGGAACAGAGTCACGCCCATTCATTTACATATTGTTGGGGGTCAAGACAGAGACTGTATGACCTGCAGCCTCAAATATTTGCTTTCTGGCGTTTCACAGAAAAAGTCTGTCCCTGGACAAAAGGCTATCATAATCATCCCCTCCAAACCACTGCCAAAGGGGCTTCTAGATATGCAATGGTTTTGTTTCTAGCAACAAAAAGCTGTCTGGTAGTATAATTTCTGTCACTGGGGGAAGCCTGTGGGAAAGAAATTTTAGAATAGTTGAGCCACTTGCGTCACCCCGAAGTATACCTGCCTTGCCAACCCCTAACACAGGACTGTCAATGTTAAAAATCAACTTTACAGGTGGCTTTTTACAAGGTTAGATGGAATAGTTGAGATCTGTGGAACTCTCTATGGATGTTTCACCACATAGAAAAAGGTCCTTTTAGGCATTATTGTCTTATATCCAAAGGGGCATCAGAGATTAATGGAATAAAGGGGATATGGATTTTGTGTTGAAAGCAACACTTTTACGAGGATCAGCACCGCACAGCTCCCTGGCTCCCATCCTGGAGAAGAGCCTGTACCTGCTCCGCTTTGGGAAGCCTGTCATTCTCCAGGGCCTGCTTCCAGCTCGAGCCTTCGGAGTCGGGCATCTGGATGTTTATGAAGGGCACACCGAGATCCTTCTTCCCTTCGTGGTCCTCCTCCTTGCCCTCGCCCCCGTCGCTGCGCTCCTCCTGCGTGCGGAGCTTCTCTAGCCGCTCCCTCTCGGCCCTCGCCCGCTCCAGGCGCTCCTTCTCCGCGCGCTCCCTCTCCGCGCGCTCCCTCTCCCGGTCCTTGCGGCCTCGGCGCCCACCCGACGACGGAACCTGGCGCTGGTCGGTTCCGTCCTCATGGCTCGCATCCTCGGCCGCGGTATGATGCAGCAGAACTCCTTCCTTCCGGTCCCAGTACGTGAGGATGTTCTGGATATCCTTCAGAGACAACTCATAGGTCTTAAACTTCTGGGCCATGTTCTTGTCAGTGTCCTTCCGGAAGTCCCCTTCGCTGTCCTCTTGTTCCTGGGCAAGAGGAAACCCAAGCATGTTGATATCTGACAGCTGGTTCTTCTTCTTGTTCAATTCTTCCTTCTCCGCAGTCACCTGCTCCCTAACAGAGACTTTTCTTTCTATTGCCTCATTCTTCAGCTCTAGTTTGGGAAAAGTAAAAATCTAGGAGGCAAAACACATAAATTATTCTTAAAAGAGTTCTTTAAGGGAGTGCAAATCGCATAAAGAAGAGCAAGAGGGTGTTTAGTTTTGTAAGAAGGCCTCATACAATTCCAGGCACCTCGTATTCACACTAGGGCTGTGCCTAAGAATCGCCTGGGGGCCTTTCTCAAAATATCCACTCTGTGGTCCTTCCTTGTCATACAGCTGGCTGGGGCCTGGCATTATGCACTTGGTAAAAGGTGCACAGCAACTGTGATGTGCACTTGTGGTTGAGAGCTGCTGTTTTGAAGGATCAGCGGGAAAGGATCCCCAAAATGATCCTCTCTTCGGGAGAGGCCAGAGCGTAGAGGTCCAATCCTGGTCGCACCGCCTGCTAGCTGTGTGATCTTGGGTGAGCAATTCACATCTCTGTCCTATCTGTATAATGTTGATAGTAATATTAATAAGTACCTCAGAGGACTACTGAAGGTTAAATGTGTGAATACATGTAAAAAGCTTATAATAGCGTCAATCCCAATTCCTCCCACCCCACCCCTCTCCCCCTTGGTATCCATACATTTGTTCTCTACGCCAGTGTCTCTATGTCTGCTTGGTAAATAAGGTCATCTGTACCATTTTTCTAAATTCACATATATATGTTAATATATGATATTTGTTTTTCTCTTTTTGACTTACTTCACTCTGTATGACTCTCTCTAATTGACACATATACGCTGTTGATACTATGTATAAAATAGACAACTGATGGGAATATATGGCATAGCACTGGGAACTCTGCTTATGCACTGTGGTGTCCTAAATGGGATGGAAATCCCAAAGGGAAGGGATGTATGTATATGCACGGCTGGTTCGTTTTGCTGTGCAGTAGAAGCTAACACAACATTGTAAAGCAACTATACTCCAGTAAAAATAATTTTAAAAAAGCTTATAATAGTGTCTGCCACAGAGTAAAGGGTCTCTTAATGTCAAGTTATAAAATTATACAGGTTATGTATAGAATCAGTATTGTTGGGAACAGATGAGGGTTTAGAATCTGGCTGCACTCCAGCCTTTTAAACAAACCTGCATTTATATAATGAAGCTGGCATAGAGAAACCAACCTTATTCTCTTTCTTACTGCCCTTTTAAACCTGCTTTGTGGGCTCTGATTTTCTCTGCTCCAATGAACTCCTCTGGGAGGCTTCACAGGCTTTTGGGTCATTCTTTGAGGACATAAAGTCCAGTTCAGTCTCAGGATCACTGTCTGCAGTACAGCCCAGTGACAGCTCTGTTCCTGCCTAAGTTCAGGCTTGGAGGCAGCGGCCCAGGTTGGCTACTCACCTCACCGCACTGCATCAACTCCTCCTCCACTTGGCCCTCTCTACAGCCTTGAGAGAACCGCTGGCAAGGCTGTCTGCCGGCGGGGGTGTCTCACCTTCGTTGTGTACTGAGGGGAGGGGCTTGGCGCCTACTGTATTATTCCCCATCTGTAGGTCACTGCCAAGACACTGAGAGTTCTGTTTGGACACCCTGTTCTAAGCAGAAGTGGATTTTGCGTGGACGAATAGGCCTGCCGAGGGGAGGACTTGTACCTGGAAGGTTGCGGGAGTCTGAACTCCAGGTCTGCTTGTTTCTTGTGCCTGTTTTGGTGCCGAAGTTCTGTGCACTCAGACCCTGCTCCTTCCTGAGCTCTACCTGATGGGGATCCCTGGACACTGAGTCCTTTGCCCTTATGTCTACCTCCTGGGACCGGTCTGCACCTCGTCTGGGAGTCTGGCTTTAGTTTCACCCTCAGAACTCCCGATGCTGGAATGGCCACTGTGCACACCAGCTAGCCACACCCCTTGGCCACCAGCGCCATCCTGGGCACAGCTCTGGCCGTTCTGCCCTTCCCGTATCACGGAGGGCAGAGACGTGACAGCTGAGCTTGGCAGGCTGATAAACGCAAGGACAGCTTATGCTGGAGCATCTCCCTTGACTGTCGGCAAGGACCAGCGCTTGGTTGAGCACACTGACTTGGCGGCTCACTGGAGGCAACTCTTTCCTACTAGCCTATTTAGCACCAACCAGGGGACTGCAGGGGACAGTGGAAAGAGCCAGGTCTGTGCTCACACACCACCGGTATGGCTTTATCCTGTTCAGCCTCAGATGGGGTTCATGTCTATGAACCTCCGAGGGACAGCAGGACGCAAACGGGCAGGATTAGGCGAAGCATAAGACAGCCCTGGACGCAGAGTCAGTGATCAACAAGTGTTGGTCCCCCTCCTCCTACCTCTGCACCACCCCCACATCTACCCAGTCTCGGGTCAGTTCTTTGGAGGGGAAGGGTGCCGGGCTGACTGGCCGGGTGCAGTGACGGACCCCTCTGTGCCTGCCCTTTGCTAAGGGACGAGGGAGGGCTGCTACCTGCCGACTTGGTGTCTGAGATTTCTTCACGGGCTGCTCCTCCTTCACGGGTCCCTGCTTTGGCTTTTTGTTCCTCCGTTTTAGCTCATCTTCTTCCTTCTGCCGCTCAAGCTCCTGCTGTAGCTTCTTTTCCTGCATCTCCTTTGCCAGTCTCTCCAGCTCCCTTCATCAAGCCAGGCAGAGAAAACAGAGTCCAGAGGCCCTCCTGCCCGAGCCCCTCCCCTGCCTGGGATCACGTGGTGGGAGGACATGGGGCAGAGCTTTCTCAGGCATAAAAAGAAGGAACAAAGAAAGCTGGGTATACGGGAAGGAAGGAAGAAGGAAGGGAGGGAAGAGAAGGAAAGAAGGAAAGAAAGGAGGAGAGGACGGCTCACGTCTATCTTTGAATGGTCATTCAGCAAAACTGATAATTGAAGCTCAACTAAGAGGAATCCTCAACTAATCTGTATTTCTATTCCAAACTCCTTTCATAGGAGAGTGAGGCAAGGGCTGGAAATAAGCTTGATGTTAGCACTTTTAAAAAGCTACTTTCAAGGATCCTTCTGATATCGGTACAGATGAGGCCCAGCTTCCTTCCTACACTCACGTCGTAGGTTTAGATAAGAAGAAATGGTGTTTTTAAGAGCAGTCCCCACCCTGGCTAGCTCGGAGCCATGGTGCTGGAGCTGAAGGCCACATTCCTCTCTTTCCTTCTCTTTCTTCCCTTTCCAGCTATGGATTCAAACGTGTTTGCCCTGCTGCTAATGGCAGAGAGGGCACCAAGCCTGGGCACCAAGTACAAACGAGAGTGGAGCGGATAGCATTTCTGAAGATATGAAATCCATCTATTTTCATCTCTGGGAATCCCTAGTTGTCCCCAGCTGCTGTGGCTCTCTGTCCACTGAAGCTGACTCATCATGACTTCATTACTTCGTGTGTGTGTGTGTGTGTGTGTGTGTGTGTGTGTGTGTGTGAGAGAGAGAGAGATACAAACAAGTCACTGCTGACCTTGGAGGATCAGATTTGCATTTCCTAAGTCCACTGTGAGATGAACGCCTGAAAGTAATGAACTGGATGAGAAAGAAAAGCGACTCCTTTGAAATCCCAAAGCTGGGATTTACATACCTCTGGAGGACTGGGCATGTTTACAGTAGACCACGCAGGAGAAGAGATGAGGGTATATGTACTGCATACTGCAGAGGACATGAAAACTCTTTTGGGGCCAGTGGGAGGAGTCTGGAGGTGGAGGGAGAGGACAGAAGGGGGTTAAATTGTAGGCAAGCATCTTGGCCTTCCCCCTCCAATGTTTGGAATCCTAAGGAGGGGTAGGAAATAGAACCCCCTCCCTTGGCATGTTTGAAGACCTGAGGGCAGAAAGGACATATTTCTCGCTCCCCACCTGTATGTGAGATGGCCTGAGATAGTGGCCTAAGTGTCTTGGGTGGTGTGGAGGGGATCCAGTCGTTCCTGTGTGGTCCCCAGGGATAGGCACAGAAGGTGGCTGACAGGACTGGCTTGGGAGCCTGCCCAGGGTCTCTGATGAACTGCCCAGGCTGAGGATCAAGTGAGAGAGGCGGTCAGAACTCAGCAAATGGACAGCACCACGAAAGGTCAAGATGGTAGCCAGGGAAGGAAGAGAAATGGCTGAGTTATGCAGGGGCAACCACCATGCCCATGTCACAAGAATGTCCCCTGGGTCACCAGCTGTGGACACTTGAGCACAGAAGTTGATGAGCCACAGTTGTCACGGGGAGCCAGCAGGAGCCCCAGGACAGCACAGGGGCCAGAAGCCCCTCCCCTCATCAAATTACATAACCTTTCCCTGAGTCCCAGCTGTCCCCAAGAAAGAAGGAAGGAGAGGAGAATGGAGACCTGGCAAGGCTGCAGCAACCAGCACCCTGGATATGTAAGATATGTGTCTCTGCTCTCAGCAGTTCGTCCTCCTGGGTCTCCTGTAGCCACTGCTCCCCCGCTCCTCCACCCCAGATGACCACGGTCTCTGGGATGGGCCGTGTGCCTGACAGAAGTTGCTCCCCGGGGCTGCGCTTCTGTTCTGACAAGCCCCTGACACTGACCTTCTCTTCCTCTCCCGGAGGGCCTGCTGAACCTCTCGATTGAACATTATTTTCTCCTCCTCCGTCAAGGCATCATATTCTTCCTCATCCATGTTTTGCAGACGCTCCTTCTCTCTCTGAAGCGCTTCCCTGCGTTTGTGTTCTGTCGGGGGAACAAACAGGAAGGTGGGGAAAACTCACTCAGCAGCTTTGGCTGCAGGGTTCCCCTGTGGTTTAGCTCTCAGCCTAAACAGGCTGCGGAGGGTGTGTGACAGTGAGAGGTGGCTGGTGCCACAGGCGACATTCCTAATCGCTGGTGGGGTTTCCTGCATTCACACAGTTCCCAAACTGGTTTCCATCTGTGGCAGGCTGAATAGAGGGCCCAAAGAGGTCCCCGTCCTAATACCCAGAACCTGTGAATATGCTAGCTTACATGGCAGAAAAGGACTCTGCAGATGTGATTATATTAAGGACCTTGAGTTGGGGAGATTATCCTGGATTATCTGAGTGGGCCCAATACAATCACAGAGGCCCACTAGAGGGAGGCAGGAGTGTCAGGCCCAAGAAGATGTGACGAAGAAGCAGAGGGAGAGAAGCAGATGTGATGACGGAGGCAGGGGTCAGAGAGCTGCGAGGCAGGGACCACGAGCCAAGAAGTACAGGCGGCCTCTAGAAGCTGGAAAAGGCAAGGGAAAGGATTGTCCCCTAGAGCCTCCACAGGAAAATGGCTCTACTGACACCTCAATGTTAGGACTTCTGACCTCTAGGACTGTAAGATAATAAATCTGTGTTAAGTCACCAAGTTTGAAGTAATTTGTTATAGGAGCAAAGTAACATACCACCCACTGACTTTACCTATTATTAACATATGCCCCCAAAGTGCTCAGGGCGAAACAACCACTTGCAGACCAAGGGGAGCCGCCTTCCACCTACAGGTCCTGAGGTGTGGTTCACCCTCGGCACCAAGGCACTCAGCTTCTTCTGCACCTTTACCAGCACCGCATTCTCACCTGACATTTCTGTAAGGTTGAGCTTTAGGCTTGGAGATCTACATCCTGCGTTCTTTCTCTGACACTTACCGAGGGATAGTAACAGGTCAGAATGCTAACTCCTCCTTCATAGGGCTGTTGTGGAGATCAAATAAGCAATCGTGTAAGGCACCTAGCCCAGCGCCTGGCACATTCATAAATGTTCAATAAAAATTAGATTTTAATATAATAATATTGCTACTGTACGCTCCCTCTGGATTTTTAAAAATGATTCAGGGACTAGGAGCCCATATGGAAACTGTGAAAAACTAAAACTTCAATCTACAGATGATTGAGAAAATGAAAAGAGATACTTTTTTCTAAAAGTTGATCACTGAGGGGAAATGAGCTTTCTGGGAAACTAGGAATCTAAATGTTGAAATACTGCTGAGAGATGCCTGGTTGTTCTTTCGAATTTTTCTCTGCATGAGAATAAAAGGAAGCAATCTTTGAGTTCTGTTTAAGAACTAAGAGAGCTCAGTGTTTGCGAATGTTTCCTTAAATGGAAAAGCATTATGATTGGTGTAGATTGTTCTAGAAGAGAAAAGTAAGGCTGAGTTAGGAAGGGCAGTGATGCAGCCAGCTGGGTCTGCTTCTGACTCAACCAGGAACTTAAGCTAACATTACTTTCTTTGCGTGTGTGTATGTATTTTTCAATCGTTGAAAATTTTTTCCAGGCCACTGATGTAATGACAAAAAAGAAAAGGGTTCAGAGTTACATAGACCTTACTGATTTGCGATGTGACCTTACACAAGACTTTGGATACCTCTGAGCCTCATTTTCCTCATCTGTAGAATTGGGGCAGCAATCTTCATAGGGTTGTTGTGAAGATTAAATGACCCAAAGTGTCATTTAAAGACATTTACAGTGTACACCATGTCTGCTGCAGTGCCTGGTACACAGTAGGCTAAGATGTAGAAATTGTTTCATAAAGTGATCAGCACCTCTGGTCTTACAGGAAATGCACAGTTGACTTAAAACCGACAAGCTAATGCGTCAACTGAGTCAGGATGGGACCTGTGATCGGGTCCCCTCAGCTAGGCTGTAATTACAGAGAAGATGAAGGGATGCAGTGTGATGTTGGGGGAAAGAGGAAGGTGCCTGCAGTCAGAAGATCTGGGTTCATCCTTCCTTCTAGAATCTCTCAAAAGGTCACTTGTGTCTCAGTTTGCTCACATGAAAAGTAGAAATAAGAACTCCCAGCCACCTTCCAGGGCAGAGGTGGGGTGCCAATGAGATGGCAAATGTAATAGTTTCATGTAAACCATGGCATGGAAGGACTGTAAAAAGCCTAGAGCTCTGTTTAAAGGAAAGACCTGTAGGGCTTGGGACGGACAGCCTAGGAGGATATGGGCTCACCTTCTTGCTCCTTTTTGGCCTTCTCCTGTGCCTTCATGGCTGCATAATCTCGGGCCATGTTGATGACATAGATATGCTCCCGGGTGCCAATGGCCTTCAGCAGGCAGAGGAGAGCCGAAGCCGCATTCCGAGCAAAGAGCGTCTCCAGGCTGTCAAACACCACTCCTCGGTAGCAGTCACTCAGCTGAAAGCAGAGAGCAGAGACAGTTACTGTGGCCACAAGATCATCTGTTCTCTAAGGAGAAAAGTTGCTTGTTCTTTTGTTGGTGCTTTTACTGGTGCTGCAATTGGTTCTGCAGACCTACTGGGTCCGGATGAAAATCCCATTCAACTGCCCTTCCACCTGCTAGATTCCAGGGGCTGTAATTAAATAAGAGAGAAAAATAAAAATATTTTAGCAGTCATGAAAGATCTTTACCATACATATTTGTAGAGTAAAGGATTTATTCTGTCTCTATAGAGATAAAGAAGACAAACTAAATGTTAAAGCGAGGGTCTGGGAAGATCCATGAAGTACAGGAAAGGAAGATGCAAAGGAAAGGTGTCCCCATGCAGCAAGGGCAGCTGTAGCAGATGGGCCATTTGTATCTTCCTTAGTGGTATTCCTGCCTTGGAGTGTAGTGGTTTTCATAACATTAGCTGTTGTAGAACAGCCTTGGCTGTGCTGCAGTGTTACTTAAAGTGTAGTGCACTGACTAGCCACCATTGGCTAGGAACTGATTACTACCAGTTTTTGGCGAGACAAGAATCTTGTGTCAGAAAATCAACTACTACAATCAGTAAATACACCATTTAGTTTAGCTGCTGTTTTTTTTGCCCTGTAGGAAGACTTTGTCAATAAAGGAAGCAGTGCAAGCTCCGCCTCTCATCAGAGGCCAGTACTTTGAGTAGCACAGCTCTCCTGGCTTACTTTGGGCTTTACCAATGATTCTCAGCCTTTATCTGGGTGCAGGAAACACCTGCACACTTACTAGACCACTTAGCTCAAATCACCTGAGAGCAACAGTACCTTTAATGCAGTAGTGAGTTCAAACCTCAACACGAATCATTTCTGGTGATGACGTTCCTCCTCTTCCGGGAACCTCAAGTCTAATTTTGTTATATTTAAATGCGCAATTAATAGTGCGGCCCATTTTCGGAAACCAAAGCAAACACAGAACTCTAGGACACGGTGAACAATTTCGTTCTCTGTAAACCATAAGCAGCAAACCCTCCCAAATCCTGCGGATCTAGTTTTCTTTTAACTGTACACCACTTATGAAAAATCAAAACAAAAAGAAGCAGTTATTGTGTTACTGATTTTAACAGCAATATATCATTATAAAATAATTCAGAAATGTATGAAGGTTATAAACCTATAATCTTGCTATTCAAAGATAACCACAGTTAACATGTACTTTAAGTGTTTTTACTATGTGTATGATACACATTTGTAAATATTTTTAGAGAAATATAGTTGTGCTTTACATACTATTTCACAACCTGCTTTTTTCAGTTAATAACATATTGAAAACTTACCTTTACCACAATTAACATAGCTCCAAATTCTAACTTTTCATGGCTCCACGTTATAATTTTTAACATACCACTGTAGGGCTGTACCATGAGTCTGCCTTTGTGTGTGTGTGTTTTGAAGGCGCTACCTTCTGCCCACTGGTCCTTTAAGGTGAGTGGCTTCAGGCAGCAGACTGAGCCAGGGTCAGAGACTGACAAGGGCTGTGTCAAAAGGACAAAAGAGGGTGAAGAAACCCATCTTTCCTCTCCAAGACTCCTGGGTTCTGAGCTGCTGTGGGTGGGTGATGGCTCAGAATCTCAGCTCACAGCATGGGGACGATGTGTGAGCCCTGCATCTCTGTGCAGGTGGGTGTGGACGTACCTGAATACGCTTGGCCAGGATCTGAGTGAAGAGCTCCTCAGGGAGCACGCAGCTCACAAGCCCGGTATCACCTCGAATACTGGCGCTGAGGCTGAGCCAGCGCTGTGTGGGTCCTGAGGAGAGAGGGCTGGAGGAAATCTGTTCAGAGAAAGAAGGATCAAGAGTTAGAACCCAGCTTGGTGTTCCAACAACTCGTACACTTATGAGCCATGTTACCTCGGGAAAATCATCTCATCTCTCTGGGTCTCATTTCTTCATCTGTAAAATGGGGATTGCACTGTAAAATGGAAGATTCCTATCTCACTTAAAGAATTGCCGTAACCTTCAAGCAGGAGCACTGTGGAAGGTGCTTTATACGTGTACCGAACAGCAAACATTTGTTCATGCATTCAACAAATATTCATTGAACACTTTTGATGCACCAGGGACCCCTCTAGTACCAGGGATACAACCACAAACGAGGCTGGCAGTGTTGCTGCCCACGTGGTCCTTGTGTTCAAATGGGGGGCGGGAGACAGAAAAGGAGCACACGAATATACAGATCACTGATATAATATCAGATAGTGATGAGTGCAAGGAAGAAAACAATCAGTTAAGGGAATAAAGAACCATGACAGGGTTTAACAACGGCTATTTAGAGACCAGATCCTGAGAGACGGGTCTTTCTGAAAGGGAACAGCAAGGTCCCTCATCATGAGTGTGCTGTGGGTGTGTGGGAAGCACACAGGAGCCCACAGCGACTGCAGCTGAGTGAGCAATGGGGAAGATGGTCAGGCTTAAAGTCGAAGATACAGTCAGGCCAGAACATGCAGGGCTTGTAGGACGGTAAGGAATTTGGATTTTATTCCAAGTATTATGGGAAGTTGTTGGCAAGTTTGAGGCAGATAAATGATCCTGTTTTGCTTTTTAAAAGACCACTCTACCTGCACAAGGTAACAAGAGGGAAGCAGGAAGATTAGTTAGTTACATATCTCTGTGGTCAAGGCAGCAGGTGATGGCGGCAGGGACAAGGACAGTCATGATGGAAGTGGCTGATACAGGGTATATTCTGGAAGGAGAGCCAATAGGATTTGGCAAGGGATATGAAAGAAAGAGAGGCATCAAGCATGACTCCTTGAGTTTTGACCTGAGCAAGTTGGAAAGTGGTGAAGTTATTTATTAAGACAGGAAAGACTGAAGGAAGAACATTTGCCTTCTCTTGTTTTGTTTTTTGGGGGTAAATAAGTGTCAATTTTTGGACATATAAATTTTGAGACATCTCGAAGCCATTCAGTAGAGATATTTAATGTGAGTTTGGATATATGAACCTGAGCGTGGGGAGAAATTAGGGCTGGAGATGGAAATTTAAGAGTCATAAGGATACTGAAAATATCTTTAAGAAATGAAGTGGATGAAATCATCTATAAAGAAAAGAGTAGATAACTTAGTCCTAGCCTACTCTGAAAACCTAGGAATCTGGAGGAGATGGAGAAACTGGGGGAGTGGAGAGAGTCATTAATGAGGCAGATGGGAAAGTAGAAGCGCATGGTGTTCTGAAATCCAAGTAAAGAGAGCGTTTCCCAGAGGAGGGGGTTATCAGCTGCCAAAGAGGTCACGTGAGGTGAGGACAGAAAACTGGCCACTGGATTGGACAAGATGAAGGTCAATGACCTTGAGAAGAGTAGCCAGTGCAGTGGTGAGGACAAAGGCTCACCGGAATAGGTGGAAGAGACAATGGTGGTGAGCAAAAGGACGCAATCATCCAGCAACCCTTTGGAGGAATAGCTATGGAGAGGAGCTGAGAGATGAGGTAATACCTGTAGGGGGATCTGGGGCTGTGGGAAAGTATTTTAAAGTTGGGAGGTAATGCAGCATGCATAGACGATGACAGGAAGGATTCAACAGACAGGGGAGATAAACAAATGAGAGAGAGGACACAACTGCAGGGATTGAGCCCTTGAATGAGAGAGAAGGGGTGGAGTCCAGTGCTCATGTGTAGGGGTAGGATTTGGATGAGAGCAGGGGCAGTTACTTAGGGGCAGGGAAGGCAGAGCACCAGGTGAGAATGAAGGTTGGCTGGTAGGTTTGGTGGTCGGAGGATAAAGTGGTTGTCTTCTGGTTGTTGCTGTGCCCTCCATGAAGCCAGAAGAGAGATCAGTAGCTGAGAATGAGAAAGAGGAAAGTGTCTCAGAGGTTTGGAGAGGGGTAATGGCAATAAAACAGCTATCTTGAAGAGATGGAGGGCAAATGTACTAGGGCAGATCTGAGAGTCCACTTGAGATCTGTGGTCTTAAATTTATTTATTTAATTTTTAATTTAATTTAATTTATTTTTTATACAGCAGGTTCTTATTAGTCACCAATTTTACACACATCAGTGTATACATGTCAATCCCAATCGCCCAATTCATCACACCACCACCACCACCAACCCCCCTGCCGCTTTCCACCCTTGATGTCCATACATTTGTTCTCTACATCTGTGTCTCAATTTCTGCCCTGTAAACCAGTTCATCTGTACAATTTTCTAGGTTCCACATATATGCATTAATATACGATATTTTTTTTCCTCTTTCTGACTTACTTCACTCTGTATGACAGCCTCTTGGAAATGCTTTCAGTTTTTCACGTTTGAGAATGATGTGTGCTGTGGGTTTGTCGTATATGACCTTATTATGTTGAGGTAGGTTCCCTCTATGCCCACTTTCTGGAGAGTTTTTTTTTTTTATCATAAATGGGTGTTGAATTTTGTCAAAGCTTTTTCTGCATCTATTGAGATGATCATATGGTTTTTATTCTTCAATTTGTCAATATGGTGTATCACACTGATTGATTTGCATATATTGAAGAATCCTTGCATCCCTGGGATAAATCCCACTTGATCATGGTGTATGATCCTTTTAATGTGTTGTTGGATTCTGTTTGCTAGTATTTTGTTGAGGATTTTTGCATCTATATTCATCAGTGATATTGGTCTGTAATTTTCTTTTATTGTAGTATCTTTTTGTCTGGTTTTAGTATCAGGGTGATGGTGGCCTCATAGAATGAGTTAGGGAGTGTTCCTTCCTCTGCAATTTTTTGGAAGAGTTTGAGAAGGATGGGTGTTAGCTCTTCTGTAAATGTTTGATAGAATTCACCTGTGAAGCCATCTGGTCCTGGACTTTTGTTTGTTGGAAGATTTTTAATCCAGTTTCAATTTCATTACTTGTGATTGGTCTGTTCACATTTTCTTTTTCTTCATGGTTAAGTCTCGGAAGGTTATACCTTTCTAAGAATTTGTCCATTTCTTCCAGGTTGTCAATTTTATTGGCATAGAGTTGTTTGTAGTAGTCTCTTAGGATGCTTTGTATTTCTGCAGTGTGTGTTGTAACTTCTCCTTTTTCATTTCTAATTTTATTGATTTGAGTCCTCTCCCTCTTTTTCTTGATGAGTCTGGCTAATGGTTTGTCAATTTTGTTTATTTCTCCAAGAACCAGCTTTTAGTTTTATTGATCTTTGTTATTGTTTTCTTTGTCTCTATTTCATTTACTTCTGATCTGATCTTTATGATTTCTTTCCTTCTGCTTACTTTGGGTTTTGTTTGTTCTTCTTGCTCTAGTTCTTTTAGGTGTAAGGTTAGATTGTTTATTTGAGATTTTTCTTGTTTCTTGACGCAGGCTTGTATAGCTATAAACTTCCTTCTTAGAACTGCTTTTGCTGCATCCAACAGGTTTTGGGTCGTCATGTTTTCATTGTCACTTGTCTCTAGGTATTTTTTGATTTCCTCTTTGATTTCTTCAGTGGTCTCTTGGTTTTTTAGTCGTGTATTGTTTAGCTTCCATGTGTTTGTTTTTTTACGTTTTTTTCCTTGTAATTCATTTCTAATCTCATAGCGCTGTGGTCAGAAAAGATGCTTGATATGATTTCAATTTTCTTAAATTTACTGAGGCTTGATTTGTGACCCAGGATGTAATCTATCCTGGAGAATGTTCCGTGCGCACTTGAGAAGAGTATGTAATCTGCTGTTTTTGGATGGAAAGTCCTAAAAATATCAATTAAATCTATCTGGTCTATTGTGTCATTTAAAGCTTCTGTTTCCTTACTTATTTTCATTTTGGATGATCTGTCCATTGGTGTAAGTGAGGTGTTAAAGTCCCCCATTATATTGTGTTACCATCGACTTCCTCTTTTATAGCTGTTAGCAGTTGCCTTATGTATTGAGGTGCTCCTATGTTGGGTGCATACATATTTATAATTGTTATATCTTCTTCTTGGATCGATCCCTTGATCATTATGTAGTGTCCTTCCTTGTCTCTTGTAACATTCTTTATTTTAAAGTCTATTTTAACTGATATGAGTAATGCTACTCCAGCTTTCTTTTGATTTCCATATTCATGGAATATCTTTTTCCATCCCCTCACTTTCAGTCTGTATGTGTCTCCAGGTCTCAAGTGGGTCTCTTGTAGACAGCATATATATATATGGGTCTTGTTTTTGTATCCATTCAGCAAGCCCATGTCTTTTGGTTGGAGCATTTAATCCATTCATGTTTAAGGTGATTATCAATATGTATGCTCCTATTGCCTATTACTATCAATATGTATGCTCCTATTGGGTTTGTTTTTGTAGGTCCTTTTCTTCACTTGTGTTTCCCACTTAGACAAGTTCCTTTAGCATTTGTTGTAGAGCTGGTTTGGTGGTGCTGAATTCTCTTAGCTTTTGCTTGTCTGTAAAGCTTTTCATTTCTCCATCGATTCTGAATGAGATCCTTGCCAGGTAGAGGAATCTTGGTTGTAGGTTCTTTCCTTTCATCACTTTAAGTATATCATGCCCTCCCTTCTGGTTTATAGAGTTTCTACTGAGAAATCAGCTGTTAACTTTACAGGAGTTCCCTTGTATGTTATTTTTCATTTTTCCCTTGCTGCTTTCAATAATTTTTCTTTGTCTTTAATTTTTGCCGGTTTGATTACTATGTGTCTCAGCGTGTTTCTCCTTGGGTTTATCCTGTGTGGGACTCTCTGCGCTTCCTGGACTTGGTGGCTATTTCTTTACCATGTTAGGGAAGTTTTCGACTATAATCTCTTCACATATTTTCTCTGGTCCTTTCTCTCTCTCGTCCTTCTGGCACCCCTATAATGCGAATGTTGTTGCGTTTAATGTTGTCCCAGAGGTCTCTTAGGCTGTCTTCATTTCTTTTCATTCTTTTTTCTTTATTCTCTTCTGCAGCAGTGAATTCCACCATTGTGTCTTCCAGGTCACTTACCCGTTCGTCCGCCTCAGTTATTCTGCTATTGATTCCTCCTAGTGTATTTTTCATTTCAGTTATTGTACTGTTCATCTCTTTTTGTTTGTTCTTTAATTCTTCTAGGTCTTTGTTAAACATTTCTTACATCTTCTCGATCTTTGCCTCCATTCTTTTTCCGAGGTCCTGGATCATCTTCACTATCGTTATTCTGAATTCTTTTTCTGGAAGGTTGCCTATCTCCACTTCATGTAGTTGTTTTTCTGGCGTTTTATCTTGTTCCTTCATCTGGTACATAGCCCTCTGCCTTTTCATCTTGTCTATCGTTCTGTGAATGTGGTTTTTGTTCCACAGGGTGCAGGATTGTAGTTCTTCTTGCTTCTGCTCTCTGCCCTCTGGTGGATGAGGCTATCTAAGAGGCTTGTGCAAGTTTCCTGATAGGAGGGACTGGTGGTGGGTAGAGCTGACTGTTGCTCTGGTGGGCGGAGCTCAGTAAAACTTTAATCCACTTGTCTGCTGATGGGTGGGGCTGGGTTCCCTCCCTATTGGTTGTTTGGCCTGAAGCGAGCCAACACTGGAGCCTACCCAGGCTCTTTGGTGGGGCTAGTGTCGGACTCTGGGAGGGCTCACGCCAAGCAGTACTTCCCAGAACTTCTGTTGCCAGTGTCCTTGTCCTCAGTGTGAGCCACATCTAGCCCCTGCCTCTGCAGGAGACCCTCCAACACCAGCAGGTAGGTCAGGTTCAGTCTCCTATGGGGTCACTGCTCCTTCCCCTGAGTCCTGATGCACACACTACTTTGTGTGTGCCCTCCAAGAGTGGAGTCTCTGTTTCCCCCAGTCCTGTCAAAGTCCTGCAATCAAATCCCAGTGGCCTTCAAAGTCTGATTCTCTAGGAATTCCTCCTCCCGTTGCCTGACCCCCAGGTTGGGAAGCCTGAGGTGGGGCTCAGAACCTTCACTCCAGTGGGTGGACTTCTGTGGTATAAGTGTTCTCCAGTCTGTGAGTCACCCACCCAGCAGTTATGTGACTTGATTTTATTGTGATTGCGCCCCTCCTACTGTCTCATTGTGGCTTCTCCTTTGTCTTTGGATGTGGGGTATCATTTTGGTGAGTTCCAGTGTCCTCCTGTTGATGATTGTCCAGCAGCTAGTTGTGATTCTGGTGTTCTCGCAAGAGGGAGTGAGAGCATGTCCTTCTACTCCACCATCTTGGTTCCAATCCCTGTGGTCTTAAATTTAAATTAAGACCATTCAGGAAAGATGAATGTTTTTTCTAGCTACATTCAACTGCCCTACATGGAGGAGGTGGAGAATTGAGAGTACGATGAAGGGGAAGGGGAAAGGGAGCACCTATAGTGATGGACCATGAATCCAAACTGAGTAAGAAAGGAAATGAAGGGGTCGGTAGGCAGTGAAGATGTGAACTGGAGGTTTCATTGGGACCCATTATTTACCAGAAAAGGTCATCTGGAAAGTTAGAAGATGGTTGTCAAAAAGTAGGATGTGTGATGTAGAGATCACAAGTCTACAGGTCACAGTGAATAAGGTCTAGAATATGACCACAGTAGTGAGTAGCTGAGGAGGCCGTGGAATTGAAGAGTCAAGGTGTTGGATTAAATATTCAAAATATTAGGATTTCAAACTGGTGAATGACCTTATATTATAGGTCATTTCTTCATCATGTGACATAGTATACATTTCTTCCCATTTGCACCATGACTAAAATTTCCATCATTGAAGAGTTCATGCTTTAGGAGAGCTTCAAGAAAACCAAACAGCCATCTCTAGGAAAAGCACTCTGACAAGGCGACAGCTGTCCAAACCACTTGATCCTGTAACACTGGAGCAATGCTGGCAGACACATGTGCAGTGCGGGTGGGGGAAGGTCTTTGAACTCTGATTTCTACTGTGATATTGAACAGGTTTTAAGTTGCTATTTAGATAGGAGTCAGAATTGGGATTTTCTGCTGCCTTTGATATGTTCTAAAAAGCTTCACTTTACTATCCAGATTGGCAGAAACAAACCAAAGAAAATCATTTCCCATGATACCGTATTTAATAGAAATATATGGGTTCAGTTCATCCATAAACATCTAAGTGAAGAATATTCTATTAGATCTTGGAGAAGAGGATTAAAAGGATGATGCTCCAAAAGAAACTGAGTCAACGGTTTCAGTTTTCAAGGTGCTAGAAGAACATGCAACTGAAGTGAAGATCATGTGACATCATCTGGCATAAATCCCACCCCATGGATGCCCCATCCAACGAGCATACCTCCTCTTACATGAAGACCTTCACCTCCACTCTGTCCACATGCCCCATCCAGTGCTCTACTTACCCCACCAACCCGCCACTGACCTGCCCCATCCAACACGTGTGATTCTCCTCTCCTCTGCTCCATTCACCTCAGCAACCTTCTCTGAAATGTCTACCTCTCCCACTCCCCCTATACAGCACTCTCAGACTGAAGCAAGAGCCACAGACCCTTTTACTCTTCCTATTTCTCCCATTCTATTGTCCTTCTTTTAATTCCTTCTCTACCTAGGCCAGATTTCCTATACTGATGCGACTCTCAACTCCCTTGACCCTTGTTCCGAGCACACCCCCACACCTGCAATGATGACAACTTCTCTCTCTGCCTCTGAATAAGGGCTGCCAGGGGCTGCTTAGGGAAATCTTACAAGCGTGAAGTTATGGCTTCACATCTTGCCTGGGCAATCAGCACTCTCAACTATCTTTTCTTTTGTCCACCACCAATTTCTGGTTCTGTCTTCACAGTGGACACATCAGTGCTTTCTTTATCATTCTTCTCAAGCATGCTATGCAACCCAACTTCCTCAACACTGCCCGCAAAGACCATGCATCCTGCATACATCTTAGGGCCATTCAGCAAGACCTTCTCCAACCTCCATTTTCCACCCCGGTACCCCTACAAGTAGCTGTATCTACTTTCACCTTTATTGACTCTAGAGGAAGATGGCTCCCAACTTCCTCAACTATGCTTAATCCTGCCCTCCCTGTTTCTTCCTGGAATCTCACTCCCTCTTGGGTAGATCATCACCTTATACTTCTCCAGGAGCTATCTTAATAGACTTCGTTGTGCCTCCACCTCCTTTCAGAGAAAGAACTCATTGACTCTGGGTTTGCTCCTCTGATGACTACTTGATCTTTTTTCCCTTTTCTTCAAATATCTTAGAAGCCTATACTCATTTGACTCGGCTTTCCCACTCACAACTCATCACCCACCTGTCTCTCACTGCGCCACCCACTGTCTCTGACTTCAGCACCTACTATTCATCTCACCTCCTGAGATTGTTTCTGAAGTCCCTCGGCATGTGACTCAAACTCTCTGGCTTCTTTATGACTTTCCAAGACTCCCCTGCTGCTCTCCCACAACTTATATTCATGGTTCCATCCTTCACATGCCTTTAGTAGTAGTTTGAGCCATATGAAATTGCTGCAGTAGAGTTCCCGAGTGGTTTAATATTGGCAGTTTCATATGGTTCAACCTAATTCTTTTTACACACCTCTTTTGTCATCTATCTCTTTTTATTGCATATATTTGAATGTGTGGTTATCACGCTTATCAGACTCCTAGTGCAGCTTGAGTGAAAGAATTTTGCTTTATTTATCTTCACTTTGCCAGCACCCAACCCAATGCCTATAACATTAAAGGTACTTGGTTCACACCTGCTAGATGAACACTCCGTTCAGGAGTGGTACAGGGACAGTACTCAGGCCTGCCTGGCAAGGGCACCTGTAGGAATGAAGTTGTGCTAACCTGGATGCAAGATGCCGAGGAGGAGGAGAAAAAAGAGAAGAGGGGGAGCGGGAAGGAAAAATCCCAACCTTCCTCCCGGGAGCCCTGATTTGTACCTGTGGTGTTTCGGATGAGGGGTGGTGATGCTGCTTCTGAGACACAGAGCTGTGGCTGTCTGCTTTGCCTTTGGTGATGAGCACACTCCCACGCACAGGCTTGGCAGATTTAATTTCGGGAGTTACCAGAGTGGATTCTGAAGTTAACATCCCCAGGGTCTCACTGCTCAGTCGTAACTGTCCCATGGCATTTTGGCTCAAAGCAACAGCCTCCTGGGCTACACAGAGAGAGAGGGTTTATATTAAAAGTCACCTTAGGATAATAAGGAAATAATAGCGAGGATGGCAAGTTGAAACATAGTGTGATTCTTTTGAAGACTACAAAGCCATCTCCACCTGCAGCTGGCTTGGCAGGGCTGAGAGAAGAGGCTCCACCCACTAAGGACGGATGATGACGACGGGTGTGTGCAGAGCCTGGCCTGGTGCCCCGGGCTCTTCACTGCTCATCTTCCCAGGGGATCCCACGATACTCTCCCCCACTTTCTCTTCCAACACAGAGGGTAATCATCTCTGAAACTGCTGGTACACTACAGTCCTGACTGCCCCGGAAACCTACCACAATGATTATTGTGTTGTTTTACAGTCTTTTTTCTTACTGCATCTTCAAAACCCAGCATGTATTGTATACTGAGAGCACATCTCAGTTTGGACTAGGCACATTTCAAGGGGCCGGTGGGTCCTGCGTGGGACAGACAGGTTTAGACTGGTCACTTCAGTACAGCCTGCTGACTCCACAGCAAACAGCAAATGCAGGTCTGGGTTTGACTCCGTCACTGAGAGGGTTTTCTCCAAAGTCGCCAGTGACCTCCGAACTGTGAACTACAGCAGCCCTCTTCTCAGGGCTCATTCTATCTGAACCTTCAGCCACCTCCGATTATATTCACTTACTGATTTAACACATTTTTACAAATCTTTACTGTGTGTCTACTATGTGCCAAGCACTAGTCTAGATGCCTGGAATACATTAGTGACGAAAACTAACACAAATCTCTGCTCTCCGAAGCTCACATTCTTGGCCGGGGCGGGGGTGGCGTGGAGGAGGCAGACAATAAAATAAGTAAATAAAATAAACAGTCTGTTAACTAGGGGTAAGGGCTATGAGGAAAATAAAGCGGGAAGGGTCTCCCAGACTCCAACCAGGGCTCCGCAGAGATGCGAAAGTCCTTCTGGCCCCGTCCCGCCTGTAGCTCTCCTGACTGCCCACCCTTCTGACCCTCACTCTGCCTTCTCCGCCTCCCCTGGCTTCTCCCCCTGCCCCCACCTCCTCCTAAAATGTGAAGTGTTCCCCAAGTTCCCATCCTGCCCTATCCATCCCTCTCCTCTCTTTCTGGAACTTTCTGGGCTGATTTCCTCTACTCCAGTGGCTGCACCCCTCACCTTGTTGAGGAAGTCTCCCCCAGTTATTAAGCTTTTAGCTTGACATTACTTTCTCAGGGAGCTCAAATACATGATTTGTCACGAGATGTCAACACAGCTCCAAAGACTTCTGTGAAATGCAGTTTATTTGACAGAAAAGGAAACAAAAAATCTAAGAGAACTGGAATTGTGATGCAGCCTGGGGTTCCCACTAAATGGTATCAGAATATGCCACCCCAAAATATGACTACAGGAGTTCAGGATATGCCACCTCAAAATATGCTGCTTTGGCATATTGGTTATTTTGAGCTGTAGGCACCTGAAACACAGTAAATGCAGGGAGTGGCTTTCCTTGACCTCCCCTTATTTGCTCAAAGACAGAACCTCCAAAAGAAGCTCCACTGTCACAAGTCCCCTTCCAGAGAGTTTCATCAACTAGGGAGATGGACTCTTATCACAGGAGAGGAGACTCAAGTCCATACTACACCCAGAAAGACTTTATCACAAACAGCCACACCTCCCATCCGTTCTTGTAAGGGTCCCTCATCTTTCCTAAAAACCATTTTCCCTCCCCTAAGAGGACTACATCCCCCTTCCCTTTTCCTATTAAGGTGGTATTTACTTCTGAATTCTAAAGCCATCCATTTTCCCCTGAGTATCTCCCACGGTACATGAGGTAAACATGTTAACAAACTTGTTTGTTTTTCTCTTGTTAATCTGTCTTTTATTGCAGGGGGGCTCAGCCAAGAACTCAGAAGAGTAGAGAGAAAATTATTCTCTCTCCCCTAGACCACTGAAGAGCTGTTTCTCTTATCTTCCCAGCAAAGAATCTTCCATTTCTCTAAGCATCCCATGCAGAGGTATCAAGGGGAGGTGACATCCCTGAAAGCCCCAGCCAGTTTTATCATCTAGCAGGCATGGGACACTATCAGGAATGACGGCATGTTGTTCTAAGTATTTATATAAAAAAGATTCTACTCTGAGCAGGTATTCTCATTATATTTGATAGATTTTCCCACTGAGCAGCCACCCTCCTGCCCTGTATGTCTTTAGACGATCCGGAAGAGCCAGGATTCTTAACCTCTGGTAGGTAAGGCCTCACTACTATGGGGTTTAAAAACTCAATTAATTTTCCTTTCCAGTAAACTTTATCTTCCTCCCATGTTCCCTGTCTTGGTAAATGACATTGCTCTCTTCCTGGTTTCTGTGACCAGAAATCTTGGTGTGAACATCATCTTGAATGCCTCCCCCTCCTTCAATTCCCTGCCATGCAGGCGGCTATCAGGTCAGCCAGCGCAGCCCCACTCATATTCAGCTTCACCTCTCTTCCATTACAAGACATCACTAGAGCTCCCTTCCTACTGCAACTTTCGGACCATTTCTCCCATAGGGTGAAAACTGCCCAACTCCTCTTTTCCTTCAAAATAAAATCGAAATTCCTAATCTTGGCATTAAATTCAACTATGATTGGCCTTAACCTGCCTTCCCACCTTTAATTTACTGTCAGCTTCCCTGCTTTCTTGGCCTGGAATGTCCTTATCTTCATCTTTGCCTGTCAACATTCTCCTCCTCCTTCAAAGCCTACTTCCATGAAAACTTCCCCAAATCATGCTTGTTGGAACCCAACTATCCCAAAGTTGGTCTTTCACAGAAGCTGGTAGTTCTGTTACATTATTTTCCTCTTCCCTGAATGAGCACATGTCTGCTCCCCTCCAGGGGTCACTCCCAAAGGTGTGGGCCACATCTCTTCCGTCGCCCTGTTCCCTGCAGTGCCAAGTGCATTGGGCAGTCAGGAGAGCCACAGGTGTCTGGTGGAGAGAATTCTCTGGGATGCTAACTGGCAGCATGTTATAAGTCAGCCTTCAATGGGGCTGTGGAGAAAAGCTCGGTGGGGGAAACTGAGAAGGTGCATTACCAGTGGGGTAAGGGCCACTTGGCCACAAAGAGTCAGGGGAAATGGCTCTCACCAGACTCCTCTTCCTTCATGGACTGCTCTAGGGCAGCCCTGATGCAGAGCTCACGGGCCCGGATCCCTGCGATGTTGCTGCCATCGGAGATGGCTTGCAGCACAATGGAGTCCAAGTTCAGGCAGGCTGCACTGTAGTACTTGGCTATGCTGACTGCGGTGGCCGACTTTCCTATTAAAAAAGGTCAGGAGGTTGAATTTCACAGCTCTCATTTCCTCAGTGTCCTAGACAGAAGAAGCTCCTATAACAGAGGCTACTGGAAAGTGATCTCTCCAAAGTCTCTGCCTCTAAGTCTCTCGTGTGGCCAGAGGCGGCAGCAGAAAAGAGAGGCAAGACCTGAGCCGGGAGTTAGGACTGTGGATTCTGGTCCTAATTCTACCCCTGATGAGCTCTGTGCTATGGCAACCCACGTCCCCTCTGGATTTTCTCCTCGGCTTAAAAAGTGATTCTATCAGATGAGCTTTAAAAATTTTGTAGCTTTTACTGTCTCTGATTCTAATGGGAAGAGACTTTTTTGGTTTAAAGAATAACTTGTGTTGATGTTTTTTTCTCATTCAAAATACCTGCTTATTAAAAAGAAAGCAGAAAATTCAGAAATAACAGCAGGGATAAAAGAAATTTGATCTTCCAGAGAGACTACAGTTAGCATATGGCTGCTCAGTATGCGTATGTAACTATTTTATTCATATTTCTTATAAAAAAAGAATGGGTTATGTGGTAGGTTGAATAATGCCTCCCCCACTCAGATGTCCACATTCCAATCCCTGGAACCTGTGAATATGTTACCTTATATGTTAAAGGGACTTCGCAGGTATGATTAAGAATCTTGATGTTGGAGATTGCCCTGGATTATCTGGGTGGGCCCAATGTAATAACAAGGGTCCTTATAAGAGAAGCAGGATGCTCAGAATAAGAACAGGTGATACGATGATGAAAGCAAAGAGAGAGACAGACAGAGAGTGAGAGAGAGAGACGAGACAGACAGACAGACAGACTACAAGATGTTATGATGCTGGTTTTGAAGATGGAGGAAGGGGCCATGACCCAGGGAATGAAGATAATGTTTCTAGAAGCAAGAAAAGGCAAGGAAATGGATTCTCCTCTATAGCCTTGAGAAAGGATGCAGCCCTGTTGACCCATTTTAGACTTCTGACCTCCAGAATTCTAAGAAAGTAAATTTGCATTTTTTAAAGTCACTAAATTTGTAGTTATTTGTTACAGTAGCAATAGGATATTAATATAGATAACAGATTGTAAGCATGGCATGTTTTTTCTCACTTAAAACGATATATATCATGAGCATTTTTCTATTCATTCAATACACTTCTATGGTACTTTTTTATTGTGATAGTATACATACAAAATTTACCATTTTAACTGTTTTTAAGTGTACAGCTCAGCTGCTAAGGATATTCACATTGCTGTGCAACCATCACCTCCATCCATCTCCAGCACGTTTTCATCTTCCCAAGTGGAAACTCTTTACCCAGTAAACAATAACCTCTCATTCCTCCCTTTTCTCAGCCCCTGGAAACCACCATTCTACTTCATGTCTCTATGAATATGACTCTAGGTACCTTATGTAAATGGAATCATATAGTAGTTGTTCTTTTATGTCTAGCTTATTTCACTTAGCATAATGTCTTCAAGTTTCACCTATGTTGTAGCATGTGTGAGGATTTCCTTCCTTCTGTGGGTGAAAAAGATCCCATTATACCACATTTAGTTTATCCACTCATCCATCAATGGATACTTGGGCTGTTTCTACCTTTTCGTTATTGTGAATAATGCTGCTATGAAAATGGGTGTACAAGACACTGTTTTTTTTTTTTTGTTTTTTTTTTTGTTTTTAAAGAAGATGCTGGGGGTAGGAGTTTTAGTAATTTATTTATTTATTTTTGCTGTGTTGGGTCTTCGTTTCTGTGCGAGGGCTTTCTCTAGTTGTAGCAAGTGGGGGCCACTCTTCATCGCGGTGCGCGGGCCTCTCACTGTCACGGCCTCTCTTGTTGCGGAGCACAGGCTCCAGATGCGCAGGCTCAGTAGTTGTGGCTCACGGGCCTAGGTGCTCCGCGGCGTATGGGATCCTCCCAGACCAGGGCTCGAACCTGTGTCCCCTGCATTAGCAGGCAGATTCTCAACCACTGCGCCACCAGGGAAGCCCCAAGACACTGTTTTTAATGGCGATATAATTCACTGCATGAATATACTATGGCTTAATTAACTAGTCCCGCATATCGAATGCTTCAAGTGCTCCCAGATTTTTAGTATGGTCAGCAATGCTGCAGTGAACACTCATGCAGTTAATCTTTGTCGACGTGATTATTTTCCTAAGATAAAGTTTTAGAAGTAATACTGCCAGGCCAAAGAGTTTGCACATATTCTTCCCCTCTCTCTTTTTTTAAAAAATATTGACATATGTTGTGAATTTTAAAATTTATTTATTTATGGCTGTGTTGGGTCTTCATTTCTGTGCCAGGGCTTTCTCTAGCTGTGGCAAGCGGGGGCCACTCTTCATCGTGGTGTGCAGAGCTCTCACTATCGCGGCCTCTCTTGTTGCGGAGCACAGGCTCCAGACGCGCAAGCTCAGTAACTGTACGCGCAGGCTCAGTAATTGTGGCTCACGGGCCCAGCTGCTCCACGGCATGTGGGATCTCCCCAGACCAGGGCTTGAACCCATGTCCCCTGCATTGGCAGGCAGATTCTCAACCACTGCGCCACCAGGGAAGCCCCCCCTTCTCTTTTTAAATAACTTAATGTCTTGGATTTTTCTTTAATATTTTAATGTTATTAAATTATTGAAAGAATGCAAGCTCCAACTATTCAGAGATGTATTAATTAAGAATGAGGTGTCCCTGCTCTTTCTCTAACTCCATATCTCTGAAGTTGGCAATTTAACAATTTGGGGATAATCCTTTGGTATATAAATTTCAAACAGAAGAGTCCTTTACTGCCTCAAAAATTACACATGCAGGACTTCCCTGGTGGCGCAGTGCTTAAGAATACACCTGCCACTGCAGGGGACACGGGTTCAAGACCTGGTCCGGGAAGATCCCACATGCTGCAGAGCAACTAAGCCCGTGCGCCACAACTACTGAGCCTGCGCTCTAGAGCATGCAAGCCACAACTACTGAGCCTGCGCTCTAGAGCATGCAAGCCACAACTACTGAGCCCACGTGCCACAATTACCGAAGCCCGTGCACCTAGAGCTTGCGCTCTGCAACAAGAGGAGCCACCGCAATGAGAAGCCCGTGCACCACAACAGAGAGCAGCCCCCACTAGCCGCAACTAGAGAAAGCCTACATGCAGCAACAAAGACCCAACGCAGCCAAAAATAAATAAATTTAAAAAAAAAGAAAAGGCATCATCCAGAGGTTAAAAAAAAAAAATTACATGTGCAAACTTCACCATAAACCCCTCAGGGCTGTGCATACCTGACAAGGGCGTCCCATGGATGATGATAGCGATGCCTTTCCGGTTCTTGGCCATGCGGCCTTCTGCAGAAATGTCAATGCCCAGGTGGCGAGCAATGGCCTTGCTCACTGGGTTGTTCTCTACTTCCCCAACCTCCTCTGGAAAGTGGCTGTCAATGCTCTGAATCTTGTCAGCTGCAAATTAAATATACATGTGTGCGTGTGTGCATGCACATACATGCGGACACACCCAGAACTCACCTGGGCTCTGAAGGAAGTGGGGACGACTTTTTCTTAGTAAACATCCTATTTTAAAATAAACGTAATCTGCTGCAGATGTTGCCTCACTCCCCCTGTAGTGCACGGAAGTGCCCATTTTGGCTAATAATCTGCCCGTAGCTACTACAATTGAAAATAAAGATACTCTTTGATTCTTAATCCCACTTTGGGGAATCTCTTCTCCTGAAAAATAATATTGGAAACTAGCTGAATATGCAACAGTAAGGGAAATGACTAAATAAATGATGGCATATTCATATTGTAGAATTAATACATAATAGTGCTAGAAAGATGCATTTTATGGAGAAAGGTGAAAGGCACTGAACAGCCTTCCCACTTTTGCTTAGAGAGAGCAGATACCCCAACATTAAAATGCTTGGTTACTTGGAAACATGACTTTTTCCAGGCTTTCTTCATCCTCCTCTTCATCTGGGTAGGTCTTGGACTTGACCATTGGGATATGCCGCTCTTCCAGGCTGGATGTGTCAGAGATCTCTCGGCTAAGCGAGGTCCTCTTTGTGCTGGCAGAGGTTCCCTGTTCTGACAAGGGACCATCGTCCTCTTCTGCCAGGGAGCAAAGGATGGAAACACACAGGAAGAGTTGGGAGGAGGACAAGGGAGATAGGGCAGAAAAGGGAAGAGAGACAAAGAGGAGAATCACTGAACTGGTTACCATCACCCTGGACTATCTGACCCCAATAAACAAGAACTGCAGTCAGTCTGCTGTTAAATTTCTCTGCCCAGAGTGTTTCTACATTTTAACATGAAAAAATACATACCAAAATTATACATTTGGTTTAGAAAATTTTGGAAATTCAAAAGAGCAAAAATGATAAAATTTAGCTACAGAAAGAAATATAGATAGACAAAGAAATGGTGATAGAGGAACAGCAGCTTCATTTTATGATACCAGTATAGGAGAGTGGCAACCTCTCAGATTTTTTTTTTTTTTTTTTTCCAGTACGCGGGCCTCTCACTGTTGCGGCCTCTCCCGTTGCGGAGCACAGGCTCCGGATGTGCAGACTCAGCGGCCATGGCTCATGGGCCCAGCCGCTCTGCGGCATGTGGGATCTTCCCGGACCGGGGCACAAACTCGTGTCCCCTGCATCGGCAGGCGGACTCTCAACCACTGCGCCACCAGGGAAGCCCCCTCTCAGATTTTTAATTTTTCAAAACTAAAGTTGGGATCATACTATACACATACCAATTTGTAGCCTGCATTCCCCCTTAATTTATCATGAACATCTCTCCATGTCATTGTTGAGCACATCTACTACTTTATCTGCCCCGCACCACCGTCAATGCCCCTATTCCACAGAGTTTCAGTGGGTACATTGGGATGTCATTGTACAAGGTGACCCAGCTCTACCCTGGAGCCAAGACACCTTCTTTGTTTAATTTTGAATTTGAGTCAGAGAGGTTGTAGCTCTCCTGGGAATGGCAATAACATGACTTGTAGCTGCTGGCCTTCCCTGGATGTGGTTTGGAAGCAGAGAAGGATGTGTACTCTGTGACAGCAGAGTAAGCAGATGCTCAGAGAGGTGCTGGTGAGAAGCAGAGGGAGCGCCTCCCTGGACTTCTACTGACCCTCAGGTCCTGGCTCTAGATCACCTTTCCATGGGCCAAATGGAAAAATGAACCCACAACCAAGGCGTGTAGGACAGGGATGAGAGCGATGGGCCCTTCTCAGCTCTCACTAAGTCCTCTTTACACTGCAGACCCTCGTGACTCTCTGCCTCAGGCCACTAGGCAGTCCTGAGTTTAAATGTCTATCCCCCCACCCCTCCCTGACTTTGAGCTCTCAAAGGTAGGGGCTGATTTCATTGATCTTTCTTCTAGCACTTCAGCTCAGTGCTTGGAACATAGTGGGTGCTTGTTATGGGCTGAACTGGTTCCCATAAAGTTCATTTGCTGAAGTCCTAAGCACCACCCCCGTGCCACACTCCACTCCCTGCCCCAGTATCCCAGAATGTGACTATTTGAAGTTAGGGCCTTTCAAGAGGTAATTAAGTTAAAATGAGTGTCCTAAGCCATCCATAGTCCAATATCACTGGTGTTCTTATAGGAAGAGATTAGGACACAGACACACAGAGGGAAGTCCTTGTGAACACACAGGGGGAAGACAGGCATCTACAAGCCACGGAGGGAGGTTCAGTAGAAAACAATTCCACCAACACCTTGATCTTGGATTTCTAGCCTCCAGAATTATGACAAAATAAGTTTTGCGTGGTTAAGCCCCCCAGTCTGTGGTATTTGCAGTGGCAGTTCTAGTGAACTAATATGCTCAATGAATACAACCAGGAGACTGGGTGGACAGGCAGCCTTCTTCTCTCATCTTCTCCTTTTAGGGCCGATTAGTGTTCTCCGACTACCTTCTGTCTTGAGAGACAACAAGACAGGTCCAAGGGCAGGAGAAATGGACTTCATTCATTCATTCATTCACTCTTACAGAAACATTTATCAGGCACTATGATGTATCAGGTGCTGGTCCATGCACTGGGTGTACATTGGGGAAGACATGATCACTGCCTTTATGGGGGCTTGTCTAGAGGGGAGACAAGTGTGAAGAAAATACATATGATGACTATTATGCAGAAGAAGAGGGCAAGTAAGAACGGAGGGCAAATTTCCAGGGTGAGGGCACAGGGAAGCAGAGAAGTGAGCACCCCAACAAGCTACACGATCCCATAGGTCTCCCTGGAACCTTGATGCTCGAGTGCACACAAGGGGGGATCCTGGGTGGATGATGGATAACTCTGGGGTGCTGGGCAAGAAAGGGCAAGATCGTAAGAGCACAGTCCAGCTTTGTGATTGAGTTTTGGCCTTGAGGACCATCGAGGGTCTTTCCTCATGTGAACTCCCACCCCTACCTCTTGTAGGGCACCAACATCTACCACGCATGATGGATTACCTTGCATTACCTAGGCACAGATGTGGAGGCTGTGGAGTGGTTATTGTCGTGGACTCCAGAGTCAGAGAGACCTGGGCTTGAGTCCTGATTCTGCCACTTAAATCTGTGGATCTGGCTTCTCAGTGCTTCCTCTCTCATCTCTATGTGTGAAGCCCTCAGCACAGGGCTTGGTATCTAGCAAGTGTCCTTCTATATCTGAATTAGCTGTTTTTAAGTCTTAACTCCCCACCAGACTCTAGTGAGAGCAGAATGTGTCCCCATCTCTGCATCCCTAAAATGGGGACAACAGGACCATTTTGCAAGGGTTAGAAATGAAATCCATAAGGTGCTCAGTAACTGGTTCGTCTCCCAGCAGAGATAATTCAAAGAAGCCAGGGGAGTGGCTGGAGCCACGGGCTCCAGAACTGTTGAGTTCTCACCGTTCTCCTGCGCCAGACTCTCCAGATATTTCATCTTCATCTGCTCCTCTTTTGACCTCTTCATCTCCTTAAAGTATTCATACACCTCTGGGGGCAGGTTTTCCCCTGGAAGGCGGGGAGGCAGCAGCAGGGAGTTGTAGGAATCATAGCCCTTCAGTGTTCGCAAGATCTGCTCAAGGAGAATGGGAACTGCTGTTGGTCCCACTGGAAGTTTCCTCCCCACAGTCCCAGGTGGGTCTGCCATCCATCTCATAAAAACCCTGCCCCTGACCAAGGCTGGGGTGTATACAAATACTTTCTGGATCTCAAAGGGTAGGGTCCTTTGCAGAGGTCTAAAGTGTAAGGCTGAGCCCTGGATCTGTGGGGATACCGAATTTTTATTTTGCCCCATTTGTGCCTGGGCATTTCCCATGTGGAAAAGAATTTTCCCCTTGTTTTATAGATAACATATACTGTTTTTGTTGTTGTTGTTTTCCATTGACAAAAGTACAGAACTCAATTATCCATTTTGAGTGACATGCTATTGAAAAATATTGCGGATAGCAATGTTGTCTTGGTAAGGTGGTTGTCTCATATATAGAGGATCCAGAGAAAAGTAGGCAAAATGGCTGTTTAGGTATGTGTATGTGTGTGTGTGTGTATATCTGAGAGAGAGACAGAGAGGGATGTAAATTAGGCTTGTCAGATGAAGTACAAGATGCCTAGTTAAATTTAAATTTCAGATAAAAAAATGAATAATTTTTAAAGTATAAATGTGTCCCATATTGTTTATCTGGAATTCAAATTTAATTGCGGCAACCTGTTTTTCTTTCTGCTAAATCCAGCAACACTAGTGTGTATGTACATTTATAAAAGACAGTAAAATCAACTCCTAGAAAGCAATTACTTCCTATGCAACCTAATCTACTGGTGTGAAAAATCAGTTAGGTAACCCTTCTCCAAGATCACCAATTTTAGTTGTTTGAAAACCAATATTAATGAGCTTACTCTAAAATTTATATGGAAGAACAAAGGGCTCAGAATAGTTGAAATGCTAATGAAGAAAAATAGAGAGGACTGTCCTACCAGATATCAGGAATTATGAAGTTGGAGCAATGGAGAGGGTGGTATTGATGCTGAATAGAGAAACTGACCAATGAAATGGAGGTTAGAGCTTAGAATAGACCCACGTGTATATGGAGCTCTGACACAGGACAGAGGTGGCATGGCAGATCAGTGGGGAAAGGAAGGCCTATTCCAAAGGCTGGCTGATGTAGAGACACAAAGGCCTGGCCAACTTGCTTCATCTGAGGCGACTGTAAACAGCCAGCCCAGCTGCAGAGTGTCCTGTGGGATCAGCTGAAGTCTCTGTGCGATGTCATCACAGCTTACCTTCTCTGTCTGCCTAGGTCTAACGTTCCTTATCCTTTACAGGTGTCGTCCCTGAGAGTACTCTCTGATAAACCTTCTGCATGCAAATCTCAGAGTCTTGGATTCTGCTTTCCACTGACCCTGACCCACAGCAGAGGATGCTGTGCCAACACAAGCCATTGAACATCTAATAAATACCTAATGAAAAGACTTGAATCCAGAGGGACAGAATCCAAACCGGGCAGAGCACAAACACTGGATGTAAAGAAGACAGAAGATTCAAAGGCCAAGCTGATGGAGAGTCCAGAGGAAGCAGACCATCTTAGCTAAGCCATTCCTAAATTCCTGACCCAGAGCAAACAAGAGATGACAAATATTTATTGTTTTATGTGACTAAGCTTGGGAGTAATTTATTTTGCAGCAATAGATAGCTAATATAACATCACACTTCATGAACAGCAAGACCTTATGAGAAAACAATGGAGCAATGTATTTAAGATATACGAGTGCAGAAAATGTGAGCCAAGGATACTGTATCCAATCAAACCAATCTTCAAGCACAAAAGCCAAGGAAAAACAGTTACGAACACATGAATACTCAGGAAATATTGTTCCCACGGTCCCTTCCTGAGGAATCCACTAGAGAATGATCTTCTGACAACCCAGTAGCGAATGGAGAAGCCTCATCACAAGGACTGGTGTTGAGCATTAAATATGTTCAAGTGTAGAACTAAGACTAAATGATGGAAATTAGATGATTACCCAGTAGGCATTAACTGGAAGTAAAGAAATATCATTTTAAATTAGAGGGTGGTGAGGAGAGGTAAAAAGAGATTTTTAGCTAATTTCATTATTGCTCATAGTAGGGAAGTAAGAGGCAGTTTCTAAAAAGTAGGGTACTAAGGGTATTAGATAAGGGCATAGTTTATACAGATCAGCCTCAAGGTAGGACAGCAGGGTAGAGACAGTAAAAATGGACCTGGATAGATCAATGGAAAAGAATAGAGATTCCAGAAATAGACCGAAATAAACATAGTCAACTGATCTTTCCTAAAGGAGCAAATGCAATACAATGGAGCAAAGAGTTTTTTTCAACAAATGATGCTGGAATTGGACATCCACCGGCAAAAAAATAAATCTGAGTGGATCTTATCTTCATAAAAATTAACTCAAATGAATTGTAGACCTAAATAAAAAACATAAAACTATAAAATTTCTAGAAGATAGCATAACAGAAAATTTAGATGACCCAGAGTATGGTGATGACTTTTTAGACACAACTCCAAAGGCACAGTCTATGAAAAAAGTAATTGATAAACTGGACTTCATTAAAATGAAAAACTTCTGCTCTGCAAAAGATAATGTCAAGAGAATGAAAAGACAAGCCACAGACTGGGAGAAAATATTTGAAAAAGACACATCTGATAAAGGACTATTATTCAAAATATGTAAAGAACTCTTAAAGCTCAACAATAAGGAAACAGATAACTCGATTAAAAATTGGGCCAAAGACCTTAACAGATACCTCACCAAAGAAAATATACAGATGGCAAATAGGCGTATGAATGGATATTCCACATTATATATGCCTTCAGGGAAATGCAACTTAAAACAACAATGAGATACCACTACACACCGATTAGAACAGCCAAAATCCAAAACCCTGACAATATTAAAAGCTAGTGAGGATAAGGAGTAACAGGAACTCTCATTTACTGCTAGTAGGAATGCAAAATGTTACAACCATTTTGGAAGACAGTTTGACAGTTTCTTACAAAACTAAACATACACTTACCATAGAATCCAGCAATCATACTCCTTGGCATTTACCTAAAGAGTTGAAAACTTATGTTCACACAAAAACCTGCACACAGATGTTTACAGCAGCTTTATTCATAATTGCCAAAACTTGGAAACAACCAAGATGTCTTTCAGTAGGTGAATGGATAAATAAACTGTGGTATTTCCAGACAATGGAATATCATTCAGCACTAAAAAGAAATGAGCTATCAAGCCATGAAAAGACATGGAGGAACGTTAGATGCATATTACTAAGTGAAAGAAGCCAATCTGAACATCTACATACTCTATGATTCCAACTATATGGCATTCTGGAAAAGGCAAAACTACAGAGACAGTAAAAAAGATTAATGGTTGCCAGGGGTTGGAAGGAGGGAGGGATGAATATGTGGAGCACAGAGGATATTTAGGGCAATGAAAATACTTTGACACTATAATGATTGCTACATGTTGTTATACATTTGTCTAAACCCATAGAATGCACCAAGAGTGAACTGTAATGTAAACTACGGACTTTGGGTGATTATGATGTCACATAGGTTTATCAATTGTAAAAACTATACCATTCCAGTGAGGGATGTTGATAATGGTGGAGGCTATGCATGTGTGGGGGCAGGGGTTATATGAAAAATCTCTGCATCTTCCCCTCAATTTTCCTGTGAATCTAAAACTGCTCTGAAGAATAAAGTTTAAAAAAAATGGACAAGGAGGAGCAATTGTAAAATATACAAGCCAGAGCAAATAGGAAAAAAAAAAAAAAGACAGATTTAAGCCCTAACGTGATTACATTAAATGTAAATGGTCTAAATACACCAATTAAAGGCAAAGACTGCCAGAGTGTATAAAAAAGATGACCCAAATATATGCTGTCTACAAGAAACTCATTTCAAATATAATGACTATGGCATACATTCTTTACTGTTTGAATTTTAACATGATCATGTATTAGTTTTTAAATTAGTTGTTTCAAATGTATAATGAGATCACAAAGAAGAATGAATTCTGCTTAGGGCAAGGGAAGTAGGTCAGGAAAGACTGCAAAGTGATCTTTAAATTGACAGGGAAGGGTTCACAGGAAGAAGGAGCAAAGGTGAGGAGGAAGTTGTCCAGGCAGAGAGAAGAGTACCTGGCAAGGCCCAGCATGTGTAGGAAAATGGAGTTTGGTTTTGGTCTCTGCTCACCTTCTCTTCTACAAGATATTGCTGGTCAAATTCTAAGGAGTAAAACTCAATGGGAAAGTTGCAGGGATTCTTCACCACCACCTCGGCCTCATCTCCAGGTGCATAAGGCAGCAGTGGCCCCAGCTCCAGAACTGAGGGACTAAATTCCAAGCATGGCTCTAGACCTTGCCCCTGTGCCAGTAGGGTAAGCTTTTGAGCACTCTGGGCAATCTGGAACACCAAGGTTTGGCTGTAGAATTTCTGGAAAATACAAAAACAAAACAAGCAACTAAATTTTTTTCTGTTATGTGACATGTAAAACGGATAACCACTGGGGGACAAAATTGATCCTGTTTAGATTAAGAGAGAAAAGTTTTCCTATAAAATTGCATGAGAGCAATTTATATTAGAGTGTTAATACTGGGTATCTAGCATGCCAGGCACTGTACCAAGTGCTTCATCACAGTCCTGTGAATGCTGCTCTCATACCCCTCAGATCCTCCAATGTGCTCAGAGGTCCCACTGCCCCTATCTGCACCTCTGGGTCTGTACCTCTGGGCTCTCATTTCATGGGCCCTGCTGCCCATGGGTAGGGCAGGGCAAGGCAGAAGTGTCAGAGAAGTAACACCTTCTGGGGACAATCCTTAACCAACGACTCTCAGGAGTTACTGTATAAAGACTCCTGAGAGGGATAATTCTGAAATGTGCATTTTGTATATTTTCTCCGAGTTTCCAGTGGGATTAAGATCCAGTGTCCAGGACTTCCCTGGTGGCACAGTGGTTAAGAATCTGCCTGCCAATGCAGGGGACACAGGTTTGAGCCCTGGTCTGGGAAGATCCCACATGCTGTGGAGCAACTAAGCCCATATGCCACAACTACCTAGCCTGCGCTCTAGAGCCCGTGAGCCACAACTATTGAGCCCACATGCCACAACTACTGAAGCCTGTGCAACTAGAGCCTGTGCTCCGCAACAAGAGAAGCCACCACAATGAGAAGCTTGTGCGCCGCAACGAAGAGTAGCCCCCGCTAGCCACAACTAGAGAAAGTCCGCACGCAGCAACAAAGACCCAACGCAGCCAAAAATAAATAAATCAATAAATCAGTCCAGTGTCCAAGGTAGCTGGCTCACTCGCACACCCTATTAGCTGCCTTCCTTTTCCTTATCACCTTCTACTTCTCTTTCAGTATTCCCTACACTTCCTAAATAATCTGCTTGCACTCAAATTCTTGACTCCAGGTCTGTTTCTTGGAGAATCTGAATGATCATATTTCCATTATTTAAAGATACAGTTAAGCAGCTAGTCAGAGATGATCAGCTAGCGCAATCAGTTCGTCTGATACAATTACAATCCAAATACCAGTTGATAATGACACCAATTATTCTAATCTGGTTTCACTTAGGAACCTATTAAAATGCATATTCACAGGCCCATTCCTAGAGATCCTGACTTGGTAGGGGCAGGGTAAGGCTGGGGATTCTGTAGTTTTAACCAGATGCCCAGGTTGTTCTGAAACTGTTGGGCTCATGGCTTGGGTTTGGAAAGCATGATTGGCTGAGCGATTTGGAGAGCTCTTAACTACCTTAGCTCAGACGGAAGGAAAATCAGATGGAAAGAATGTGTAAGGACATAGATACAAGTTCAGAAAAATACCTGTTGTTGGAGATAGTAAGAGAACAAATTATTGGCTAAGAAGGTTTTCTATATAGTTATGGGTTTAGCACCTTATGTGATCCAAACTTCTATATTTTAACTGCTTTTTAGGGAAATATTTCTTACTTTTTTTTTTTTGGCTGCATTGGGTCTTTGTTGCTGCATGTGGGCTTTCTCTAGTAGCGATGAGCAGGGGCTACTCTTCGTTGTGGTGCATGGGCTTCTCATTGCGGTGGCTTCTCTTGCTGCGGAGCACTGGCTCTAGGTGCGTGGGCTCAGTAGTTGTGGCTCACGGGCTCTAGAGCACAGGCTCAGTAGTTGTGCTGCATGGGCTTAGTTGCTCCATGGCAGGTGAGATCTTCCCAGACCAGGGATTGAACCCATGTTCCCTGCACCGGCAGGTGGATTCTTAACCACTACACCACCAGGGAAGTCCCAGGGAAATATTTCTAAAACATTTCATTCATCTTGTTTTCTAACACAAAGTATTCTGAACGCATGTTATAATGTCTAGGAGTTGTTAATGTGGACATCAGTGTTTCTCTGTGCTGCTGATGCTGGTGAGGATATAGGTGTGGACTGTATGGGTTGCAAGGCTAACCAGTTCCTTGTATACGGCCAATAAATTTCTCTCCCAAACTCTAATTTGAAAAGATACATGCACCTCAATGTGCATAGAAGTACTGTTTACAACAGCCAACAGATGGAAGCAACCTAAATGTCCATCAACAGAAGAATGGATAAAGAAGATGTGGTATATATGTACAATGGAGTAAAAAAGAATGGAATAATACCATTTGCAGCAACATGGATGGACCTAGAGATTATCATACTAAGTGAAGTAAGCCAAATAGAGAAAGACAAATATCATATGATATCGCTTATATGTGGAATCTAAAAAAGTGATACAAGTGAACTTATTTACAAAACAGAAATAACCTCAGACATAGAAAACAAACTTATGGTTACCAAAGGGGAGAGTGGGGTGGGGGGGGGGAGAGATAAATGAGGAGTTTGGGATTAATATATACACACTACTATATATAAAATAGGTAAACAATAAGGACCTACTGTATAGCATAGGGAACTATACTCAATATCTTATAATAGCTTACAATGGAAAAGAGTCTGAAAAAAAATATATGTATTCATTGTAAATTAACTATACTTCAGTAAAAAATGCTACTTAAAAAAATTCCTATCCCATTTGGTGGAAACATTTTATTAATTTTGACCAATGCTAACTCAACACTTATGGAACTGCCCAAACAAATCTTTTTTTTTTACTATATTTACTGGTATTTTTTTCAGTAAAACATCCAAAATCTTGAGTAAACCTGGTGGCAGTCTTAAGACTCTCTAAGAATGACAAACACATTAGTTTTCTTTTCTTTTAAAAGGGCTGGGGAGATTTTGATAATGACAGAAACAGGGACTCTATTTTAGAATCAGATATGAAGTCATTCTCTTTTCTTTCTTCTCATTGTAGATTCTGAAGCATTTCCTCAAAGCCGTTACCAGGAAAACGGGAGTTAACCATGGGTATTTTATAAAACTCACATCGATTTCTTCTTTTAAAAGAATAAAGAAAAACATCTCCCAAATGCCTTAGGCTTTCAGCAAAAGTCTTTACAGTGTAACCTCTTGAGATCCTCTCTGGTTCTAGGATTTTTATTATTTTTTTACTGTATTCTTTGTCAGGAGTAGCTTTGTGCTCATGGTGTTTGCAAAAGAAACACTTGTGAGGCCCAGGGAGTATGTCTACCAGAAAGTACTTACTATTATCACAACTACTGATGATAATAGTAAACAGATACTGAGACACTACATACAGAGCAGTATGCTATGCATTTTATTCACATTAATTCATTTAATCTTCAAAATGACCCTTAGGAGGTAGCTACTGCAGGTTGATAGTTTCTTACCTGAAACCCTAGGGGCCAGATGCTTTCAAATTCAGAGTTTTAAAAAGGTAAACACAGAGCATATACCCTATGTTACATAGTATCCTTAGCAGTATCCCCTGTAATCAAACACATTAATATTTCTGCAGTTGCAGTGTTTGAGTCTGCAAACCAAGGGGAATAAATAAAGGTTAAGTAGTCTCATGTCAGTTCAGATAGGTTTTTCTGCCAAATGAGTTTGGGTCTGAAACTTAAAAAAATTTTTCCCCCAGTTTTTAGAACTTATTGGATTTTGGAATTGCAATAAGGGATTTTGGACATGTGATATTATTATTTTTCATTTTATCTATGAGCAAACTGAGGTTTAGCGAGGCTGAATAATTTGCCCAAAGCCATGCAGCCTCTTAGTCAGAGGCAGAAGGCCACTAAGCCAGGTCTGTTGGTAAAAGTCAAAGTGTTAGATAGATCTGCTGATTCCAGAGCCGGTGCTCCTAACCACCAGGACACAGCTCCTGCATGAATCAGAGCACTGAATGTCATAATCAGAATAGTGAGGGACAGGTCACTCAAAGTTTCCCTGGAGACCCAATCAAACATGGACTTCGAGTACAGCTCAAAGAGATCCAGAGAGTCTGAATGAGACTGCATTTCTTTAAAGCTTACCTCTTCTTTGGGCATGAATTTCACTTGCATGTTGGACCTCTCACCAGGATCCAAGACCCCAGAAGTGGGCTGAATCTCAAAGATCCGTGTCTTTGGCTTGAATTCAGCACATAGTTTCCGTCTTAAGTACTTTGGCATGTGTTTCTCCAGCTGGCAAATAAATAGTAGACAATTAGACCATTTTCTTTGGAAAATGCCTCCACCCTCCACCCACTCAATCTATGTTTACTGATTACTTCCCAGGTGTCAGGGGATGTGTGGATACCCGGGGCACAAAGATAAATACGACATTCGCGAGATAGCATGGCCTGATAGTCCTTGAGTGCTGGGCTGAGGGCCTACATTTTATTCAGGGGGCAATGGTTGTTGCTGAAAGTCTTTGAGCAGAAGGGTGAAATGAAGAGAGTGAAGGATTAGAATTATAAATCTGACTTAAATGGAGATGGAAGAAAGGGGACAATGGGCCACAATTCATTTACCTTTCTAACTTGCTTATGGGTGTGGATAAACCATTCACAAGGGACTTGGAGGTGATTGGAAAGCTGAATAGTTTCCACGAGGCACTGTCCACACTGAATTGTGGCAAACTCCACTTTTCCACAAGACAGTGTCATACTGGGAATGGTCACCTTGGCTTGGAGACAGATGTGAACTGTTGGCCCTCCAACCACCTAGAGTGGGCATAAAATTGTTGTTACCATGTAGCATGGGATTGGAGAAAGAATCACGGCTCTGAAATAGTAACTGGATCATCACAGGGCTGATCAGCAAGCAGGGCTGGAAGCTGGGGAGGATCAGCTGGGCCTAGTGATGCGTCTTACCTTGATGGGCAGAATGACCTTTTTGTTTCCAACAGAAAGGCTGGCCCCTTGTGCATCAAATCTCACTTCAAATGTTTCCGTTTCACAGTAAGGCAGATTCTTCACACGATCTAGCTCAATACTGAAGCCTGGACCAAGACAAACAAAATTTCTTTGCGGAAAAGAGAAGTAGCAATCAAGAGCTGCTCTAGATACAGCCCGTCGGAGGCAGGATGACCACCACCCAAAGTATCAATTAATGGCCCAACAATGCTTTCAGCTGATCCCAGAAGAAGCACTCCAGGACAGTACAGACGGGCATCGTGTTAGAAATGACAGAGTGCAATAGGAAGGGTCTCCATCTTGGTTACCTGTGTCGTGAAGGACATGCTTTTCCGCATGGAAGGACACTGGGAAGTGACTGGTGTTGGTGATCTTGATGATGTGGGTTCGGACATCACCAAGGATGATGTAGCCAAAGTCTAGGATATATTCTGGCAGCTGGACTCTGAAACAGTTAACAAGGTCTTCTTACCACTCACATTTCCAAATGTGCAAGAGTGTGAGGTTTTCTTCCATCTCCTCTGCACAATTCTATTCTCTGGAGTAGAGAACCACCACTCTCCAGAATGGAGACTAGGAACAAGACACTTCCCCCAGAAGACCACATTGCTGCTTTAGCCATCATCTCTAAACACATTCAGTGCTGGTCCTTAAGGACCTGAAACCGGCCCATCTATTAGACAAAGTGGGAGGTTTCTGACTAAGAGGCAGAGACCTGCCTGGTTGGCTGGCTGCTAGAGAACGGCAGACATGTAAGGCGAGTGGATTTCATCCGTACATAGTCAATCATTAATTCATGGAGCACTCTGGTGGAGGGCACCACTGGCTCTGCTACACTCTGAAACAAACACGACATGGAAGGGCGCTCACTTGATCGGTCTGCGGTGACTCGGATGGCAGACGTTGTCCATGGAACCAAGGACAATTGATTTCTGATGTTCTGTGGCATAGTCTTGGACTATAAGCCGCTCTACTTCCATCTGGAGTTGAGCATTTAACTGGAGCAAGAGAGAAGAGCAAGTAAGCAAATTCTTTGAGAACATGCATTCTCAACGGGGGCAAAACCACCCCTAAGGGGGCGAAAGTTGCTTCATGGAGGAGTAAGAAAATCTTAGCTATTACAATGGCTTGTGGCCCTGCAAAGGGCCACAGTAAATAAATAGATATACAGTATATCTGTGGTGTTAAAAGTTTTGTTGGGGTTCAAGGTGGTTAAACAAACTGTACATCCGTGCCATGGAGTATTACTGAGCAATGGAGTAAGGAATGAACTATTTATGTTGATGGATCTCAAGGGCATTATGCTGAATGAAAAAAAAAATCTCAAAAGGTTACATACTGTATGATTCCATTTACATAACTCTTCTATACTCATAACAAGATTATAGAGATGGAGAACTATAGTGGCTGCCAGGGGAAAAGGGTAGGGAGATTGGGGATGGCTATAAGGGAGAAGCATGTAAAGGCAAAAACAAATTAAAAATAAGAGACTCAAGGGAGTTCCCTGGTGGCCTAGTGGTTAGGATTCCGGGCTTTCACTGCTGCGGTCCCGGTTCAATCCCTGGTCAGGGACTGAGATCCTGTAAGCCATGAGGTGTGGCAAAAAAAAAAGAGGCTCAATTCTCCCTGTTGAAAATAAGGGTAGAGACTTCTTCCAGCTTCATTTTCAAGAAAACTTGTAAGATCTTTCTCTGTCTCTTGGAAATATATATAAATCTTTTCATAGGCTAAGACTTTTTATCAGCTTCACAACCCAGGAACATCTTTCTTAAGGACCTGGGAACCATCTCTTTGACATGTCATCATCAAGGAAGATAGAGCCCCATCTCCTATCCCGCCATTTCTGTGGGAGGATAGGAGCTCAACTTCAGAGGGCCCTGTCATAAAAACACAAAAGGTTTGTTTTCCCTTTGGGTAAAGCCAATTAGCTAACACAGATGGTCACCCCAATTACGATGTGAATTTAGCATGAACCAAGTGTGACAAATGGTGCTGTCAAGTCCTCTTACTTGAGGACTAGTTATAGTTTTTACTTAAGGACTAGTTACTGTTTACCTTGAGAACATGTATATAATAGGTTGTATGTATCTGCTTGGCTCTATGAAAGACTGAGATTTCTTTCTGTCTTTGCAATCTCCTAGCAGACTGACAGAGACACGGAACACTTTCTGCTTTAATGCTTACCAATGATAAAGTTGGATTCTTTCTCTTCCACCTTTGTGGAGAGATTTTGTGGGTTGGAAAGAGATTTTTGCTTATAATTCTATTTCCCCAGTGAGCACAAGGGATACTTACGGAGATGGAACACTTCTGTATCTCAATTGTGGCGGTGGATACACAAAGCTACACGTGAAAAAACTGGATTAGAACCACACACAGACGCAGATATGCATACATACAGAGACATGCAGACATGCAGAGATAGACCCACGAGTACATAGAAAACTGATGAAACCTGAATAAGCTCTATGGCTTGTACCAATGTCAATTTCCTGGTTTTGATACTGTTCTATAGTTATGCAAGATGTTACCACTGGGAAAAACATTTTTTTGCAGCTTCCTGTGAATCTACTTCCTGTGCAGAGTGAAGCCAATCTTACCTCAGAAGATTCATCCTCAGGCACTTCCTCAGGTCTCTCTAAGTAGTCAAACATTTCATTTTTGGTTTTTTCTAGGTTTTTTCTGGCCTGATTTAAGAAGATTTCATACTTCTCACATCCTGTGGGGGTTGGAAGGAGAAGGAAATCTGAATGGCTAGAAATATATGAATTATGCCTAAAACACAGACTCTAAGCTCAAGGTAAATAAAGTGAGAAGGGAAGTGAACTTTGTGAAACTTAGCCTGCCATGTTTTCTCTGCTTCAGAGGATAACTTGTGAATGAGTAGAATTTGTAAAAGAGAACTCACTGAGTTTTATGAGATTATGCTTTAGTGGGCTACCAACTGCTTCTCAAGAACTTAATGACAGTAACATCCTGAGCCGCTCATAGGGTGACCAACTGGATCCCAGCCTACTTGATACTTTCCCAGTTCTAGCACCGATGGCTGCACCACTTGGGAAACCCCTCCATGCTGGACAAACCCAGATGGATGGTCACCCTTTAGGTTGGTCTTCATGTTCATTAATTCTCTGTTAAAAAGAATATATTTGGTTCAAGTTGCTTTAACTACGACTAAATAAGCTACAGTCCCCTGAATCAGGCAGGCTGGGCAACGGGGAGAGAGATTTCACCAGTTCACCAGTAAGCCAGCGCAAATTCAAATGCTTGAGGGGCAAGGTAAGCAAAGTAATTAAAGTGCCTTCTATGAAACCATAGGAAGTGCTTGGACTGTGGTGAACTGGAGTACAGAAGACCCAACTAGTATTCAGATTTAAATTATTTTAAAGCCCTGTATTGGGCAAACATGTCTACCGCCATCATGAGGCCAGCTGGGCACCCAGTTTTCAACCGTGTGGCAAAGGCTTTTCTTCTTGACAATTATACGTAGAGCTGGACTAACCTCCGGCTGGCTGGAACTCTAGATACTAGAGTGTAACATGGTCTTCGATTTATTAATATTTGTGTTCATATTATCAGGGAGCGGACAATTAGGATTTAATGCATGACCATCAACAGGTGAGTTAGTGACTTTGGGGAGTGGGGTAGGAGGAAAGGCTGAGGTGGGAGGGCTTAGTCTGAAGCTGCTTAGGGAATGTAGATTTCAAAGAGCTTGAAGAGGGTTCATGAAGAAGAGTGAGAAGTTTCTCTTGACTCTTCATCCTGTAGTCCATGTCAGGAAGAAAGAGCCAGAGTCAGTCTGTGGCTATAAAAGAGCTGCTGGGTTGAGCTTCAGGATCTGCCAAGACAGAAATACTCTGATACAGAGGGATGGCTCTGGGTGCAGATGTTACCCAGAAAAGCCTTGGCTAAGGATGTGGGCAGACAATTGATAAGTCTAAATTAGCCTCCAAACTGTACTGCCAGCATAAGGGGTTGGAACCTTAGCTGCCTTTCTGTACAGTTTATATTGATATTTTGAGAACTGTATTCCTTGCAGTACAATCAGCCTTTGCCTTCTCAACGGCCATCTGTGAGTGACAACTCAGTGAGAGAGTGCAGCTGGAAGGAACATGCGATGGAGGAAAAGGTTTTTGGAAGTACAATGTCCTGATCCCTCTTTAAGTAATTTAATGATGGCAAAATTGGCCAGGGGTCTTAATTTGGAACTACCATGGACCCTATCTTGTCTTACTCATCTCAGGTCACCAAGTCAATTTCAACTCTTGATGTTTTTTGCAATTCAGGAATAACACAAAAGGGAACCTGTGACGACTGCCAAACAAATAATGCGAGTTGCCATCAACCTTATAATAAGCAGCTAAAACACATCTTGTCATCCAGTGGGGAAATACTATAGAGGGCAGAAGTACCTTTGAGGTTCCTGGGGAGATCGACGCAGATTTGGGGAAAGATTCCCTCTCCACTCAGAGTAATATTTTCTGGGTCCAAGTGGGCAATCTGTATCTGGAAGCTCCTTTGAAAGATCTCAGGTACTCCAGGCAAGTAGTAAACCTTCAACACCTGCTCTTTATGGGAACCGATAAAACCCTATACAGCAGAAAGATGGGAGAGAATTTTAAGATTTACGTAAAATTTACGTAAAATTTATGTAAAATTTACAATGGACTCTTGCTTCTGGCAGTTTGATGGACTAGATAATCCCAAGGGCCTAGTGTGCTATATTGTCCACTCACATTCCTCCTCCAAGATTCATTCCTATGAAGGTACGAGAAAATGACAAACAATAGAAAAATAGCAGCACGTGTGGGCACGCATTTCATAAAAGAGGAAACAGAATGGCAAACAAACAGTAAAGCTGCTTTTCCTTATAAGTAAACAGGGAAATGCAAATTAAGATCATAATGAAAAAAATTTTAAACCATAAGATTGGCAAAGTTTGCCAAATTTGGTAAGACTATGCATCAAAAGAAACTCACATTTCAACACATCTGGTGGGAATGTCAATGGGAAAAATCACTGTGAAAACTGCTTTAGTGGAGATAGCTTCAAAATGGTGGAGTAAGATGTGGAGATCACCTTCCTCCCCAAAAATACATTAAAAATACATCTATGTGAGGACCAGCTCCTACAGAACACCTACTGAACACTGGCAGAAGACCTCAGACTTCCCAAAGGCAAGAAACTCCCCACGTACCTGGGTAGGGCAAAAGAAAAAAGAAAAACAGAGACAAAAGAATAGGGACGGGACCTGCACCTCTGGGAGGGAGCTGTGAAGGAGAAGACGTTTCCACACACTAGGAAGCCCCTTCACTGGTGGAGATGGTGGGTGGGCAGGGGGAAGCTTTGGAGCCACGGAGGAGAGCGCAGGTGCAGAGGGCAAAGCAGAGAGATTCCCGCACAGAGGATCGCTGCCGACCAGCACTCACCAGTCTGAGAGGCTTGTATGCTCACCCACCGGGGCAGGCGGGGACTGGGAGCTGAGGCTCGGGCTTTGAAGTCCAGACCCCAGGGAGGGGACTGGGCTTGGCTACCTGAACACAGCCTGAAGGGGGCTAGTGCGCCACAGCTAGCCGGGAGGGAGTCTGGGAAAAAGTCTGGACCTGCCTAAGAGGCAAGAGACCATTGTTTTGGGGTGCACGAGGAGAGGGGATTCAGAGCACCGCCTAAATGAGCTCCAGAGATGGGCGTGAGCTGCAGCTAACAGCGCGGACCCCAGAGACGGGCATGAGATGCTAAGGCTGCTGCTGCAGCCCCCAAGAAGCCTGTTGCAAGCACAGGTCACTATCCACACCTCCCCTCCCGGGAACCTGTGCAGCCTGACACTACCAGGGTCCCGTGATCCAGGGACAACTTCCCCAGGAGAACGCACGGCACGCCTCAGGCTGGTGCAACGTCACACCGGCCTCTGCTGCTGCAGGCTCGCCCCGCATTCTGTACCCCTCCCCTCCCCGGTCTGAGTGAGCCAAAGCCCCCTAATCCGCTGCTCCTTTAACCCCCTCCTGTCTGGGTGAAGAACAGACGCCCTCAGGCAACCTACATGCAGAGGCGGGGCCGAATCCAAAGCTGAACCCCAGGAGCTGTGCGAACAAAGAAGAGAAAGGGAAAACTCTCCTAGCAGCCTCAGGGGCAGAGGATTAAATCTCCACAATCAATTTGATGTACCTGCATCTGTGGAATACCTGAGTAGACAATGAATCATCCCAAAACTGAGGTGGTGGACTTTGGGAGCAACTGTAGACTTGGGGTTTGCTTTCTGCATCTAAGTTGTTTTCGGTTTTATGTTTATCTTAGTTTAGTATTTAGAGCTTATTATCATTGGGAGATTTGTTTATTGATTTGGTTGCTCTCTTCCTTTATTTTTTTTAATATACATATTTTCCCTTTTTCTCCTTTTGTGAGTGTGTATGTCTATGCTTCTTTGTGTGATTTTGTCTGTATAGCTTTGATTTTACCATGTGTCCTAGGGTTCTGTCTGTCCGGTATTTTTTTTGTTGTTGTTTTTTAGTATAGTTTTTAGCACTTGTTATCATTGGTGGATTTGTTTTTTGGTTTGGTTGCTCTCTTCTTTCTTTCTTTTCTTTTGTTACTTTTTAAAAAATAATATATTTTTATTTTAATAACTTTATTTTATTTTTCCTCCTCCCTCCCTCCCTTCCTCCCTCACTCCCTCCCTCCCTCTCTCTCTCTTTCTTTTTTTTCCCTCCCTTTTCTTCTGAGCCATGTGGCTGACAAGGTCTTGGTGCTCCGCCCGGGTGCCAGGCCTGAGCCTCTGAGGTAGGAGAGCCGAGTTCAGGACACTGGTCCACCAGAGACCTCCTGGCCCCAAATAATATCAAACGGCGAAAGCTCTCTCAGAGATCTCCATCTCAACGCTAAGACCCAGCTCCACTCAATGACCAGCAAGCTACAGTGCTGGATACTCTATGCCAAACAACTAGCAACACAGGAACACAACCCCACCCATTAGCAGAGAGGCTGCCTAAAATCATAATAAGGGCACAGATACTCCAAAATATACTACAGAGAGTCCCATACAGGATAAATCCAAGGAGAAACATGCCAAGACACATATTAATCAAACTATCAAAAATTAAATATAAAGAAAAAATATTAAAAGCAGCAAGGGAAAAACAACAAATAACACAGAAGGGAATCCCCATAAGGTTAACAGGTGATCTTTCAGCAGAAACTCTGTGCGCCAGAAGGGAGTGGCAGGACATATTTAAAGTGATGGAAGGGAAAAACCTACAACCAAGATCACTCTACCCAGCAAGGATCTCATGCAGATTTGACGGAGAAATTAAAACCTTTACAGACAAGCAAAAGCTAAGAGAATTCAGCACCACCAAACCAGGTTTACAACAAATGCTAAAGGACCTTCTCTAGGCAGGAAACACAAGAGAAGGAAAACACCTACAATAGCAAGCTAAAAACAATTAAGAAATGGTAATAGGAACATACATATCGATAACGGCCTTAAATGTAAATGGATTAAATGCTCCAACCAAAAGACACAAACTGGCTGAATGGATACAAAAACAAGACCCATACATATGCTGTCTAGAAGAGACACACTTCAGACCTAAGGACACATACAGACTGAAAGTGAGGGGATGGAAAAAGATATTCCATGCAAATGGAAATCAAAAGAAAGCTGGAGTAGCAATTCTCATATCAGACAAAGTAGACTTTAAAATAAATGCTATTACAAGAGACAAAGAAGGACACTACAGAATGATCAAGGGATCAATCCAAGAAGAAGATATAACAATTGTAAATATTTATGCACCCAATATAGGAGCACCTCAATACATAAGGCAAATGCTAACAACCATAAAAGGGGAAATTGACAGTAACACAATCATAGTAGGGGACTTTAACACCCCTTTCAACAATGGACAGATCATCCAAATTGAAAACAAATAAGGAAACACAAGTTTTAAATGATACATTAAACAAGATGGACTTAACTGATATTTATAGGGATAAATTGGGAGACTGGGATTGACATATACATACTACTACACATAAAACAGATAACTAATACGGACCTATTGTATAGCCCAGGGAACTCTACTCAGTACTCTGTAATGGCCTATACAGGAAAAGAATCTAAAAAAGAGTGGATATATGTATAACAGAATCACTTTGCTGTACACCTGAAACTAATACAACATTGTAAATCAACTCTACCCCAATAAAAAAAATTTTTTTAATTCCAAAAAGGAGCCAACATTGAAAAACAAAACTAGGGAAAAATGCTAGTATAGGTTCAAGCTATTTAGAAGTGTTTTAAAAGTCATTCTTGAAGGGGCCTCATAATTTTGAACATATTTTATTGTTTTCTGATGTTACAAGTAATATATATTCTTTGAAGAAAAATTAGAGCATGAAGACAAGAAAAAATTTAATAAGATCACTAGTGCTGACTACTGACACATAAATAATGATTAACACTGATTGGTGGATATCAATCCATATTTTATTTAAATACACATACACACCCACACACACCATGGGGGTCCATGAGCCCACTAGTGTTAATAAACTTATCTCCAACCCTCAAAGTGCCTGTGACAGTTAAAAATCATTGCCATCATTTCTATGATAAGCCATTGCCTAATTCTCTTGCTTCCCTTGGCCTCCACTCTCTTACTTCCTTACATGCTATCTGCTTCACTGAACAGAACTGAGCCTTGTCACCAAATTTCACAATGCACTCACTCACATGAAGCATTCTATGAAATTCTGCACATTTTATGGAATGTGTGAGTGTGAGTGTGTATGTGGGGAGTGTTATAAGGTGGAGTCAAATTGCAGTGTGCAGTGTTTCCCAGGATTCACCCTCCCACGCTCATTCTCTCTTCTCCTCACCCCTCTCTTGAGCAATCCACAAAATTCTCTTGTTTCCTACAAAATTCTCTTTCTTCCTGCACTCAGTGCCCTGGAGGGTAGTGGGGTGGGTCTCAGCTTTTATCTTGAGCAGTAACAATGTATTTTCCCAATAACCAATAGTTCTCTTATGTTATTCTGGTGGAAAATTTTTCTCTATCTAGTTATATGTTCAAGCATTCATGTACACTGCAGGACTCTGTAAACACTTGTTTTCATTATAAGAATCTGGCCTTATAGCAGGAAATCTGGTAAATATAGAAAAGAAAAAACATACAGAGAAAAAAATCCCATTCGGAACCATAAAAACAACGCCCAGTTCAAAAGAAGGGGGAAGTACAAAAAAGAGTTAACATAGCAGTCCTAAAGCTACTACTCTTAGAAAGGCCTGCTTGCAAAGTTGGCAAGAATGGCTCACTGTGCCTCAACTTTTTGTGCAAATAACTATGGTTTATGCTGAACACCTGTTTTCTTTCTGGGAGACTGGAATTTTGGTATGTGCCAGGCAGAGGGTGTCTGTGTGACTGGGCCCCACTGGCACTGAGTCTCCAGTGGGCTTCTGTGGTAGCTCTCATATTGTGTAGTCACAGCTCATTGCTGGGGGATTAGGAGCATCTTGCGTGACTCCACCGGGAGAGAATTCTTGGATGCCTGCACCGGGTTTCTTCTGAACTTTGCTCTATGTGCTTTTTCCCTTTGCTGATTTTACTTGTATTCTTTGGCTGGAATAAATCATAGTCACCAGTACAACTTATTGGTGAGTCCCCCTAGAGAATCGTTAAACCTGGGGGATGATCCTGGGGACCCATGACACAGGGATGATTCTGAGGAATAAGAGCAAATATATTCTATGAGTTCCTATAAGAAAGAAGAAAAAATAAGATAATATCTAATCCATGGTATCAATGAGATTCAAGAAGCCACCGTGTGTAAACAGCAGGAGCAGAGAGTCAGGGACAGGGAGTAACCCCAAACCAGGAAAAAGTATATGGGGATGAAAAATCCTCCTACTTCTGGTTCTGAAAATGCTGGTGACTGCACTGTTATAGCTCCCTCTCATGCTACAAGTGTAAGGATATTCTGTATAAGGCACAACAACAACAAAGGCAACAACAAAACTCTCTTTCAATATATAGTGAGCTTGAAAGAAAACAGATCCTCTGATGTGCAAAAGAAACAGATGGAACCTAGCCAGTGTGGTTAAGTTCAGAGCCTTTACTTGGTGACCACGGGTGACATCAGACCCAACTACAGTCCCTACCACCCAAGGACTGAAATAGAGGGATGCAGCCTGGACCCATGTGAGGTGGGCACACCTGGCAAATCCCTGCACGAGGCTGGAGCCATGAAGGGTGGCCGCTCCTGTTATTTCTCTGCACTTCAGGGAAGAATCAAGGAAGCTTGTATCTCTCTGGGATCCTAGGTGGGGAAAATATGTATCCTATGGGATACAGAATGCTCAAGCCTGTATCATGCATGTGCATGGAGTCTTCACATACACTGACAGATCACTGTGGTTAATCCAGGTCAAAACATTAACTCAAGTAAAGCAACTATACTCCAATAAGAAAGAAAACAAACATTAACTCAAAATCTGACCCCTTGGGGTACCTGGCAAAAACAACTGCAACACTATTGTAGCATCACCCTGCAATCCAGGGTGAATGAGGCTGTCACAGAGAAAACGGTCTCAGTGGAAGATGATCCCAAGTCAAAAATTACATATCATACAGGGAAAGCATTGATAATGAAAGAGAGTTAACAGTCACACAAATAGGAATAATGGCATCCCTAATAACTCAATTAGAATAATTTAAAAGAATCTACAAAATGATTAGTGATAAATGAAGAAATTAAAATCCCAATGAAAGAGGTGAATAACAGGTGGAATTTTTGAAATGAAAAATATGATCACTGAAATTAGGAATGCAGAGTAGGGTTAGGAATGCAGAGTATAAACAGTAGATCATACTCAGTTGAAAAGAAAATTAGTTAACTGAAAGAGCTGAGGTAATTATCTTGAATGCAGTTTAGAGAGATAAAGAGTAAAGAGATACACATGTGACATATAGGTTTAGAAACATGGACAGAATGAGAAGGTCCAACATATGTCTAAAAGTTGCTTTAGCAGAAAAGACTGGAGAAAATAGGGGAGAAGCAATACTTGAAGATATAATAAATGAAAGACATATCCTCGGAGTGAACCCACAGCCAAAGAAAAAGATATACTTGTGATTACTATGAAATGTATAGAACTGAACCACAATAAAAACACAACATACCAAGCCTTGTGAAAGATAGCTAATATGGTACTTCGAAAGACACAATATTAATACCAAACAAAGAATTCAAAGTAAAAAGCATTAAAAGGGAAGAAAGTGGCAATTTAAAATAGATAAAATATACAGTGCAGGATGAACACTTAATAGTCATTAAATCTTGTGTGTTAAATGAGACAGAAATGAAAATGGATAAAACAAAAATTTATATATTTTTTTATATACCATTTTTAGTCTTTTATATACCAAAACCCTTTATAAACCATTCTTAGTCTTAGAAAACTTTTTATATACCATTCTTAGTCTTAGAATAATTAAACAGAAAAAGGGATACAAGATTTGGATAATATAATTTAATAGAGGTTAATTTAATAAAGATTCATCATAATCTGCATTCTATAGTCCAGACAACATTGTTTCCAAACATTCACTGGTATTAAAAAATCATTTTAGACCACTAAAATATATTAACAAACTAATAAAAGTAGGAATTCAGAAGGTCATATTACCTGGCCATGATATGAAAAACTCAGTATTAACTTCACATTAACAAGAGTTTCAATAACAAAAAGAAAAAGCTGAGTCATTTGGAAATTTGAAAAAGAGAAAAATATACTTTAAAATTACACTTGTAGATAAAACTACAATTCTAGACAACTTAGAAAATAATTAAAATTATAATGGCTGATATTAAAATGTATGAAATATGCAAAGTTAACTTCCTTTTTTCAATCTATAATTTTCTTTAAAATTATGAGATGGAGCTAAAGGTGTACTCAGGCAAATGTGTACTCACATTTTTTCATTATTAATTAAGAAAGAAAGAAAAGTAGGCATTCAACTTAGGAAGAACATAAACGTAAAATTCAAAAGAATATCTAAGATAAATTGGAAAAAGAAGAATTAAAAGGGAGTTGACGTAATAGACATTAAGATGTATTTTAAAGCTATAACACTTAAAATAGTATATTATGGATGTAGGTACTGGCAAACAGATCAATAAAGAACAGAGAAACTAGCAATAGACCCAAATATATGTGATAATTTAGGGGAAGAATAGACTCTATCACCCAAGATGACAGCACTTTTATCTTTGGATTGTAAGATGATGAACAATTATAATTTCATTCTTTATCCTTTTTCATACCTTTCAATTTTTCTATAACAATTATGTATTATTTTCATGATGAGATGAACTCGACAAAAATTCCTTAAAACTGTTAGATTAACATAATATGTACAAGGAACCATCTCTTCCATTTGCTTCTAAAACCAATACGGCTCACTGCAGTCTACTGGTGTTTTCACTACTGCTAGCAAAAAGCTGCTTTTATTTGTTGTAGTCAGAGTAGAGCAGGCCCTCGGCTTCAAGGAATTACAAGGGAAGTGTGAGGACATAAGTGGAAATAAACTATTCTTATAATCATGAAAAACAAATCCATGGGATTGCATATCTTGTTCACTGTTTAACCCCTGGTGCCTGAACAGTGCCTGGCTAATGGAGGACACACTAAATAGTTGTTTAATGAATGAAGGAAGGGCTTGGATATATTTATTTTTCTTGTCTCTGAGAGCTTGTTAGTTTTAATTAAAAAAAAAAAAAATCACACCCATAATCCTGGCAGTGAATGTTTAGCATAATCTCAGCCCCTGGGGTGTGGCTTGCAGGTTTGGGTTTGGGCCCCTCCTACCATCATCAGGTGGCCCTCATGGGTTGGGGGGGATGGGCTACTTACTGAGAGAGGCTGGATGAGTGGCACTCCGGGCAGAAGGTTGTCTGGTGAAGACTGGAGGTCAGTCAGAACGCTGAACTCAAAGCCAACTTTCCCAGTGTTCTTGAGTGTGATTTCACTCTCTGTGACATGGTCGAACAGCTCAAGAAGAGAAGAAGGAGAAGAGTGACTCCTCTGTCACCCACCCTCTGGGATGCTGCTGTCATCCTGACAAAGGCAGGGAGACAAGCATGCCTCACAGACACGGATTTCGTTTTCCATGAGGTAGATGCTGGCCAATCCACATTTCAGTATCACAACCAGGTGCCTACTGGGCGGGAGGAGCACTAGACCCTGGAGACTGGCTCTGTCTTAGGTCTTCTAACAACAAATTTAGTCTAGTACGGCTGTGGGGTGAGCATTTCACCTTCCTGAACCTCTGTTTCTTCACCACAAAGAATTCATATTAGAGGATCTTAAAGTAAGCTTTTTTATATTACGAAGATTTGCTTTTTTAGATAAGATTTGAGTTCAGAATTTTCTAGAATGAATTTTTCTATTTTTATGGAGAGACAGGGGAGTAATAGGCCAGCCATATTCTTTTTCCTGAGATTTTGCTAACATAATTCAGAGGGTCCAATAACCACAAACTGAAGCCACTTTGGAGGCTCTTAGGACAAACTAGGGGAAGAACTAGTTGCTACAAAGGAAGCACTCTGAGCTGAGCCAAAACCAATTGCCCAGAAGACCCTGGAGATAAGGAGTGAAAGAAAATTCTATTTGGTCAAAGTAATGCACAAGGTGTCAATAGGTGTTAGGTGAATTTGATTTTAGGCACAATCTTTAACCTGTAAACATATATGTACACACACAATTCAGTAATAATACTGAATAATAATAAAAAAATAATGCAGTGGCTATATAATGGGGGGTCTGATTCCCATTCATATTTGGTAGGAGATATGGTATCTGAGTACATAACACAAATTCTAATTGGGGAGAGAAGTTGTACAGACATGGAATTAACTGACAATTATTCCAAAGCAAGATTTAGAAAGTACATTATAGTATGGCAAAGACTCTAAGTGCCAAGAGAATATAGTGTAAGAGGAAGATAACTGAGGGATGGAGTTGAGCTGGGTCTTACAGTATGTGTGACTTTGGAGTTGGCAGAGCGGAGGATGAGATAGATAATATAATAGGAAAAATGGAAGCAGAAAGGGCTGGGCTGCATTAGGGCCAGTGGGTAAACCAGCTTGGCCATAAATGAATGAGCAGTTTATAATGCGAAATTATGAGAAACAAAGTTTAATATGTATGGAGCATCAGTTAATAGAGGGGCTTAGGATACCCTTACTCAGGTGGAGGAACCTGGCTCTGATCCACAGAGTGACTCATGACTGAAGGCCTTCTCTGACTCAGGCACAGTACTGACCTGACACTTTACTTAGGTAACCATAACCATCTGGTGAAATAGGAATTGCTACCCCATTCCCGTTTTAGAGATGAGGGATAATGAGACTTGGAGAGGTTAGGTGATGTGCCCAAGGTCATAGTCAGTAGGGAGTAAAAGTAGGATAACATCCCAGTTCTTCTGACTATACAAAACAATACTCTTTTCTCTATGCAATCATTTTTGCTCCTTTCCCAAGGTAATTTTGGGAAAATCTACCTGGCAATGATATTTAGATCAGTTTTTGATAGAAGCCAGAAATGCACTGTAATCCCTTGCTTCCATGGGTCCGTGGACCAGCAGCATCGACATCACCTGGAAACTTGTCAGAAATGCAGACTCTCAGGCTCCACCCTGGACCTACTGAATCAGAATCTGCACTTGAACAAGATTCCCAGGTGATTCGTATGCACATCACAGCTTGAGAAGAACTGCTGTAATAATTTAGGCATGGCTTGAGATCCTGCAGTGTGATAATCGCAGTGGTGATGGGAAGGGAAAACCAACTCAGAGGAATTATGCTTGATGAATTAGCAAACCCCGGGCCTGTAAGGATGTGGGGAGCTGAAGGACAGAATGCAGTGGAAAATTCCTTGGAGTTCGTAAACTCAAGGGACTGAGAAGGGAGTAGTCCTATTGAAAGAAACAAAGAGGGTGGAATGGGCTTTTGGACTGAGAATAAAGATGCAAATTTTAGTGTCTAACATGCAGAATTTGAGGAGACAATGAGAAAAGCAAGTGAAAATGTCTGGCAAATGGTTGGCAGTGGGGGGATGATCAGGCTTAGGAAGCAGCTTTTAGGGGTCAAGGATAGGGGTGATGGTGAGACTATGCTGACTGGGGTTCCAGGAGAGATGAGAGCACAAAGACTATGACCGATGTTTAAGGCAAACCCAGAAAATCTCCTCCCGATGGCTGGCAATACCTGTAATCCACAGTTAATGTCCTTGGTGTCAAAGGAATAGTTGACCAGGGAGGCCTCTCCCCTTAGTATTATCTCATAGGTGGGCCCTCCTTCCACTTCACACAGAGCTTTAGCCTGTGCAATGATGTCACAGTGTCCATAGAAGGTGAAAGATATCTGGTGGCTACTGTGTGGCCGCAGCACTCCATAAAGAGGCAAAATATCAAACACCTGCAGAGAAAGTCATTCCATATGAGAACCTGCAAAGGGCAAGCTAAAGTTCAGCCAATTTACAGATTGATTCCTGACTTTACCTTGTTTGACTCTATGAAAGGTGACTAGCCTAGCACCCTGAAAATACATGATGATAAGGCAGTAACAGTGCTCGGGCAAATTTAAATTTCTAACTTGGGGCAGGGGCTCAGTAAGAAGAATTGTATCAGATGACTCTAGGGCCCATGAGGTGTTACTTACTTCTTCTATCCCAATGGAAAACATTTCATCCTGTTCAAAGATCCATGGCGATTCCTGAAACTCCGCCTGGCTCTGGTTTGTGTCTATTCTTTCTGTTTCAGCAGAGATCATTTTTAATCCCTGGGAATTAGAAGTGTGAGGAAAAACTTGCAAACATTCATAATTTGTCATCAACGTGCTCCTCCCCCTAGCTGATAGAAAAATGAAGTATGTTGTATATATTTTTAAAATAGCACTTTTTTTTTTTCCTACGGAGATAATTGGGGAGGTGTCCAAGATGTATGTACAAGGATGTTTACTTCAGTGTTTTCTGTAATAGCAAAACTTTGGAAGTAAACTAAATACCTATCACTAGGGGATCACTTTAAACGAAGTGTGTGTGGTACTGCTATCCATGGAGGATGATGCAGTGTATATTTATAAACCAGGGATGATGTGCACAACATATTACTGAGTAAAAAAGCAGTTCCATTTATGTAATATTACACAGGCCTATGTATCACACCTGCAAGTGTGAGTGTGTATAAATTCACTCAGAGATCTGCATATGCAAACAGAGATATCTAGGAGGTTATTTGCTGAAATTTTTCTATGAATGGTGGGATTTTGAGAATTTTTGCTTTCATGTTTCTGCATTCTTGAATTTTCTATGACATCTTTCAAAATATATACAAAAGAAAAGAATTAACATTTAAAAGACAAGTGTTTTATATGCACACACATACTTATTCTAAAAAATGTGGAAAATACAGAAAGCTTCAAAGAAAGAAATACAAATCCATCGTTAGATTATTCTGCAGATATATATGTGTGTGTGTATAGAGTGAGTATATATGTATATATATTTGTATTCTGATTTTTTCAGTTAACATTATAGCATGAATGATACCTTCCCATATGACTAAATATTCTTTACAAGCATCATTTAAAATACTTTAAAAAACAGAACATGTAGTATTTTTTACTTAATATATCAGAGATTGCTCCAAATCAGTAAAGAGAGAACTTTTTCATTTTCTAAAATGGATTTCATAGTACTGTCTTGTGTAGATGTAATTTAGTTTATTCGACCAGTCTCCTACTGGGGGAATTAAGTCGTTTCCAATTTTTCTTGCTTTTACCAACAAAGCTGCAGTGTACAAGGATAGTTACACGTCTTTATGTAAACATAAAGTTGCATCTGGAGAATAATATTCTAGCAGAGGAATTGTGCATTTAAAATTTTGATACACCTGCCAGATTGCATGTAATAGAGGCTACACCAATTCATACTCCTACCTACGAAGTGTGAAAATGCTTGCTTTCCCCGACTCTGCCAATATTGAGACAAACCTTATTTAAAAGATTGCATATTATCATGGACATACAGTAATTTTCCTAATTTTTTGCTATTTCTAAACCGTTTTAACACACACCTTTGTACATACATCTTTGTATTTCTGATGATTTCCTTAGGTCATCATTCTAGAAGGAGAATTTAAGAGTATGAATTTGTAAACTCTCTCAATCTACTCTTTGTTTTTACTATGGAAGACAGTTCTCCTCTTGTAGCCTCTATCTAGGGGCTGGGAAGAGCACAAGACCGCCAAGGTTAGAGGTAAATGGCTTTTCCATTACACCATTTGCTGAGGTGTCTGGGTTCTCACTGAGGTGTTGGTTCTGTGGGTGTTTGGTTGGGAAGGAACCCGGATAAAGATGTGCAGCCCACCCGCCCCAGGGAAAGGAAACCATACATCTGAGACCGCCATGATGGACACCTGTGCTTTTTTGGTCTCTCTTTCTTCAGATCCAACTTCTTCATCCACAAGGATAGTCCTGGGGAGTTTAATGAAAATGTGGAGAATCACTCATTTGGCAAGCATCACAACACAGTTTTCAGCTGCATGATGGCCCTGTCTTCCTCTCCCTTCTACGGCACCCCAAAGAATAAGTGGGGTTCTCATTCAAGGGACACGTTTCTCAAGGGTCAGCTGGTCAGTGCTCTGTTACTACCTGCCCCCAAACATGCAGTCTAGGGCATCAAACTCATCCATTTTCCATAGGCCCCAACTCTTCTTTTCCTGGGCTATCAAGCCCTTGTCTGACTTACAGAAAGTTCTCAGAAGCTCTGGCAGTTCTTCAGATAACTTGGGTGTGTCCCCAAGGCCGGAACATTTTATTGTGAGAATATAACACATGGCCAATTGTCATATCCTTTTCTGCTTTCTACCCTTGACCTGACCCTGGCTTGGCAGATGGAGAGGGCAACATGATCAGAAGGGCTCAGTCCCTCAGGACTCAGGAGGCTATGATCCCCTGAGAGCAGAGATGACTTTCAACTCTGTATCCCAGATGCCCCCTCCAGGGCCTAACACAGAGAAGGCACTCATTAAACTGCTGGATGAATACATGAAAGACGAGTTTGAGAATGTAAGTCAGTGTAGAGAAAAGAATGCTATTTAAAGAAATCCATTCTGGCTTTGCCTTTGCACTTACTTAACAAAATCACTCAGATCCATCTCAGGGGACTCTATTGCTGGGACTGCTGCCAAGCTGACAGATGCCAAGGTTACTGGGATGGATTCCACCTGGGACAGGGGGGCACTGTAGGGCTTCCTTGGCCACATCACAAACCTACAGAGGCATGGGGATGGAGGGAAAGAGTCACATCAGCTGTTGCAAGTCAGTGCCGGGGTAGGCTCTTGGTTTCTAAGGCCAAACTCCAAATCCTAGACGAGGCAGGTTGAGAAGGGACTGCCCTACACCCTCTCTTGGATTTATCTCCTTCAAATCATAACTGAGGTTTCATTTTTTCCAAAAGTTTGCTGACCACCCCCTCCCAGTCTGGGTCCAGTGTCTTTCCTCTGAGAACCCACGGCCACCGGGTTTCTCCTCTCACACTTGTTTTTCCCCTTCTTGCTAGACTGTGAGCCCCCTGAGGACTTGTATCTAATACGCCATCTAACACAGTGCCTGGCCTGCAGGGGGCACTCAGAATGGCTAGGAAAGAATGAGTCACCAGGGCTCCTGCTCCCAGATAACCAGAAAGCAGGATGAGGATGCGAGGCACTCACTCTCGGGGCCTGTTAGTGAGGGCTCAGCCTTTGTGGGACCCTGCCTCCCATCGTGCTTGCTCTGGGCGCCTGGACTGCTCCACCCTGGTCCTGGCCCTGCGTTTACTTTGCTGCCACTCCAATTCTCAGAGCAGAGGGCGGAGGGGGAAATTGGTGACTGCACCAGCTGGTGCTGAAGCCCTTATGTCCAGGTTTCACTGAATTGACGTCATAAAGGCCAAAGTGGTGGGGTCGCCCCCATTCTTCCTGTTTCCCCAGGGTGCATGTGGCTTTTTTAGGGACTCCTCCCCTCCCCCATCTCAGGCCCCTTATATTAATTTCAACCCAATTTCACTTTGATATTCATTCTTGCCCCACACGCTCTCTACTTTTTCTCAGAGGCTCAGCAGAAATGTTACCTATTATATATGTTACCTATTATATGAAGGTCCCAGCACTCTCCCATCTTCCCATTTGAAGAACTTTTTCCTCCCTCTGAAGTTTCACAGCATTTCATGTGCACATCTTTTAGGATACTGTCCACTGTCTACCACATACCTGAGTACCACTACCGGGCATTCAACTACCAACTTCATGATTTCTGCCCTGTTGAGTATCATTTAATACATCTATTTTATTGAGGTATAATTAACATACACTCATTTTAAACAGTTTGATGAGTTTTTGCAAATACATATATACAATTGTAACCACTACCATATTAATATACAGAACACTTAAAAAGTTTATCATCAGGCTTCCCTGATGGCACAGTGGTTAAGAGTCCGTCTGACAATGCAGGGGACATGGGCTCAAGCCCTTGTCCAGGAAGATACCACATGCCATGGAGCAACTAAGTCCGAGCGTGACAACTACTGAGCCTGCACTCTAGAGCTCGCGAGCCAAAACTACTGAGCCCACCTGTCACAACTACTGAAGCCCGGGTGCCTGGAGCCCGTGCTCCGTAACAAGAGAAACCACTGTGATGAGAAGCCTGTGCACTGCAACGAAGAGTAGCCCCCACTCGCCACAACTAGAGAAAGCCTGCATGCAGCAACAAAGACCTAATGCAGCTAAAAATAAATAAATAAAATAAATAAATAAAAAACATTAAAAAAAAAGAGAAATGTATTTGAAAAAAAAAAGTTTATCATCTTAAAAAGTTCCCTTGTAGCTGGAGGAATCAGACTCCCTGACTTCAGACTATACTACAAAGCTACAGTAATCAAGACCATATGATACTGGCAAAAAAACAGAGGCAAAGATCAATAGAACAGGATAGAGAGCCCAGAGATAAACCCATGCACCTATGGTCAACTAATCTATGACAAAGGAGGCAAGGATATACAATGGAGAAAAGACAGTCTCTTCAATAAATGGTGCTGGGAAAAGTGGAGAACTACATGTAAAAGAATGAAATTAGAACACTCCCTAACACCATACACAAAAATAAACTCAAAATGGATTAGAGACCTAAATGTTAGACTGGCCACTATAAAACTCTTAGAGGAAAACATAGGAAGAACACTCTTTGACATAAATCACAGCAAAATCTTTTTTGATCCACCTCCTAGAGTAATGGAAATAAAACAAAAATTAACAAATGGGACCTAATGAAACTTCAAAGCTTTTTGCACAGCAAAGGAAACCATACACGAGACAAAAAGACAACCATCAGAATGGGAGAAAATATTTGGAAACGAATCAACGGACAAAGGATTAATCTCCAAAATATATAAACAGCTCATGCAGCTCAATATTAAAAAACAAACAACCCAATCCAAAAATGGGCAGAATAGACATTTCTCCAAAGAAGGCATACAGATGGCCAAGAGGCACATGAAAAGCTGCTCAACATCACTAATTGTTAGAGAAATGCAAATCAAAACTACAATGAGGTATCACCTCACACCAGTCAGAATGGGCATCATCAGAAAATCTACAAACAACAAATGCTGGAGAGGGTGTGGAGAAAAGGGAACCCTCTTGCACTGTTGGTGGGAATGTCAATTGATACAGCCACTATGGAGAACAGTATGGAGGTTCCTTAAAAAACTAAAAATAGAATTACCGTATGATCCAGCAATCCCACTACTGGGCATATACCCTGAGAAAACTATAATTCAAAAAGACATATGTACCCCAATGTTCATTGCAGCACTATTTACAATAGCTAGGTCATGGAAGCAACCTGAATGCCCATCGACAGACGAATGGATAAAGAAGATGTGGTACATAGATACAATGGAATATTACTCAGCCATAAAAAGGAACGAAATTGGGTCATTTGTAGAGACGCGGATGCATCTAGAGTCTGTCATACAGAGTGAAGTAAGTCAGAAAGAGAAAAACAAATATCGTATATTAATGCATATATGCGGAATCTAGAAAAATGGTACAGATGAACCGGTTTGCAGGGCAGAAATAGAGACACAGATGTAGAGAACAAACGTATGGACACCAAGGGGGGAAAGCAGTGGGTGGTGGTGGTGGTGGTGTGATGAATTGGACTATTGGGATTGACATGTATACACTGATGTGTATAACATTGATGACTAATAAGAACCTGCTGTATAAATAAATTAAATTAAAAAATAAAATAAACGCACACACACACAAAAGTTCCCTTGTGCCCCTACCAGTCAATTCCTCCCCCTCCCACACCCCTGGCTCCAGGCAAACACTCATCTGCTTTCTATCACTATAGATTAAGCTATGCCTACAGTTTCATATAAGTGGAATCCTAAATATGTACTCTTTTGTGTCCGACTTCTTTTGCTCAGTATTTTTGAGAATCATCTATATTGTAGCAAGGAGCAGTAGCCTCTTCTCTTTTTTTTTTCTTTAACGCTGAGCAGTATTCCAGAGTATGGATGATGACTAGCGTGTTTAACCATCTTCTTGTTGATGGACACCTTGGCTTTTTCCAGCTTTTAATAATATGAATAACGTTGCTAAGAACAATTGTGTAGAAGTCTTTGTGTGGACATATGTTTTCATTCCTCTTAGGTAAATTCTGAGGAAGGGAAATGCTGGATTGTATAGTATTTGTATAACATTATAGGAAACTGTCAGTTTTCCAAAGTGGCTTTACACCTATTTACACTACCACCCACAGTGATGAGAGCTCCGGTTGGTCCACATCCTCACCCACACTTGGTACTCAGTCTTTTAAATTATAACTATTCAAATGATTATGTAGTGATAGCACATTGTGGTGTTAATCAGTAGGCTTATTTTAAAGGAAAATTTTATATCATTACTATAAATTAAAAACCAATTTTATCTACCATATTTAGGAAAATCAATATGATGGGAAAAATTAATGTTACTATTTTCTTGCCTGGTGAAGACTCTGCGCTGATTCCTGCTTGCTCTTTTTAAGAAGTGAGATCAGTTCAGCTTCCCCTTGGGGAATCACTGGGCTAGCACCATCTAAGAATTGTGAGCTCTTGGAGGGCAGGGTCCAAGGTATTCCCTCTTTACAGCTCACATAGGCCAGGGTCTTATACATAGGGCATGAGCTCAATATCTGAGCATCTGATTGAATGGATGGATGGATGGTTGAATGAGAACAGGTAAGCAGCAAGCAGGGTAATTTGGCTATTCTGCACCTCCACCTCCACCCCATCCCCACCTGGGATGGCCTCAGAGAAGAGTATAAAAGCTCTTTTCATCTTCTTGCACAAACTTCCATTTGGCTTCTTCCAGGTCAGGTGCCTCTAGTTCACATTATCTTAGGCTGAAATCACACCATTCTGGGTAGAGGACACAGGGGCTGGGTGGTGGGAAGCTCATTAAAGATTCCTGAACCTCATCCTTGGGTAAATTCTGATTTGGCAGGTCTCAAGTAGGGCCCAGGAGTTAGGTTTTTAACAGTCTTCCCAGGTAATTCTACTGTACAGCCAAATTTAGGACCCGCCATGGGAAGGAAGGGCCAGAGGACAGCTAAGGGCTGGAGCTGGTAATTAATCTGGGGCATTCACTCAGCCTTACCAGCTAGGGACAGAGAAGATCAGCAGAGGATGATTCGGAGCACTTATTAAATCACCCCAGGGCAGCAGAGACACCTGGGGAGACTGCCAGATCACTGCCCCACATAACAGCTCTCTCATCCAACATTTGCACCCCCCTGGGATGTTGTGCTGAATGAAAAAAAAAAAGCAAATGGGGAATATCTGAAAAAGGAAAAACACGAAGCTGTAGAGTGTCTTCAGACCCGAGGAAAAACACCTCAGCTGACAATGACACCTGGACAATGGGGAAGCGAGAGGTCTTTTGGAAACAAAGGAGACCAGTAAAGCAGCCCAGCTGCTAATAGGCGGCAGACAGAGAAACCTTCACCATAATGAAGGCTTTAACTTATCAGTAAAATGGAAAACCTGCTCCAAAGAATTGAAATAGAATGTTGGTAGAGTTTTTTGGATCAGATTTTATTTTACTCTCAGGAACAGATGATTACTTTCCTGTTATGCTAACCCAAACGGGATTAGATTCAGTTATTTTTAAAAGAATGCGTAGCAAACAAGAAAAATCAATACTGCTCCAGTTCCAGAGCTGCCCATATCAGAATCACAGGAGGAGCCAGCAAATAAACCCTCCCTTAAGCTGTGACAGAACTGCGTGGATGTCAGACACGCTGCCCATCAGCCACGCTGGTTTGGGCTCAGCAGTTTCCCTCCCCATAGTTTATTTTCAATTCTTCGGTAAGGATCAATACAATCTTTTGTGTTACAAATTAAAAGAAGTCCACCACTCTTGTTTCCGGGTCTCCCTTCACTGGAAGCAGTGTTGCATCAAAATAAAACCCCAGAGAACAGGCTTGTGTTTCAGTTAATGTCGTGTGTTGTGTTTCAGACTACACTTGGAGATGGAATGGTGTATGTTGCATATCTGCTGAATTCTCTGCAGTGCAGCCAAGGTCTCAAAAAAAGGTGGGGGCAGCCTTGTAGTAAACACTTTTAATACGTTGATTCATTGCACCTGGATTCTGGGAGTATCCATACAGAGGGTGCAAATGGCCACTGGCTGGATAAAAAGGTCCTTCAGGTGTGTTTTGTTTGGCTCATATGTTGTTTAATATTTTTTTGAAATTACTGACAGCAGCAGATGCTGCTGGTGCACAGACTAGGTCCCCGTCACTAAGATGACGCACCCATCCCCTAGGTGCTGTGGGTGTTGGCTGCACCTTTCTCTGGAGCACTGCCCTGGCTCAGCAGGAGCTGCCTCACCCACCCTGAGCTGCCTGGGAGCTGTTTTTCGCCCCCTACAGTCTGAGTAACTTGAGTCTCAGCTACGCCGTGTGTCCCACCAACTTCCACCTCAGCACGGGTGGCCAGTTGGAAGCATTCTGGGACATAATAAAGGGCTAAGGCAGGCTGTCTTCCATGTGTGTATGTCTGCAGTTGGCTCCTCCTGTTCATGTGGCAGAGCTGGAACGTGCTGATGGGGAAAGCGCTGAGCCAGTCCCATCTGTTTCATCTGTCATTTGCTTCCCGAAGTGGGAAGATCAGCAAGTGTAAGACCACAAATATGGAAAAGTGGCTGGAACTTTGTGTTTGTGCTCAGAGAGGCTCAAGAATTTGCCTACTTTTAACATGATTTAAAGTGATGATTATAATCTGCCCCCTTTAGAAGCGGGAACTGGGGGGCCTATCTAATCTGGAGGAAGCTTATGATGTGTAGAGTCAGAGGAAGGGAGGAAGGGAAAGAGGTAGAGAGAGAGGGGTTTAAGGAAATTAGAGAAGCAGAGGTTAGACAGCTGAGAGGAAGAATGGCAATGTAAAAAACCACCTGGTAAGGTCTAACAGGTAAAGACATGTGGTTTGCTTAATGTGGCACACAGATTAAACATTAAAAGCAATGGAAGTAGGAGGTGTAACTGTAGGAGAAAATATCTCGACAATGAAATCGGTCATACTGAATAGCACACATTCATAACCTTGAATTGCTGAAACTCAAACTGGACCTCTGAACCATGCTAAGACCACTGATAGGAGACCAGTGGCTGCTGTGGGTCATTTTCTCATTTTGATATCCAAATAGGGGGAGGCTGGGGAGCAGGAGGCTTGACCCTGAAGGGCCTTGTAAGCCTGACTAAGGAGTTGGCTTTATCCTCAGGAAAATGGAGAGTCTTCCCAGAGGTTTTAAATGGGGAAGGGAAATGATCTGAAAAGTTCACTTGGGCTGCAGAAGGGAGCATGGATTAGAAGGGGACAACCCTAGAATGACTAAAAATCTGAACCATGCTGTAAACAGCGATGGAAAGCATAACCTAATGGGATGTTCTGTTTTTTTATGATTTTTTAAAAAATAAAAATCAGGAAGCCCACATAGAAAACAGTGTTAGAAATCCAGAAAAAGGATAATGGCAGCCTTGGTCAAGGAGATCAAAGGGGAGATGGAGTGGGAAGTTCCAGTGCATATTAGCAGGTGGAATGGCAGGACCATGGCCCTGGAGTGAGGAGCCCAGCCTGAGAGACCACAGCCCGAGGTCTATCCCCACCTACTGCCACCTCCCGAGCCTGTCCATGAGCAAGGCTGGGTGGCTGGCTAGCCAGCAGGGATGGAAATAAGAGAACAGTGGAGCAGAGAGTAGGGGCCACCACAATCACTCGGGCACCTATGCTCCCCCTACATTTGCTGTTTGTGCTTGTCAACCTCCCGTGCCCAATGCCAGGAGGAAGAGGTGTGCGAAAACAGTAAAAATAAAGTGGCAGGAGGAGGATGGGCACCTCTCCTGTCCCCGTGGCTGCTAGGCCCCTGTCCTGCCACGCCTGCCTCCACTGCTGGATAGCCCTGACTGCCACCCACCACTTCTCTAGTCTTCTTCTTCTCCATCCTCCTCCTCTCCCTCATCACTGTCAACATCACTGTCATCACCATCATCTGCTTCCATCTGGCACGCACATGCTTCCTCACATGGAAAGCAGCCTGCCTTAGCTCTTTATTGTATCCCAGAATGCTTCCAACTGGCCACCCGTACTGCGAGTTGGTGGGACATAACTGAGCAGCTGAGACTCAAGTTACTCAGACTGTAGGGGGGTGAAAACCGTATTTTTAAAGGTTCTCAAAAGGAGATGCAGTAGGAGCTTTTAGAACAATGGTTCCCACTGCAGCTGTCCATTGGAACCACCTGTGGAACTTGAAGAACCACTTCCCAACGTCCAAAACTGTAAGAAATAAATGTCTACTGTTTTAAACCACCCAGCCTCTGGTATTTGTTATAGCAGTCCGAACAGTCTCTGGTATTTGTTATAGCAGTCCGAACAGTCTCTGGTATTTGTTATAGCAGTCCGAACAGACTAAGACAGGCCCTAATAAAGTAACTGCAGCCAACAATTATTCATCACTTACTCTCTACCAGGTATTATATTAAGCACTTACTAAGGACTGCCTAGTTAAATCTTCACCACAGCTTGATGAGGTAGGTCCTATGATGGTCTCAGTCTTCAGATGACAAAACTCAGAAAGCAAGTAAGTGGCTGAGCTAAGTTAGCCTGGCTCCAAATCTCATGCTCTTAACAGCTTTACTGGACAGTCTACCTGGTCAATAAGAGAAGGCTTCTCCTTGGTTACTGCATGCCATGCCCTGCCCAAGGCAGTGACTCATAAAGTAGTTTTTTTTCATCCTGAAAGTAACTGGAAGACGCAACATAAGGAACATACAATGTATTGTCTAGAAGCTTTCTTTGGAAGAAAAGGGACCCATCCTGATTGTATCTAGATAAGGAAAAGCAAGACACAGTCGACCTTGCCCCTGAAGTGACTTCCTACAGAGAGTTTTGCTGCAAGGTGAGTAGTAGAGGGATGTGCCCAGAATTTACCTCGAAGCTCTCCAGAGGGATTTCCGTGAGAAATGACCACTTCTATAAAAGTTCCAGAAGGTGTCTCCACTGCTACATGCTCTTAGAAAGGCTGCCGAACAGGTGGGCTGTGAAATCTCCCTTATAATCAGCTTCAAAGCTCTTCAGAAATATTTTCAAAACAGGACAGTTTTTTTTTTTGAAAAGGAGAGTGTAAAACTATCTTTATTCACAGTTGACATATTCTGTTTTTGCATTTTAATTTTTTGAATTTTTATTGTAGTATAGTTCATTTAATGTGTTGTGTTAGTTTCTGGTGTACAGCAAAGTGAATCAGTTTTACATACTTGGATATCCATACTTTTTTAGATTCTTTTCCAGTATAGGTCATTACAGAGTACTGAGAAGAGTTCCCTGTGCTATACAATAAGTCCTGATTAGTTATCTATTTTACATATAGTAGTGTGTATTTGAAAACAGGACAGTTTTTAAAGTCAATTTCTTTTAATGTCTGGCCTTCAGTAGACAGAGCTAGCTTTGGGGGGGTAATTAATACAAACATGTGGATAAATCAGATCACTATACAAAGCAAGCAGACATCATCCTAACTCAGGTTCAGATATGCACTGATAACTTTCCACTGACTTCTTTAGAAGCCAGCTTAGTTCACAGTGAATATCTAAAAGTCTGATGCCCTCCACTGAATTTTGAGACATTGGGAAGATGCCTTAAAAAGAATGAATCTTATAATAAGGTAACTAGAGTTTTTCTATAATAACATAAAAGCCGTATAAGAAGTTTTATAACACTCAAAATTGAAATGAAAAACAGCCCAATTCATTTCTCTAGGGGGTAACAAATATCTCAGGAAATTGGACTAAACTGAACTGCAAATAGAAGCAGACTACGTGATCCCTAACATGGTGATCACTTTTTTTTTTTGTGGTACGCGGGCCTCTCACTGTTGTGGCCTCTCCCGTTGCGGAGCACAGGCTCCGGATGCGCAGGCTCAGTGGTCATGGCTCACGGGCCCAGCCGCTCAGCGGCATGTGGGATCTTCCCGGACCGGGGCACGAACCCATGTCCCCTGCATCGGCAGGCGGACTCAACCACTGTGCCACCAGGGAAGCCCATGGTGATCACTTTTAAGTTAAATATGAAGAGAGTGAAAGGTCTCCCTCTTCTTGGATTTAAGTCACTTGAAGGCTCACTACAAAGACAGGAACTTGTTTCTGGAAGCTCAGACTTGAGACATGGTGTGCAGCCCTCCCATTAGTCCCAGAGGCTAATCTGATCCCCTGGTCAGATAAATTAGCTGGCCTATCACAGCAGGAGAGGAGATTCTAGATGGATGGGCTATGGGAGGCCTGGGTGATGGAGGGCCTGGGGGGCTTCCAGGGGCAGCAGCATAGAGGATAAGCAGGTCTGCTGGGGGTCAACTTCACACTGTTCTCTTTCATAAGGGGCTTCAAATTTACCAATAATGTTACATTTATAATGGGGGTGATAAGACGCGGATGTTCAATTCATTATTATTCTTAAGCTATGCACATGTGTTATACACACTTTTGCCTGCATGATGTAATTTCACAATAAAACAAGAGTGGATGTCAAGGAACACTGTGGAGTGAGAAAGGGCCTCAACTCGGTAATGAAATCATCACTGAACTTCCAGAGAGGCAGTTTCAGCTAAGTGAGGGGCCAAAAGCCAGCTTAAGTCAAATTAGGGAGTGAGAGGGGTGACTAGTGTATTGTTTTCTTCTGTTTCCTTGTACAGAGATGGTGATGATGCAAGAGGATTAAGAGAAGGGCTATCAAAGACGTGGAGCACTTGTACCAAGGGCAAAGGTCTAGAGAGCTTACATCCCAAAAGATATATATATATATATTTTCCTTTTTCTCTCTTTGTGAGTGTGTATGTGTATGCTTCTGTGTGTGATTTTGTCTCTATACCTTTGCTTTTACCATTTGTTCTAAGGTTACCATTCATTCTAGGGTTCTGTTTGTCCTTTTATTCTTTTTTTTTTTTTTAAGTATAGTTCTTAGCACTTGTTATCATTGGTGGATTTGTCTTTTTGGTTTGGTTGCTCTTTTCTTTCTTTTTTTTATTACTTTTAAATTTTTAACAATTTTTGAAAAAATTTTTAAAATAATTTTTTATTTTAATAACTTAATACTCTTTCTCCATCCCTCCCTCCCTCCCTCCCTCCCTTCCTCTCGCTCTCTCTCTCTCTCTCTCTCTCAGTATCTCTCTCCCCACCCCGCCTCTCTCTTTCTTTCATTCTTTTTAAGTATAGTTCTTAGCACTTGTTATCATTGGTGGATTTGTCTTTTTGGTTTGGTTGCTCTTTTCTTTCTTTTTTTTATTACTTTTAAATTTTTAACAATTTTTAATTTTATTTATTTTATTTTTTTATTTTTTTTATTAAAAAATTTTTTTTTATTTATTTTTATCCTTTTCTTCTGAGCCGTGTGTCTGACAGGGTCTTGGTGCTCTGGCTGGTGTCTGGCCTGTGCCTCTGAGGTGGGAGAGCTGAGTTCAGGATATTGGTCCACAAGAGACCTCCTGGCTCCACGTAACATCAAATGACAAAAGCTCACCTAGAGATCTCCATCTCAATGCTAAGACCCAGCTCCACTCAATGACCAGCAAGCTACAGTGCTGGACACCCTATGCCAAACAACTAGAAAGACAGGAACACAAGTCCACCCATTAGCAGAGAGGCTGCCTAAAATCATAATAAGGGCACAGACACCACAAACCAAACCACTGGATGTGGTCCTGCCCACCAGAAAGAAGATCCATCCTCACCCACCAGAACACAGAGACCAGTCCCCTCCACCAAGAAGCCTACAAAATCCACTGAACCACCCTTACCCACTGGTGGCAGACACCTAAAACAATGAGAACTATGAACCTGCAGCCTATGAAAAGAAGACCCCAAACACAGTAAGTTAAGCAAAATGAGAAGACAGAGAAACACACAGCAGGTGAAGGAGCAAGGTAAAAACCCACCAGACCAAACAAATGAAGAGGAAATAGCCAGTCTACCTGAAAAAGAATTTTGTAATGATAGTAATGATAGAGTAATGATATCATTACAGAGTAATGATAGTAAAGATGATCCAAAATCTTGGAAATAGAATGGAGAAAATACAAGAAACGTTTAACAAGGACCAAGAAGAATTAAAGAGCAAACAAACAATGATGAACAACACAATAAATGAAACTAAAAATTCCCTAGAAGGAATCAATAGCAGAATAACTGAGGCAGAAGAACAGATAAGTGACCTGGAAGATAAAATAGTGGAAATAACTACCACAGATCAGAAAAAAGAAAAAAGAATGAAAAGAATTGAGGACAGTCTCAGAGACCTCTGGGACAACATTAAATGCACCAACATTCGAATTATAGGGGTCCCAGAAGAAGAAGAGAAAAAAGAAAGGGACTGAGAAAATATCTGAAGAGATTAGAGTTGAAAACTTCCCTAATATGGGAAAGTAACTAGTCAATCAAGTCCAAGAAGCACAGAGAGTTCCATGCAGGATAAATCCAAGGAGGAATACACCAAGAAACATGTTAATTAAACTACCAAAAATTAAATACAAAGAAAAAATGTTAAAAGCAGCAAGGGAAAAGCAACAAATAACATAAAGGGAATTTACAATAAATGCTGAAGGAACTTCTCTAGGCAGGAAACACAAGAGAAGGAAAACACCTACAACAACAAACCCAAAACAATTAAGAAAATGGTAATAGGAACACACATATCGATAACTACTGTAAATGTAAATGGATTAAATGCTCCAACCTAAAGACACAGACTGGCTGAATGGATACAAAAACAAGACCCGTACATATGCTGTCTAGAAGAGACACACTTCAGACCTAAGGACACATACAGACTGAAAGTGAGGGGATGGAAAGAGATATTCCATGCAAATGGAAATCAAAAGAAAGCTGGAGCAGAAATTCTCATATCAAACAAAATAGACTTTAAAATAAAGACTATTACAAGAGACAAAGAGGGACACTACAGAATGATCAAGGGATCAATCCAAGAAGAAGATATAACAATTGTAAACATTTATGCCCCCAACATAGGAGCACCTTAATACATAAGGCAAATGCTAACAGCCATAAAAGGGGAAATGGACAGTAATACAGTAATAGTAGGGGACTTTAACACCCCACTTTCACCAATGGACAGATCATCCAAAGTGAAAATAAATAAGGAAAATAAAGCTTTAAATGATACATTAAACAAGACGGACTTAACTGATATTTATAGGACATTCCATCCAAAAACAACAGTGTACACTTTCTTCTCAAGTGCTCATGGAACATTCTCCAGGATAGATCATATCTTGGGTCACATATCATGCCTCGGTAAATTTAAGAAAATCGAAATTGTATCAAGTATCTATTCCAACCACAACACTACGAGACTAGATATCAATTAGAGGAAATAATCTGTGAAAAATACAAACACATGGAGGCTAAACAATACACTACTAAAATAACCAAGAGATCACTGAAGAAATCAAATATGAAATAAAAGAATACCTAGAAACAAATGACAATGAAAACACGACGACCCAAAACGCAGCAAAAGTAGTTCTAAGAGGGAAGTTTATAGCAATACAATCCTACCTGAAGAAACAAGAAACATCTTAAATAAACAACCTAACCTTACACCTAAAGCAATTAGAGAAAGAAAAATCCAAAGTTAGCAGAAGGAAAGAAATCATAAAGATCAGATCAGAAATAAATGAAAAAGAAATGAAGGAAACAATAGCTAAGATCAATAAAACAAAAAGCTGGTTCTTTGAGAAGATAAACAAAATTGATAAACCATTAGCTGGACTCATCAAGAAAAAAACGGAGAAGACTCAAATCAACAGAATAAGAAATGAAAAAGGAGAAGTAATAACTGACACTGCAGAAATACAAAGGATCACGAGAGACTACTACAAGCAACTATATGCCAATAAAATGGACAACCTCGAAGAAATGGACAAATTCTTAGAAAAGCACAACCTTCCGAGACTGAACCAGGAAGAAATAGAAAATATAAGCAGACCAATCACAAGCACTGAAATTGAAACTGCGATTAAAAATCTTCCACCAAAAAAAAACCCAGGACCAGATGGCTTCACAGGAAAATTCTAAACATGAAAACATTCAGAGAAGAGCTAACACCTATCCTTCTCAAACTCTTCCAAAATATAGCAGAGGGAGGAACACTCCCAAACTCATTCTATGAGGCCACCATCACCCTGATACCAAACCAGACAAAGACGTCACATAAAAAGAAAACTACAGGCCAATAACACTGATGAATAAAGATGCAAAAATCCTCAACAAAATACTAGCAAACAGAATCCAACAGCACATGAAAAGGATCATACACCATGATCAAGTGGGGTTTATCCCAGGAATGCAAGGATTCTTCAATATATGCAAATCGATCAATGTGATACACCATATTAACAAACTGAAGGATAAACACCATATGATCATCTCAACAGATGCAGAGAAAGCTTTCGACAAAATTCAACACCCATTTATGATGAAAACCCTCCAGAAAGTGGGCAAAGAGGGAACTTACCTCAACATAATAAAGGCCATATATGACAAACCCACAGCCAACATCATTCTCAATGGTGAAAAACTGAGACCATTTCCACTAAGATCAGGAACAAGACAAGGTTACCCACTCTCACCACTATTATTCAACATAGTTTTGGAAGTTTTAGCCACAGCAATCAGAGAAGAAAAAGAAATAAAAGGAATCCAAATCGGAAAAGAAGTAGTAAAGCTGTCACTGATTGCAGATGACATGATACTATACACAGAGAATCCTAAAGATGCCACCAGAAAACTACTAGAGCTAATCAATGAATTTGGTAAAGTAGCAGGATACAAAATGAATGCACAGAAATCTCTTGCATTCCTATACACTAATGATGAAAAATATGAAAGAGAAATTAAGGAAACAATCCCATTTACCACTGCAACAAAAAGAATAAAAAAGCTAGGAATAAACCTACCTAAGGAGGGTAAAGACCTGTACTCAGAGAACTATAAGATGCTGATGAAAGAAATTAAAGATGATACAAACAGATGGAGAGATATACCATGTTCTTGGATTGGAAAAATCAACATTCTGAAAATGACTATATTACCCAAAGCAATGTACAGATTCAGTGCAATCCCTATCAAACTACCAATGGCATTTTTCACAGCACTAGAACAAAAAATTTCACAATTTGTATGGAAACACAAATGACCCCGAATAGCCAAAGCAATCTTGAGAAAGAAAAACGGAGCTGGAGGATTCAGGCTCCCAGACTTCAGACTATACTACAAAGCTATAGTAATCAAGACAGTATGGTACCGGCACAAAAACAGGAATATAGATCAATGAAACAGGATAGAAAGCCCAAAGACAAATGCATGCACATACAGTCACCTTATTTAAAAAAATTTTTTTTTTTTGCGGTACGTGGGCCTCTCACTGTTGTGGCCTCTCCCGTTGTGCAGCACAAGCTCCGGACGCACAGGCCCAGCGGCCATGGCTCACGGGCCCAGCCGCTCCGTGGCATGTGGGATCTTCCCGGACCAGGGCATGAACCCATGTCCCCTGCATCGGCAGGCGGACTCCCAACCACTGCGCCACCAGGGAAGCCCCAGTCACATTATTTTTGATAAAGGAGGCAAGAATATGCAATGGAGAAGACAGCCTCTTCAATAAGTGGTGCTGGGAAAACTGGACAGTTACATGTGAAAGAATGAAATTAGAACACTCCCAACACCATACACAAAAATAAACTCAAAATGGATCAAAGACCTAAATGTAAGGCCAGACACTATCAAACTCTTAGAGGAAAACATAGGCAGAACACTCCATGACATAAATCACAGCATGATCCTTTTGGACCCACCTCCTAGAGAGATGGAAATAAAAACAAACATAAACAAATGGGACCTAATGAAATGTAAAAGCTTTTGCACAGCAAAGGAAAACATAAACAAGATGAAAAGACAAGCCTCAGAATGGGAGAAAATATTTGCAAATGAAGCAACTGGCAAAGGATTAATCTCCAAAATTTACAAGCAGCTCATGAAGCTCAATATCTAAAAAACAAACAACCCAATCCAAAAATGGGCAGAAGACCTAAATAGACATTTCTACAGAGAAGATATATAGATTGCCAACAAACACACGAAAGGATGCTCAACATCACTAATCATCAGAGAAATGCAAAGCAAAACTACAATGAGGCATCACCTCCCACCAGTGAGAATGGCCATCATCAAAAAATCTACAAACAATAAATCCTGGAGTGGGTGTGGAGAAAAGGGAACCCTCTTGCACTGCTGGTGGAAATGTAAATTGATACAGCCACTATGGAGAACAGTATGGAGGTTCCTTAAAAAAACTAAAAATAGAAGCACCATACGATCCAGCAATCGCCCTACTGGGCATATACCCTGAGAAAACCATAATTCAAAAAGAGTCAAGTACCAAAATGTTCATTGCAGCTCTATTTACAATAGCCAGGACATGGAAGCAACCTAAGTGTCCATCGACAGATGAATGGATAAAGAAGATGTGGCACATATATACAGTGGAATATTATTCAGCCATAAAATGAAACGAAATTGAGTTATTTCTAGTGAGGTGGACGGACATAGATTCTGTCATACAGAGTGAAGTAAGTCAGAAAGAGAGAAACAAATACTGTATGCTAACACATATATATGGAATCAAAAAAAAAAAAAGGTTCTGAAGAACCTAGGGGGAGGACAGGAATAAAGATGCAGACGTAGAGAATGCACTTGAGGATACAAGGAGGGGGAAGGGTAACCTGGGAAAAAGTGAGAGAGTGGCATGGACATATATACACTACCAAATGTAAAATAGATAGCTAGTGGGAAGCAGCCACATAGCACAGGGATATCAGCTCAATGCTTTGTGACCACCTAAAAGGGTGGGATAGGGAGGGTGGGAGCGAGAGGCAGGAGCGAGGAGATATGGGGATATATGTATATGTATAATTGATTCACTTTGTTATAAAGCAGAAACTAACAGACCATTGTAAAGCAATTATACTCCAATAAAGGTATTAAAAAAGAAATGGGCAGAATACCTGAATAGACGTTTTTCCAAAGAAGACATGCAGATTGCCAGCAGGCACATGAAAAGATGCTCAACATCACTAATCATTAGGGAAATTCAAATCAAAACCACAATGAGATATCACCTCACACCTGTCAGAATGGTTATCATTAAAAAAGAACACAAATAACAAATGTTGCAAAGGATGTGAAGAAAAGGGAACCTTCAAATACTGTTGGTGGGAACATAAATTGGTGCAGCCACTGCAAAAAACAGTATGGAGGTTTCTCAAGAAATTAAAAATAGAACTATCATATGACCCAGCAATTCCATTCTTGGGTATATATGGAAAAAAAACCCATTAATTTGAAAAGATACATGCACCCCAATGTTCATAGCAGCATTATTTATAACTGCCAAGATATGGAAGCAACGTAAGTGTCCATCAACAGATTAGTGGATAAAGAAGATGTGGTATATATGTACAATGGAATATTACTCAGCAATAGAAAAAGAAGGAAATTTTGCTATTTGCAACAACATGGATGGACTTGGAGAACATTATGCTACATGAAATAAGTCACACAGAGAAAGACAAATGCTGTATGACATCACATATGGGGAATGTAAAGAATACAACAAACTAGTCAATATAACAAAAAAGAAACAGACTCACAGATGTACAGAACAAATTAGTGGTTACCAGTGGGGAGAGGGAAGAGGGGAGGGGCAATATTGGGGTAGGGGATTAAGAGGTAGAAACTATTATGTTATAAAATAAGAATAAAAAAATAACAAAAATAAGAAACGTATAAAATAAGCTAAAAGGATATATTGTACAACATGGAAAATATAGCTAATATGTTATAATAACTATAAATGGAGCATAACCTTTAAAATCGTGAACCACTATACTGTACACCTGCAACTTACACAATAATGTACATCAACTATACTCCAATAAAAAGTAAGTAATATAAAAAAAAGAATTTGTGTAAGTTTGGAATAATTATTTGTTCCTTGAATACTTGGAAAAACTTGCCTTTGTCGATCAGAACTAGTGTTTTATTACAGAAGGACTTGAAGCTATTTATTCAATTTCTTCAGTGATTAAAAGACCATTTGGATTTTTTTTAAACATCTTTATTGGAGTATAATTGCTTTACAATGGTGTGTTACTTTCTGCTTTATAACAAAGTGAATCAGCTATACATATACATATGTCCCCATATCTCCTCCCTCTTGCATCTCCCTCCCTCCCATCCTCCCTATCCCACCCCTTTAGGTGGTCACAAAGCACCAAGCTGATCTCCCTGTGCTATGCAGTCGCTTCCCACTAGCTATCGGTGTTACACTTGGTAGTGTACATATGTCCATGCCACTTGGGATAAAGATGCAAGACCTACTAGAGAATGGACTTGAGGACACGGGGAGGGGGAAGGGTAAGCTGGGATTTTTTTTTTTAAGTTAGTTTTGATAAGTTGTATTTTTCTAAGATTTTATTCGTTTTATCCAATTTTTCAAATTTTTGCCATAAAGTTACTCATGAAAATTTCATCTTTTTAATATCTGCTGCAACTGTAGTTATATCATTTGTGTATTCCTAGTAATGGTTGTGTCTTTTTTTTTTTCTTTATCAGTCTTGCCTGAATTTGTTGATTTTATTAATAGTCTCTTCAAACAGTCAACTCCTGGCTTTGTTGATTCTTTGTATTTTATTTAATTTTCTCTTTCATTAATTTCTGGTCATACATTCAATATTTCCTTCTGTCTTTTTTTTGGCTATATTTGTTTATTTACTTACCCAACTTTTATAGCTGTGAAGGTTCAAATCAATTTTCAGCCTCCTTTCTTTTGTAACATAAGCATCTAAAGTAGGGCTTGTCAATGGTAGCGCTATCAATATTTCGAATGGATAATTCTTTGTTGTTGGGGGCTGTCCTGTGTATTGAAAAATACTTAGTAGCAACCCTGGCCTCTACCCACTAGAAGCCAGTAGCTCCCCTTGGTTATGATGATGCCGATGCCGATGATAATAATAATAATAATAATAATAATAAAAATAATAATAATAATGTCTCCAGACATTGCCAAATGTCCCCTGGGGGGCAAAATTGCCTTCAGTTGGGAACCACTGACTTAAGACTACAGATTTTCATTTAAGTCCACTTTAGCTTCTGCTGAGAAAACTGGACAGCTACATGTAAAAGACTGAAATTAGAACATTCTCTTAACACCATACTCAAAAATAAACTCAAAATGGATCAAAGACCTAAATGTAAGGCCAGACACTATAAAACTCTTAGAAGAAAACATAGGCAGGACACACTCTCTGACATAAATCACAGCAAAATCTTTTTGCACACACCTCCTAGAGTAATGAAAATAAAAACAAAAGTAAACAAATGGGAGCTTGTTAAACTTAAAAGCTTCTGCACAACAAAGGAAACCATAAACAAAACGAAAAGACAACCCACAGAATGGGAGAAAATATTTGACAACAAAGTGACCAACAAGGGATTAATCTCCAAAGTATACAAACAGCTCATGCTGTTTGTATGTCAAAAAAACAAACAATCCAACCAAAACATGGGCAGGAGATCTAAATAGACATTTCTCCAAAGAAGACATACAGATGGCCAAAAACAGCACATGAAAAGATGCTCAACATCACTAACTATTAGAGAAATGCAAATCAAAACTACAATGAGGTATCATCTCACACCAGTCAGAATGGTCATTATCAAAAAGTCTACAAACAATAAATGCTGGAGACGGTGTGGAGGAAAGGGAACCCTCCAACACTGTTGGTGGGAATGTAAATTGGTACAACCACTATGGAGAACAGTATGGAGGTTCCTTAAAAAACTAAAAATAGAACTACTGAACTTCCCTGGTGTACAGTGGTTAAGAATCCGCCTGCCAATGCAGGGGACACGGGTTCAAGCCCTGGTCCAGGAAGATCCCACATGCCACGGAGCAACTAAGCCCCGTGCATCACAACTACTGAGCCTGTGCTCTAGAGCCCGTGAGCCACAAATGCTGAGCCCACATGCCACAACGACTGAAGCCTGCACACCTAAAGCCTGCGCTCCACAACAAGAGAAGCCACCACAATGAGAAGCCCGCACACCACAACAAAGAGTAGCCAACGCTCGCTGCAACTAGAGAAAGCCTGTGTGCAGCAATGAAGACCCAACACAGCCAAAAATAAATAAGTTTATTTTTAAAAAAAGTATGTGCCAATAGATGATTATAAAATTACCAAATAAGTTCATAATTAAAAATAAATAAATAAAAATAGAACTACTATATGATACAGCAGTCCCACTCCTAGGCATATATCTGGAGAAAACCATATTTCGAAAGGATACATGCACCCCAATGTTCATTGCAGCACTACTTACAACAGCCAAGACATGGAAGCAACCTAAATATCCATCAACAGAGGAATGGATAAAGAAGATGTGGTACATATATACAATGGAATATTACTCAGCCATAAAAAAGAACACAATAATGCCATTTGCAACAACATGGATGGACCCAGAGATTATCATACTAAGTGAAGTCAGACAGAGAAAGACATATCATATGATATCACTCATATGTGGAATCTAATTTTAAAAGAATGAACTCATTTACAAAACAGAAATAGACTTACAGATATTGAAACCAAACTTATGGCTACCAAAGGGGAAGAATGGGGTGGGGGGGGGAGGGATAAACCAGGAGCTTGGGATTAACATACACAAACTAGTATATATAAGATAGATAACCAACAAGGACCTGCTGTATAGCACAGGAAACTCTACTCAATATTTTGTGATAGCCTATATGAGAAAAGAATCTGAAAAAGAATGAAAATATGTATATGTATAACTGAATCACTTTGCTGTATACCTGAAATTAACACAACATTGTAAATCAACTATAATCCAATAAAAATTTTTAGAAGTCCACTTCAGTTTCATTACCACTGATTTTTTTCATCATCATTCAATCTTAAGTATTTCCTAATTTTCATTGTGATTTTTTTCACCCATAGGTTATTCAGAAGTGTATTTTAAAATGTCTATGTTCTTCTTGTTTGTTTTTAAATATATATTTGTTATTGATTTCTAACATTAACAGATTTGTTGAGATTTGCTTTAAGCCCTAGTATATGGTAATTTTTCATAAGTGTTCCATAGGGCTGGAAGAGTTTTTTCTTAATGGAGTGTTCTACATATATTATATGGAGCCTGTTAATTGTGTTCGAATTGTCTGTAGGAGAGCTGTCCAACAGAACTTTCTACAGTGACTGACATGGCCTGTATCTGTGCTGTTCAATACAACAGCCACAAGCCACATGTGGTTACTGGGCACTTAAAATGTGGCTAGTGTTACTAAGGAGCTACATTTTTAATTTAAAAAGTTAAAAAAAAATTTAAATAGCTACATGAGGTTTGGTGGCTACTACATGCGGCAATGTAAGCTATATAGTCTTGCTGATTTTCTGTCTGCTCGAGAGAGTGTTATTAAAGATAGGGGATTTGATTTGCTTTATGTATTTTGAAGTTATGTTTTGAGATGTATGAAGTTTAGGATTATTATATCTTTCTGGTGAACTGACCTAGTAACCTTCTTGACCTCTGGTAATGCTTTTTTGTTTTAAAGTCCATTTTTGGTTACCAGGGGGAAAGGTGGGGGAGGGATAAACTGGGAGACTGGGATTGACATATACGCACTACTATATAGAAAACAGATAACTAATAAGGACCTACTGTATAGCACAGGGAACTCTACTCAGTACTCTGTAATAACCTATATGGGAGAAGAATCTAAAAAAAGTATATATATATATATATGTATATATATATATATATATGTATATGTATAACTGATTCACTTTGCTGTACAGCAGAAAATAACACAACATTGTAAATCAACTATACTCTGATAAAAATTTTTAAAAATTGAAGTCTATTTTAACTGATGTTTCATAGCTTCCTCAGAACTCCCTCCATTATATGCCTGTTCTATCTTTCCCCATCCTTTTATGTTACTGTATCCTTATTTTTCAGGTATCTCTTTTAAAAATAATTGTGAGTAAAATCCAGAAGCACAATCATTTTCTTAGTTTTATTTACAGTGATTTCAATTACCGATACATTTGGATTTATTTTATCATCTTATTTTGTAATTTTTGTTTATTTATTTTTGTGTTTCTTTTCCATGTCACTCCTTCCCCTAATTTTTTATTTATTTTGGATTGACTATATTTTTCCCCTTCACTTTTTTTCTTCTTCTAGTAATAAAATACTTTTACTTCTTTTCTTTACTTAAATGTATGTTTAAAGCTTACCTTTTCCCTCTTCTGGAACAACTCAAAGACCTAAAATCTTTCATTTCTCCCCTTCCATACTATACAGTATTTCAGTCCTACATTAATATTCTACATTATTATTTTATGTAGTTAATGGTATTTTAATTTTACCCATAATATACCATTTTCTTAGTTCAGAAATCCTTCTTGCATCTCAGACATATGTCTGAGATAATTTTCCTTCTTCCTTAAGTATACCCAGTAGAAGTGCCTTTAATGAGCCTGCTTCCCCTTAGATAATGACCTGCTCTTCTGTTGATAATGACCTCTTGCAGTTCTGTTAGTCTAAGGACTACCATTTCTGTTGACTCTGGTCCATGGTAGCCCATGTCACTCTCTCTTAATCACTTACTTTAAACCCTTCCAAGGCTTTTCACTACATTTTGAAAAAAATCAAACTCCTCAGCATGGCCTACAACACCGGACCTGACCTGGCCCTGCAGAATTTTCCAGTCATATTGCTACCATTTCCCTGACTCATGGGCTTCTGATACCATGACCTTTTTACTCTTCAAATGTTTATTCATGTATTTACTAATTTAATTTTTTTAAATTAAAGACTGTTATGCGCTGAATCGGTCCCCTTTGAAATACTATGTTGAAGTTCTAACCCCCAGTACTTCTGCACTACTGCTCAGTGAATATTCTTAAGGTCAACTTCCCCTCAACCCTCAGCCATACATGACTCAGAAAAGCAGGTCACATAACACCTTGAGTTGGTAAGGGAGGCCACAGAAGTTCTGGTTAAGACTCTCATCCCTTGTCCCTTCAGGCCTCTGCTACCTTTCTTCATCTCATCTAGACTAATCCTTTAGGTGTGCTACTTCCTGCCAGCATCAGCTTATGGTGATTTGTTACAGCAGCAATAGGAAACTAATACAGGCGAGGGGGATAGCCCCTGTTTGCACTGGATTCATTCTTTGGGCTGTTAAACTGTCATTCTGGCTCAAGTACAAGCAGGGGGAGAGTTAGGGAAGAAAGGGGGTGGGAGGGGCATAAGAACTTGACTTGGCACTTTGCCTGAGGACAGCTGTGGCCACTTCTGTTCCCTCTTTTGACCCTTTTTGCTCCCTCATCAGAACTGCTTTCCCTCTAGACCCCAGGCTCCATGCTCGCTTTTGTCTCTTAACCAAACTTCTCTGGGAGGTGGAAAAAAAAAAATACAACTGCAGAAGCTTGAAGGCTTCTGAGAGGTGCAGGGCCTGTGGGGAAGACAGAGGGATATTTATTGAAGGGACAGAAGCTCAAGCTAGCAAGAGACACCTGCGGCCCTCAGACCCCGTGAGGCCTCTCTGTGTCCTGAAATGGCTTCTGACTAATTCCAGGAGATGTTTCCAAGCCACCTCCGGGATTCTGCTTCTCAAATAGGTCCTGTATTAGCATTACAGGGGTGCCAATCCACTCAATTTCCTCAATAAAGGAATGGTCGTAACACCTGACACTTACTGAGCATTTATTATATGACACACAGATCCAAGAGCTCTGCAGTAGGGGCTGAGACAATCCTCACCACATCCGTATGTGGGAGATGCCGTTATAATCACCCTCATTTCAGACAAGGAAGCTGAGGCTCAGGGACCCTCAGCCATCCATCAGGGTCACATGGGGCAGGTGGCTGAGTAGAAGGCTGCCTTAGAGGCCAGGCTCTTAGCACACTGAGCAGCCCTGGAAGGCTGGGGTGCAAGGATGCCCAGTGCCTGACCCATGGGATTCAATATAATTATTATTTTTTTTGAAAGAAAAATAAAGAACCATGTTTTATTTTCCCCCTAAACATCTTTGTTTCCTTGATTGGGCCCTTGGGCAAAGCAGAGGCCTGTTCTTGAGCATGGGTCTGGGCTTACCTGGCTGCAGGGAGGAGTGGTGGGGAAGACAGAGGGCACTCTGGGCCTGGCCCTCCTGACCACACACAGACTGTGGCCTTTGAGGGCCTGGCTTCAGCCTTGATGAATGTGGCCTGGTACAGGAAAGGAATTTTCTAACCTTCAGAAGGAAAAGGGGCTGAGTCCATCAGGTTGGTGTCTAAGGACCCTATGGTTCCAACACTTTAGGATCCTGGGGAGTGCTTCACTTAGCAGCACTTGGTGAGAAGGAATGGAGAAGAAGGGACCCTTTGAGACCTGAAAACAGCCACCAAGTTCAGATTTTTCTTTCATGTGTTATCTCAAAGACACATGCACTTTATAAACATTTAGTGCTCACAGCAAGTCTTTTCGGTTTCCGCATTATCCCCATTTTACAGGTAAGTAAGCCAGGGCACGGGGTCATGTGTTTAGGACAGAGCTGGGATTCTAACCAGCCATGTCTGATTCCACAGCCCAGGACCTCAACTACCACTGATACCATGTCTTTAAAAAGTTCCACTTTCAAAGCAAGAGAAGTTGAGGGGTGATGAAGAGACAGACAGAAGCATCCAGGCGATAAGGACCCTCCACTCCACTTCCAGCCCTTCCACCCTCCTCTTCCAATCACAATATTGGACAACTGATGCTCATCACAAAAAAATCAGTGTGAGAACAACACATGTTCCTTTGCTGTCAGGCTGGGCTCCCTTAGGCTCTTGAATTTGGTTTATTTATAATCTGATTCGGAAGCAAAAAGGCAAAGCTGTCCTTGGGGACCACGCGGCTCACATGCTCCAAGTTCTAACATCGCCTCAGCTTGCAGCTCTGAGTCTGGGCATAGACGCCAGCTGAGCCAGCATCTGCTTGGTTCTCTCTGGTCTCTTAAAAGCAAAGCCTGGTTTCAGTGTCGGCCTCCCTGTGCTCCCGTTTCACACAGATGCCACAAAGCATCGTGCTCTTATCCGGCTAAGCAGTTAGGCCGAAGAAAGGGCACGTTTCTGCAGTGCTGTTGTGCCGGCAGCCATGCCCAGCCCTGATATGTCCTCCCAGCTTCCTCATTACTTGCGTACGTATGAGCGCGTGGACTGTTATCTATCAAACTCAGTCCAGAACTCTGTCATGCACGTGGACTCGCGTGGATGAGTGGGTTTCTAAGGCAATGACTGGCTTAGGGAGTGCTTACCTAACACGCTTGCCCACTTTACTTCTCTCTTTGTTCTTATGTGTGACATGAGGGCCAACTTGGAACCAAAAATATGCTCAAACAAGAGAGATGCTTTGAATGTCTGAGTCAGAATTCCCTACAAAATCACACACACACACACACACACACACACACACACACACACACACAAACAAACATGCACACTCACTCCCAAATGCACAGACATGCATGTACACATGCACATGCACACACACACGTGTGATGTATACGTGTTGTGACAGGCAGGAATGTTGAGAGTCTAGGCCTCCTCATATCCTGCCTAATAAAAGAAGAAAACTTCTTTTATCTTTTGTTTCTTTTACTAGTTGTGAGGCTTAGAAGAATTCTGACTAGAAAAGAAAGGTTCGTGTTGGTATATCTGATAAAAGTGACCTTTAGCCAATGAGTGGTTCATGTTTTTCTGACGGGCTGCACAGACAGAGCCTGTCTAGACAGCAAGTGGCATTGTTTTTTCTCTTCAAGGTGATATTTATGCCTTGAACCTTTCCATTTGGCAGGTGCCAGGAAGCCAACAGAAAAGAGTGTTAAACCAGTTATGAAATGACTCTCCTCTCACTACAAACACCAGGGGCAGGGAGAGCAGTTGATTAACTAGAAAATACCTTTTGAGGACTGTGCTATGGACTGTGCTGGGCCCTGGGATCCAGAGGCAACAGAACAGATGTGCTCCCTAGTCTCATGGGGATTAAGCACCAGCTAGGAAGTTGACCATTAGCCGTAGCTGCAAATGTGATGAGTCACCAAGGAGATAGGCTACTGGTGCCTATAACAGGGGACCTTGGGTAGGGCAGGGTCTCGGAGAAGGCTTCCTGGGGAAGGAGGTTTAAGCTGAAGATTTAGTGAGGCAGCAGGGCTAACTAGGTGAGGAGAGTGGACAGTGTCCAACAGAGAGAGGGCAGTTAGACAGCAAACCACCACTCGGCAGGAAAGAGGCCAGCATGGTGGGTAAACAGAAAGAAGTCAGTATGGTAAGGGGAGAGCAAAGTGAGAAGAAGCTGGAGAGGAATTCAGGGGCACCACAGGGGCAGCTGAGCCTTGAAGAACACAGTGAGTATTTTGTACTTTATCCCAAGAGGCATGGGCGTCCTTCAAAGCTGAAAACCAGGGCAGTGACACGCTCATCGCTTGTCTGCTGAGGGGGTGATGGACTGTGGCACAGGAGTGGAGGCAGAGAGCCCAGTCAGGGGCTGTCACAAGTGTCCAGGCAGGAGCAATCGGGGCTTCAACTAGGGTAACAACCGTGGAGATGGGAATGAAAGGTTTTTAGAAGGTGTAATAGGTAGAACTTGGTGATGGATTTGATGCGTGGGGTAAGGGAGAGGAGGGAATCTGGATGCCTCTCAGGACAGTGGTGCCATTTACTGGGACAAGGGCCCTGCAGGAGAGGCAGGGAGGGGGCAGGGGAGAGCCTGAGACTGGAGTGGGGTACGCTGGACACGAGTCACCTGCGAGACATCCAGGAGGAGATGTCAAGAAGGTGATGCACTTGGAACTCTGAGGGGTCTCGGTGGAGATACGCATTCAGAAGCCTCTGCAACCGGGGCTAAGTGAAGCTGTTGGTAAATGCAACTCCAGGAAGAGCAGACAGCCTAGGAGGGAGCCCTGCGTCCTACAACTCCATCAGAGTTGCTGCTGGCCCAGAGCTGAGAAGTAGTCAGTCGAGGGGACAAGAGGAAAAGCAGGAGAGTATGGTGCTATTCAAGCCATGAAAGGAATGTGTTTCAGGAAGGAGGGGTTGGACAACTGTGCTGAATGCTGCTAAAGGTTATCTTTCTGAAAAAACCTGACTCTGTCACTCTCCTGATTACAAATCTCACCACTGCCTCCAAGAAAGAGTCTAAGTGCCTTATCATGGAATACCAGGCCTCTCACACACTGCTGCCAATCTACCTGCCCAGACTCGCCTCCCCGGACTGCCCCCCATTGATGAAGTCTGCACTGTGGCTGCACTGACGGGTCCCCTGTGGACACTGATAGGGGCGTGCCACCCGCCTCTCCCGCATTCCTTCTCCTAGATTGCAGTTTTTTGCCTGGAGATCTGCCCCACTCCCACTCCTTCGGTCCATGTGGTTCTGAGGTCATCACTGCAGCGCTTGGCATGGGGCACACGGCCAGGCCAATGCTAATCAAGAGCTTCGCCCTCCCCTGATGGTGACCGGTGAGGGGAGGGGACAGGAAAGGTGATTAAGATGGTCCCATCAGAGTGCATCTCTTGGAAGTTCTGGGACCAAGGCTCATGTTCCTTTTCAGTGGCTCAGAATCTGCACAGACATGGCCCCAGGAGTGCTGGCAGCACCTGGTGACCATGGGAGAAAAGCTGCTCTGAGAACGCGGCTAACTCATGACGGAGAGCAGAGCTGAGACAGGGACCCTGGCTCCAGCAACACTGTTTGAGTCCTTGCTTTAAGCCAGGCCAGAAGCCAGAATGAACTTGGACTTTTGAGTTGTGGGAACCAGTGAATGAACTTTGCTTTTCATTTTTTTTTTAGAAAAAAATTTTAAAAAAATTTTATTTATTTTTTTGGCTGCATTGGGTCGTCATTGCTGTGTGCAGGCTTTCTCTAGTTGTGATGGGCGGGGGCTACTCTTCGTTACGGTGTGTGGGCTTCTCATTGCGGTGGCTTCTCTTGTTGTGGAGCACGGGCTCTAGGCACGCGGGCTCAGTAGTTGTGGCTCGTGGGCCCTAGAGCACAGGCTCAGTAGTTGTGGCTCACGGGCTTAGTTGCTCTGCGGCATGTGGGATCTTCCCGGACCAGGGCTCAAACCTGTGTCCCCTGCATTGGCAGGCAGATTCTTAACCACTGCACCACCAGGGAAGTCCCTGCTTTTCATTTTTACTTAGGGTCAGGTTTCTTGTCACTTGCAACAGAGTCCATGAATCCGAACGTATATACATGCTATTCCTGTTACTGAGAATGTTTCTCTGCTTCTCCATCTGGAGCATTTAACTGGGCCTCTCAGTGCAGCCTTCTCTGACTCCTGCGAGCATTCATTCCCCCGGCATCCCTCAGAGGCTGGCACTATCATGTGTCATGGTTTACACATCTGTTTCCCCAATAGCCTCAGTCCAGTGATCATGTCTTACTCACTTCTGTATCCCTGATACCTCACCCATTACCTGGTGCATAAGAGCCACTTATCAAATGGTTTCTGAGTGACTCTCTGAATGAATGAATGAATGAAATATAAGCAGAGGCTCAGTATCAAGATATTAGAAGATAAAGAAGAAAGGAAAAATATGGTTAAATGAGTGCTTAAGCCAATGAAAAATTAAGTGTATCATCTCCAGTACTGGCCAAGAACATTTTCAAAATGTCATCATTTTAATTGTGGAAATGGCCTCTCGAAAATAAAAAAATACATAAAGCATGTCCCTTGCTCCCAGATAGAAAAAACTCATTTAGCTGTGTTCCATCAGAATAACTTCACACAATCTGGTGTTTGAAACTCATTAGGTCAGGTTGGCTGAGTTTTCCATAATTATTTTAAATGTTCACCATCTACAGAATTTCATCCCAAACCTGAACAGTCATTGGCACCTAATGAGCAGGCTCCATCACTCAGGCCCAGAACCGGCTTCGGTGCTACACTGGGTCATCATCAGATGTTTATGGAAGACATCCAGAGCAAGCCATAGTTACCATGGAAACAGGCACAGGAGAGAAAGGATGGCTATCATACACAAGATGAGGATAGTGTACAGGAAGCATCGACCAGCCAAGAAATAACAAGAGACTTTCCCAGTTAAGAATGGCCATTCAAAATTCAGGTGTTGAAAACCGAGCTGTCCAAACACCCAATAAGGAAATATGCACAAGCCCATCCATCCTGGCCAACAACATGGCTTTTGACCCACATGAAACTGTTATTGAGGCTTGACTGAAATAGGCTGTTCCTAGTTCTTTAAGGGAGTGTTTTCCAAATTAAGTTGGCTTTAGCTTCTAATTCAACAGGAAAGACACTTCTAAACCCAAATATTGTAAAGACAGCTTTTCCCTTCCGGTGCTCACCACCTCCCACTATTTTGTACATAAGTATATATCTATATACATACATACATATATGGGCCATAATGGAACCCACTGAAATATGCAGAAGGTAGAGCTCAGGGCAGCACACATCTCATGTATCACCCTGCTCAATTCGTGCTTTGGGTTTCAAATGCTTATTAAGGAAACTCTATGAAGACTATTTTTAGTGATAAATTTCTAATGATCCAACCACTAGATTCAAAATTAGAGCAGGCTTAGGGATATCACTTTGTTAATTTGGTGGCAGTTGGGGCTTTCAAAGATGTTTTATCTGCTTTTCCTGTTTGGAAACCTAGGATGGACCATGGCTCTTTGTTCCTTCTGTCAATGATTAGTTGTTGGAAGTGAAAGTATTCATGAGAGACCAGTACTCAGAATACAGGAAACCAAGTGCAAAGCCTGAAGGAGAAAAAAATGAAGAGCAGGGGAGAGCTCTGCAGGATTGCCACACTAGTTGGTACCTTATCTGATTTTCCTCATCATCCACCAGGAAGAACCAGCGAAACTTCACAACAAGGGGGCTGCAGTTGGTGACTGTGATGTAGCGGATCACCTCAGTATCATTCAGGATACAGCCAAAATCCAGCTCCATGGTCTCAAAGGTGAGGTTGGGGTAATTCACTTCTCCACGCAGGTGCAGGCTGTCCACTTGAGGGTGCTCCACATACTTGATTTCTAGAACTTCTTCTGCCACCCAAGTATTCAAATCGCTTTTATAGGAAGGGTTGAATTTGACCAGCAGGTCTTTTTCTTCACCCATCTCCAGTTTAATAGGCTACAAACAAGATAATGGAGAATTACCAACCTCCATACTGTGCATTTCCAACCTGATACATGAAATAGGACAACCAAAGTTATATACATACATACATATATATATATATATATATATATATATATATATATATATATATACACACACACACACATACATACAGACACACAGATTAGTAGGAAATATGTATATATACACTTTATCCGTAACTATGTAACCACACTTCACATAAACAGCTAGTATATCGCTATCGATATCTATATCTACCCATATCTATCTATCTCTATGCACTTACACACATATATTTTTTAATAGTTGAAAATGAAAGCAAGAAAAATTTGAAGAAAAATGATTTGAAAAAAGTGATGTTGATAAGCGTTGTGAGGTTGTAAGGATTGAGGAGTTGTAAAAGGAAAGTCTGCAATGAATAATTATTATGAAATATTCTTAACTGAAAATAAATTAGATTGTAAAACATTCTTCCTAGATAAGTGGGAAAAGTTCTTTGCTTAAGAAAATTTTAAAAAGGCTTTCTAAAGGACCCCATGGTGGAGGGGCTCTGTAGAGGGTGACCCAGAAAGGGATGGATTAGGTAATTTAATTTCTTTTCTAACGTCTCCAATTCTAACTCTTCAGCATAGTGGTATCCACTTTCCACTGCTTTCTATTCAACTTAAAATGACACTCCAGAGCCGTACAGAGTTTGTTCGGTAGATTGTGTTTGTTCTTTTCTCTCCTTGATTCAAATCCCCATGTGTTAGTTGACACCAAGGCCACAGAAACACCTTCCCATAGAAAGCCTGGCTCTGAGTTGGCTTTTTTAAGAATTGCTTAATCCCCACATTTAATCGGCATGAAAGCCACCTCCTGGTTTTGCAGAAAGTGCCCTGAGGCAGTAAGGAAGAATGCGCACAGCAACAAATCTGTTTACAGAGCACTTTCCTCTCCACTGAGTTTGAAGGTTCAGGTATTTAACTGTGCACTTCAGTGACATGATCAGATGGCTTCAGCTGATAAAGCGAATCACCGGATTCAAGAGTCAGAGGGTAATGATTCCTCAGTTGGCTAATCCCCTCTGAAAGGCTCGCTGGCCACTTGGCCCAGGTAGCTTGCCACAATTTAGAAGTCATTCTTGTAGACCATGGTATTTGCAGCACTAGGCATCTCAATGCTTGGTGTTTAAATATCTTGGAGATTGACTTAAACACTTCTTCCCCCAGAGGAATGACTTTGCTGTTTAAAGAACAAAAAAAAGAGATGAACAATACAATAACTGAAATGAAAAATACACTAGAAGGAATCAATAGCAGAATAACTGAGGCAGAAGAACAGATAAGTGACCTGGAAAACACAATGGTGGAATTCACTGCTGCAGAATAGAATAAAGAAAAAAGAATGAAAACAAATGAAGACAGCCTAAGAGACCTCTGGGACAACATTAAATGCAACAACATTCGCATTAGAGGGGTCCCAGAAGGACAAGACAGAGAGAAAGGACCAGAGAAAATATGTGAAGAGATTATAGTCGAAAACTTCCCTAACATGGGAAAGGACATAGCCACCTAAGTCCAGGAAGCGTAGCGAGTCCCATACAGGATAAACCCAAGGAGAAACACACTGAGACACATAGTAATCAAACCGGCAAAAATTAAAGACAAAGAAAAATTATTGAAAGCAGCAAGGGAAAATGACACATAACATAAAAGGGAACTCACGAAAGGTTAACAGCTGATTTCTCAGCAGAAACTCTACAAACCAGAAGAGAGTGGCATGATATACTTAAAGTGATGAAAGGGAAGAACCTACAACCAAGATTACTCTTCCTGGTAAGGATCTCATTCAGAATCAATGGAGAAATGAAAAGCTTTACAGACAAGCAAAAGTTTAGAGAATTCAGCACCACCAAAACAGCTCTACAACAAATGCTAAAGGAACTTCTCTAAGTGGGAAACACAAGAGAAAAAAGGACCTACAAAAAAAACCCCAAAACAATTGAGAAAATGGTCACAGGAACATACATATCGATAATTACCTTAAACGTGAATGGATTAAATGTTATACGCAAATCAATCAACATGATACACCATATTAACAAACTGAAGAATAAAAACCATATGATCATCTCAATAGATGCAGAAAAAGCTTTTGACAAAATTCACCCCCCATTTATGATAAAAACTCTCCAGAAAGTGCGCATAGAGGGAACCTACCTCAACATAATAAAGGCCAAATCCGAGCAACCCACAACAAACATGATTCTCAAACGTGAAAAACTGAGAGCATTTCCTCTAAGATGAGGAAAAAGACAAGGTTGTCCACTCTCACCACTATTATTCAACATAGTTTTGGATGTCCTAGCCACGGCAATCAGAGGAGAAAAAGAAATAAAAGGAATACAAATTGTAAAAGAAGAAGTAAAACTGTCACTGTCTGCAGATGACATGATACTATACATAGAGAATCCTAAAGATGCCACCAGAAAACCACCAGAGCAATCAATGAATTTGGTAAAGTTGCAGGATACAAAAGTAAAGCACAGAAATCTCTTGCATTCCTATACACTAATGATGAAAAATCTGAAAGAGCAATTAAGGAAACACTCCCATTTACCACTGCAACAAAAAGAGTAAAATACCTAGGAATAAACCTACCTAGGGAGACAAAAGACCTGTATGCAGAAAACTATACGACACTGATGAAAGAAATTAAAGATGATACCAACAGATGGAGAGATATACCATGTTCTTGGATTTGAAGAATCAATATTGTGAAAACGACTCTATTACCCAAAGCAATCTACAGATTCAATGCAATCCCTATGAAATTAAAAATGGCATTTTTTAAAGAACGAGAACAGAAAATCTTAAAATTTGTATGGAGACACAAAAGACCCCAAATAGCCAAAGCAGTCTTGAGGGATAAAAACTCAAGAGGAATCAGGCTCCCTGACTTCAGACTATACTACAAAGCTACAGTAATCAAGACAATATGGTATGGGCACAGAAACAGGAATATAGATCAATGGAACAAGATAGAAAGCCCAGAGATAAACCTACGAACCTATGGTTAACTAATCTATGACAAAGGAGGCAAGGATATACAATGGAGAAAAGACAGTCTCTTCAATAAGTGGTGCTGGGAAAACTGGACAGCTACATGTAAAAGAATGAAATTAGAACACTCCCTAACACCATACACAAAAATAAACTCAAAATAGGTTAGAGACCTAAATGTTAGACTGGACACTGTAAAACTCTTAGAGGAAAACATAGGAAGAACACTCTTTGACATTAATCACAGCAAGATCTTCTTTGATCCACCTCCTAGAATAATGGAAATAAAAACAAAAATTAAAAAATGGGACCTCATGAAACTTAAATGCTTTTGCACAGCAAAGGAAACCATAAACAAGACGAAAAGACAACCCTCAGGATGGGAGAAAATATTTGGAAATGAATCAACGGACAAAGGATTAATATCCATAATATATAAACAGCTTATGCAGCTCAATATTAAAAAAACAAACAACCCAATCCAAAAATGGGCCGAAGACCTAAATAGACATTTCTCCAAAGAAGACATACAGATGGTCAAGAGGCACATGAAAAGCTGCTCAACATCACTAATTATTAGAGAAATGCAAATCAAAACTACAATGTGGTGTCACCTCACACCAGTTAGAATGGGCATCATCAGAAAATCTACAAACAACAAATGCTGGAGAGGGTGTGGAGAAAAGGGAACCCTCCTGCACTGTTGGTGGGAATGTCAATTGATACAGCCACTATGGAGAACAGTATGGAGGTTCCTTAAAAAACTAAAAATAGAATTACCATATGATCCAGCAATCCCATTACTAGGCATATACCCAGAGAAAACCATAATTCAAAAAGACACATGCACCCCAGTGTTCATTGCAGCAGTATTTACAAGAGCCAGGTCATGGAAAAAACCTAAATGTCTATTGACAGATGAATGGATAAAGAAGATGTGGTAAATATATACAATGGAATATTACTCAGCCATAAAAAGGAACGAAATTGGGTCATTTGTTGAGATGTGGATGGATCTAGAGACTGTCATACAGAGTGAAGTAAGTCAGAGAGAGAACAAATATCGTATATTAACGCATATGTGGAACCTAGAAAAATGGTACAGATGATCCAGTTTGCAGGGCAGAAGTTGAGACAGCGATGTAGAGAACAAACGTATAGACCTCAAGGGGGGAAAGCTGTGGGGGGCTGGGGTTGGTGGTGTGATGAACTGGGTGATTGGGATTGACATGTATACACTGATGACTAAAAAAAAAAAAATGTTGACGGCTACTGCCATACTATCTTCCAATGTACACTTCCTCAATACCTTAGGGGATGCCTGTTTCCACATGCCCTCCCTAACACGAAGCATTATCCAATTTTTGCTCTTTGCCAATCTTATAGGAAAAATAGTGTGTTTCATAGTAATTTTAAATTGCATTTCTTCCAACATGAGTAAAGTTGGGCATATTCTCATATATTTAAAAGCTATTTTCTTTTTCTTTTTGTGAACTCTCTGTTCATTCCCTTTGCCTATTTTTCTATTGGGTTGTTGGTATTTTTCCTGTTGATTTGTAGAAGTTCTTTATTTTTAAAATTATATGTATGCTTTTTATTAAAGTTATATGTGCAAGTAATATAAAAGGTCAAAATGCACTACAAGAGTTATTACAAGAAACAGTAGTTCCTGACCCACCGTGGCATCCCGACAATCCTGAGGCCACAATTTCTCAATTCTTGTAGCACAGCAGGTCTATGGAACAGTTTTTTGGGGCAGAGAGGGGAAAATCCGGTGATGCACACAACTCAGACACCAGGGATTATTCTGGGGTACCCAATTTGCAAATATACTGGGGTATTCTGGGGTATTCTGAACGTTTTGATGAGTTTCTCTGGGGAAGAGCATTTATCTTTATGTCTTGGGATAAGAGTCAGCTGCCCAAGTCTTTTGAGTGGGGTCAGCAGGGACAGCTGTCTGGTGCACAGACAGAATCCCTCTGTTTTCAGCCCTCTGCTACACTCGTTGCCTCTAAGCCCAGGCTACTTGGGCTGAATGACTCCCACTTCTTTGCAGCCTCACTGGTGAATTTTCTATGCTTCAGGTCTTTATGCCTTTTTGTCCACCCACTCCCTTCCTCATTCTATCTTCTAGAATTTGTTTAAATCTCTCATTATTTGGTTATACCCTCCTCTTCCCCTTTTATTTTATTGCTCTGGGTGTCTTTCCTGTTGAACATTTCTACTTTTATTAAGATTTCAGGAGGGACAAGAGTGGGTCTAACCTCCCACCCAGACAGAGAAAGCTGCTTATACCTGAATTTTCATTTTCTCATCCATTTGTTTTCCTCTGCTCTTGAGTTCACTCTTCACCTCCTCTTTGAACACTTGTATCTTGTCCCTGAGCTCTTTTTAAAGACAGGTCATATCACCTGTAATTTCTGTGAGACTGTAGAGAACTCCCTGTTCGTACTGTGGGTTTTCTTCCTGGCACAGGTTCCCTTGCAGGAGGTTTTCAACTGCCTCTTGCTTATGATCATCTCCTCCTTTTATTTCTCTGTTCAAAGATCTTAGCTATTTTTTTCCCCCAAATCATGTTTGAATGAGACCCACTAAAGAATCAGTGAGGAAGAAAGGGCAGGGGAGGGTGGCGGTGCAGTACTGTCTGCAACACGCTCTCACCCAGTGGCTCTGTTCCCCATCTTCCACAAAGATCCGTCTCCCCGAGTGTGGCTCATGGCAGATGTCCTTAAGTCCCAGGCTCCCTCTTCTGAGATCCTGTGATTGCTGCCTGCCCTCACTTCCTCCTCTATGTCACTTCTCCATTAGCTATCTCCCTGGACTGGGAGGCCGAACACCATGGGGTGTGGGGCTGGTCCCTCCTTCAATCCTCCTTCCCTACCGCTCTGCAGTGCCACCTGCCCCAGGGCCCAGCCATTCCCACTGGTATCCTCATGCCCAGCCAGGGATCACAGGGATGATCTTGTGGGAATGTTCAGAGAACACTGCATCCTGCCCCAGACTGGTGGCCAGGGGAGCTCACAGCCTCCTGCTTCAGCCTGGTTCACATTTCTCACTATCTGGAGATGGGCTGGCTGGTTTAGGGTTGGGGCTTTGAGTTTTGGTCAAATTTGAGTTTTAGTCAGACTTGAGGGGGATTAAAAGATCTTTCCTCTCATTAGTGGGAAGTCACTGTTTTCTAAAGTTGAGCTTCGTTATAATGGGCAGGAAGGAAAGGGTCATAATAATGAGCAAGAAGCTCTCCCATTGTAAATAATGGTTTTCCTACCAATTTATATCAGAATTTATTGATTTATGACTCATTTTAGATTTTTCCTGTTTCCTGGATTCTTTATATTTTTCTCGACTGAAATTAGGCAGTGTACCAATACAATTCTCTTCTTTTGTCACACACACAGCACCCGCCTAGGAGTTAGGACACCCTCTGTCCAGTTACCTCAGGAATTGAGGGCAGTGGGGATTTATCAGCCTTGCAGATAAAGAAGGGGCCACTTGTTGAGAGCAACACGTTCACAGGCAGGTTGGAAATGTTCTTCATGACCAAGGGCTGGTAATGAGGTTCCAGGATAGTGTCAGGTTTCTGCAAAAAAGAGAAAAAAGGAAACAAACCAACTTATGGTAAACACAGTAAGCCTTTAGCAACAAATGTCTGATATGCATTGTTAACAGCAGAATTAGCATTCTCTCTGTTTATATCTACAGATGTATGGATTTATATTATATCTATCTGTCATCTATCTATCAAGATATAGATAATATATATCTATATATTATATAGGTTCACTTCCCAGTAGTCCACCATACATTCCAAATGATTTATCTAAATCTCTATAAGGGATTAATATAGATGTAGATATAGGTATAGATATTTTCTATGTATCTATGTATCTATGCATCCATTTCACTAGAAGAGATCCTACTTAAGCCAGAAAACAGATTAGATTTTCTTACTTTCTTGTTGCCTGGTTTAAAAAACCCTATAAAAGCCATGCCTCTGGGTAGAACTGTTACTACAGAAGTTTCCACAGAATCATAAAACAAAGTTTAATAAGTGAATGATATCTTATGGAAGAACCCATGTATCATTACAATGAATAAAACATTTTTTCCTTACACAATATTCTTTTCATGCTTAAAATACCCAATTTGCAAATATACTTATCTTGCTATATTGACAAACGCTTATAACTATTTCCTGAAAATTTTCTTGATAACACTGGGAGAGTTGATTTAGAAGCATGGTTCACTCTGTTAGATCAAATTTCATTTTTCAGTTTTAGAAAGCATCATAAATGGATCTTAAGCTGGAAGTTTCCGGTCAGACTGGATTTTTGTCACTCTGACATTGGGATCCACATTGTTCATTGTGTGCCTTGGAAAGGGGGTCCTTTAATATCACTAGGAAGTGACTGGAAACCTCAGTCTCTGGCCTCCAAAAAGAATCTCCCTCCCATTCCCTGGCTCTTCCAACAACTCTAGCCTATTTTTCCCAGGCCTATTTGTTTTGATTTGCTTTTCTCCCTGTTCCAATTTCAGTTAAGTCCTCCTGACTCCATGTTTTGCTCTGCCTCTGCCTCTGCTTCTTTGTCCAGCATAGTCTTTCTTCCACTGTGGTTCCTGGAGCCACTGGCTCTGAGCGAGCTTGGGTGACCAGTGTCCATGGTGTCTTAGTCAGTTCAGGCTGCTATAACAAATATCACAGACTGAGTGGTTTAAACAACAGCCACTGAAGTCTCATAGTTCTGGAGGCTGGGGAGTCCAAGATCAAGGTGCCAGCACATCCAGTGTCTGGTGAGAGCCCACTTCTTGGTTTGTAGATAGCTGTCTTCTCACTGTGTCCTCACATGCCTGAGAGAAAGATCACCTCTCTTGTCTTTTCTTATTAGGGCACTAATCCCATTCATGAGGGCTCCACCTCCACAACCCTATCCTTTCCCAAAGCCCCCACTTACAACATGATCATATACAGAATTAGGGCTTTGGTGTATGAATTTTGGGGGGACACAAACATTCAGTCCACAAAGTTGGCTTGAGCCACCTGCCTCGGTTGTACCTCATTAGCCCCTCGTGCACTCCCAAAGTTCTTTCGGAGGTTCGGTCTGGCACTTACCATGAGAAGCTGCCACTGTTCCCCTCCCTCTAACATGGTAATATAGGTACTGGGTTCACCTTGCACTTGCAGATTTCATACTACCGTTTGGAGAGGGATGAAGCAGCACTTTCGACCTTCCCCCCCAGGCTGCTGTGTCACTGCAGGTAGCTTTGAAGTGAAGAAGCCACACTAGGTTGGTTTTGGCAAGAGGCCATTTAGAGGTTAGTGATGAGAAAGAGCCGACGGACAGAGAACCCGTTCTATTTTAAAATGACCCTTTCTCTCTGGCCTGTCTCGCCAAATATCAGGAGACAGGATTTGCTTCTGGACTTCATGAAGCAAACTGACTGCTAGTTTCAATTGACCTTTTCAGTTCCACAGAGATGTGGTTTCATCTCTGTGGCTTCTGAACGGTACAATAGTTATAGAGCAGATCAAATCTGAGGAAATGGTTATAGAAAAATTCTTCCCATAGGCAGGCTTGGTATCATTAAAGTCTAAGGTACTAAATCAGATACACTGCCCTGAGCCAAAAACAAGGAGACAGAATGGATAATTGGGTGTACCAAGACAGGTCTCCTGCACACCCTGGGTAATGAAGTCGCATTTCTTCATTGTCCCTGATATGGAGTGAAATGTGAGCAGGAAATGAACAATGAAGAATACAGTAGTAGGACAGATTTCAAACTTGCGATATTTGGGAGGAAGGAGAGAAGAACAAAAACAAATAGGGCGTAATGACTGAATTCATTTTTTAAATTCAACAAGTCACTGTCATATTCAAAATATTTGCTATTTTATTCTAGTGATAAATTCAAACAGTAGACATTTAAACAAGAATATGCTTTTTTTTTTTTTAAAAAAAGGATATAAACAGAGGAAAAGGAACACTACCCACACATTTTTATGAGTGTTTATGTACTTTGGAAAAAAAATCTAATAGGAAACTAAGCTGCATATTTATCATATACTGTAATGTCTTGCACAGAATAGCTATTCAATAAATCTTCACTGAATGTTCTCTGAATGGCTACATTTAGAGAGAATATGATGCAACCAAATTTGGCACAGCTGTTGCCAGTAAATATCTTTCCTGATTACTTGAAAAAGGAAGAATTTAAAACAGCAATGAAAGCTTAACAACTGTAGAAGGAATTCTGGTAGTATTTTCTTTTTATATGTCTCATGGAGATTGTCACAGTTAGTTTAGCATCCTGTAACTGAAACCTTTATCCTACTTCTTCAGTGTCTACATTTCCCACCAGTTTGTTAGGTTAGGGTTTTTGCTGTGTCTTTACTGCCTAATACACTGCAGGTACTCAAAAATTATTTGTTGATTTAAATTGAACTTGTACATCTCACCTCCCGTACTAGCCTATAAGTTCCCTTATTCATCTTCTGGCAGAGCACCTTATCCATGGTGGGTGGTCAACAGATATTTATTTAATATGAACAATATATATAGAATGCACCAGAACAAATGGTCTTGAACATTCTCTTGTTAGCCTCCGTTAACAGAAGGAACCCTGGTTTGTTCTCCCATGACTGGTTAGGCACTGCCACACCCAGTCCTTTCGTGTGACAGCATAGATCACACCATGGGATCTTCCTTAATGCTTGGTCTTCCCAGTTGGTTGTGAAGTTCATCACAGAGGGAATATTCTCACTGTTGTATCTCTACGACCTGACACAGTGCCTGGCACATGGTAGGTGTTGATAAATACTCCACTCCACAGCCAGCGTGACTGTTATGAATACATCTGACCATGTCACTCCCTTCCCTGAAGCCCTCCAGTGGTCACCCAAAACAAAACCCAAAGCTCACAACATGTGTCCCAGTCATGCCACACACACCTGGCCCCTGCCCACTTCTCTAGATGGACTTCATTGTCATTCTTGGCATAATCTCTGTCTGAGGTGGCCCTTCAGGTTTTATGCTGACCAAGCTCTCTCGTGACTCAGGCCCTTTGCATATGTTGTTCCCTACTTCTCTCTCCCCCACTTGTCACCAGACGGACTTCTATTTGTCCTTCCAGTCCCAACTTGAGGCATTTGCTCAAGGAAGCCATCTATGACCTCATGTACAAATAAGGTCATGTCTCCTGATACATACTCTCACTGCAACTTATACCTCTTCTTCATAGCGCTGTTTAGAATTATAATTTAAACAATTAAATTTTAATAGTTTGTTGACAGTTTTTAACCTCAACCAGTCTCTTAGTTGTGACTATGTCAGATTTTTAGCACCCACACAGCCCTTGACCCAGAGGAAGTGTTCCACACATACCTGTCCTGAACAGTAAATAACTCTCTGCTGGAAACCTGCCTAGGACTAGGTCAAGTCCTGCTGTGATATCTCCCCTCCTCTTCACCACCCAGCCCACTGCCCTGAGCAGCAGTCATCCCCATCTCTCCCCTGTTCTGGGCCTCCCCCACTTACCACTCACCCTTAACGGCACATAAAGTTATAGAGAGTTATGGGCATATACATCAAAGAATGTGAATCAAATAGTTTAAGTTGTTTATTCCCAAGCAGTGTTAGGTGAGCTACAAAACAGCTTAACTTGTGTCTCAGTTTCCTCCTGTGTATCATGGGAAAGAGAAGCTCCTGCAGAGATTGCTGTGAGGGACAAATGGGAAAATGTATGTAATGAACATGGCTCAATGCCCAGCACGTACCAGTCATTAGTGGTAGCTATTCTTACTGGTTACTGTAATTATCAAGAATTCTTCTCCAACCATTTCTATACTGTGATGTTTATTTTACCTAGTTAGAGTAAAATGATGGACTGAAATGCATTTTCAGTACACTGGAATACCCCTTCACTTTGGTCTTATACATCAGGAATGATGGAAGTAGAACTTCTATGGCAATTCACTTTTCAAAAGAATGTAGGTTTAGAGTCAGAATTTTTAGTTGAATGTGTATTGGCCTCTGAAGCTTAAAAAACATTGGCTGGGTGTGGGTGTAACAGGATTCCCATTAATTTAGCTTCCGAAATGAAAGCGTGAACATGCGCACCCCTAGCTGGAGCACCCGGCCCTCCCCGACACAGCCCCACTGACCTTCTCCAGTCGGTATACGAGTTGCTTGGTGGAGAGCTGGATGAACGGTGCCACGAACTCACAGATGATGTTCACCGTCATCACCAGGCTCTTCTCCTTTTGTGTCCCGATGATGGCGTGGCACACCAGCTTTTCTTTGACTATCTGCAGACAAGATATACCAGCGTTTGTGGAACCTCTATAGCTTGGAAGACCTAATTCTCAACAATCAGCAAAATGATTCTCAACTACCTGCCTGGGGACACCAGGGAGGAACACATTTTTCTGAGCAGTGCATGTCAGGGATGGGTCTCTGTCACACAAAGTCTGATTGGTTAGATGTGTCCAGGATGGGTCCTGTGTCTACTGCTGACTGTCCCTGAGGACACAATCAATTTACATTCAGCTCATCCAGTGTACTTATGGAAGATTTATCAGGGCTGTTAGGGACTGGATAGGCAAAACAGTGATGGAAGATGCAGATAAAAATCCTTCATGGGCTATCACTGTGCTGTACACCTGAAACTAACACGACATTGTAACTCAACTACAGTTGAACAAAAATATTCAATGGTAGTTACACACAATTTCTTATCAAGGTAGTTGGAAGCTGGCTGGAAAATTTTTGCCTTTCACATTTGAATATTTAAAAATCGTGTACGGTAATTAACACTTCTTTGGACCCAAGAGCATTAGATTTTTATAGAGTAGAAAGGACTCAAAGTGAATTTATAACATGAATAGGCTTTATTGAAGACTGCTCAGGCGTCAGATGTTAATGAATTCAAGTCTTCTCAATTATGTAGCAGAACTTGGAATACAGGGGAGATTTTAGTAAAGCTACAACTGAATTTAGAACCCCAGCAGCTCAGATTTAATGCCTTTAAAATACAGTCAACTCTTGAGAACAACACTGTAAACATGCCTGCAACAGACTGTGAGTGTCTTGAGATGAGGGCCTGCATGCTATTCATCTTTGCATCCTTGGTGCCTAGCACAGTGTGTGCCATGTGGTACATACTCAGTGAAAGTTGGCTGAACCCCTCAGTAACAGAGAGAAAGAACATATTATACACTCCATAATGGGAAATAACCTTCTCTTTTAAACTAAGGATGTGTTTTTCCTGAAAATGTTCTGTGAAGAAACAACGTAAGTGAAGCAAAGTGCCATCCGTGACCCTCGAGGAACTAAGCAGGGAACCAGCTTTCCCATCTCGTCTGCTGGGAGGCAATTTCCTACTGTTTCCTATTTTCATGAGGAGAAAGTTCAGCATCACATCCTAATTTGGTGACACCAGCAGGAGCTCAGGTAACCATCATTTCTCATTCACAACGTCTGCCTTTGTGAAGAGGCTTGTAAGTGATTTCAGAAGTCTTTCTTTTAGGTTGTTAATGGTTTCCAGCCTCCATGAGGGAATAGGAATAAAGAGACACATGGTTGGATCTGCCTAAATGTCTTAAGCAGAATGGTGATAATGTGAATAAGAGCAGAACATCAGAGTTGCTGAAGATAAATGCAGCTCTTTCACTGACACATAAAAAGATGATGATTATAAATGTGATGCTTTTGAGTCAAGCTGAGAGGGAAGGAACTAAGGATATCCCAATACCTGGATAGGAGAGGCAGCCGAGAAATTTTAAGAAAAACATTTTCTTAAAAATAAATATTAAGTGAATACTGCTAAGTATTAATCAGAGGCTTAGCTTTGGCTGAACAGTGGATGTCCCTCTACCAGAGACTTGCTGGCTCTGTTGACTCTGGGGATGAGAACCTGCTTTAAACAGTATTTTAAGACTGGGTTCATGGTAGCTGTAGAAACAAACAGAAAACTCAGCAGAGCTGAACCTTGAATGCGATGGGTGCTGCCATGGTAACTCAGTGCTGTATGCAATCCTTGAGAAACCACAGCCTTTCTTCAGATAAATGTCAAGGGACTCTCCTAAGAAATAGAGCAAAGATTTATTTAGGAGAATAATAGCTTCTAAATGTGTGTCCTCTTACCCTGGGCGTGGCAGAATAGCCTTCAAGTATCACATCAATCGTCTGGCCTGGGTACAGCTCCATCCTGATGGGGTGGAGTTGAAACACGGGGCTTTGAGGATCCCTGGGTGCCTGGGAGCACTGGGATTGGCAGTGGCTCTTAGCACGCCTCTTCTTAGCCAGTCTCTTCTTACCCAGCTTTTCTTGGGGACAGAAATCTTCATTCATCCAGAACAACTGTTGGACCCGACGTCCCTTGTTGGTCAACTTGAAGCGGTAATAATAGGTGTCCAGGCTGGAAAAGAGGAGGCAAGGATTGAGAGGATTCAGCTTTGAGTTGTTCCGTTCAGCTCTACAGCCTTGGGATTTACTCGTCCCGAAGTATTTAAAAAGTGAGCAACAAAATAGACATTATTATTATTTTTTTAATGTAGGAAGGCTAAATGGTGATACTGCTAGGAACTACCAGGACAAGGTAACATCTACTCGTTGGGTCATTAGACTTGAGTCAGTGACTTGAGTTTGGTCCCTGAGTTGCCATCACCAGGAAAGGGGCCGTGGGGAAGTGGCCCCACCCATCCCCAGTCTTTCTCAGCAGGTTAAGCTGCCACATAACACACAGATACAGTTCATGTGAAAATCACTTCAATTTACGAGAAATGGTACTGAGAAGTGAAAGCAAAACAGCTACTGAAGGAGAAGTATATTTCAAATTGTGTTGAGTAAATTTCTAGTAACTAGTTAAATGTCTTGTGATGGACTCAATTTGAAGGGAACTTTAAAGAGAAACAACACATATCCTCTAAACCTTACCAAAGGTCAAGGGGACTATAATGCATCAGAACACCACCCGGATCGCTCATTTATCTCAGACTAATGTGCTTTAAAGATGCTACTACTCATGCATGCATGCATGCATGCATTCATCTATTCTGCAAATATTTACTAAAGACCTCTTTATTGTCTGTCTCTTTGCTAGACACTGAAATTTCTAAGATCTTGGAGGTGGTTCAAATGTGTTTTTGTTTGAGTTTTTTTTTTTTTTTAAACTGATTTATAAGCTTACTTTAAAATATTCTCTTCAGGGAAAAAACTCATCTCAGGACTTTTAAATTTTATTTTTTATTTTTTGGGGCTTTGAGTTTTCATCCCATCTGTCCCTCCTTTGGAAAGACACCATGTCTAATAAGCAAGTTGAAGCTTGCTAAATAATAAGGAGTGTTTGCCAGTTGTCAGGTATAACCATTATTAGCTAAATATATGTCCAATGGGGCATGCTCATTGGAGTCTTCACTTTGTAGTTTGACTTCAGGGCTAAATGTAGGTTTTGGGGAAAATAATAAACAACATATACTATTGTATAAACTAGGCAGGGTCTCTGTTACTTATTCACAGTGTATACTTCAGTCATCATAGCACCCCAGTAATACTAAGCATATTGATTAATTTTATTGATGAAGAAACAGAAGCTCTGAAAATTTAAAGGAGTTGTCCAAAAATATGCCATCAGAAGAGGTGGCATACGGGTATTTCTTTAGATCCCTGTGCCCCCAAAATTGGCAAACTTTTCCTGTAAAGGACTGAATAATAAATATTTTAGACCTTTTGGGACACGTGGTCCATCACAACTACTCAACTCTCCACCGTAGTGTGAAAGAAGCTGTAGACAATATATGTACATGAATGGGCGTGGCTGTCTTCCAATAACAACAGTTAGTTTATAGAAACAGGCAATGGGCTGCAGTTTTCCCACCCCTGCTTTTGATGATTCTTCTGGAGATTGCTGGCATCAAGATTTTATGTCAAAAAGAAGAACAATAGGGTTTAGGCAGAGCAGAAATTGGCAGCTAAAAGATACAGGTTGCTTCTTTATTTGTTGAAAACTATCAGCTATCCCTCCAATTCTAGGCAAGTGTCAGAATATCCTTTGGGGTCATTTGACACTATTTGTAGATTAAGGAGAACATGTAATTAAGTCTGGTTTGCAGTATATTGTTTTCTGTAATTATATTTGAATGCACTTAACAAATAAATTTGGAAACAGGAATAGTATGCAATGACCATATGGTCAATGGATAGGAGGAGAGGAGCATTTTTCGTATCTAGTTGACACAAAAACTGTAATTGGATGCCTCTCTGAAAACATATGCAATTAATGATCTCACTTGCCTATTACTTAATTCCTACTGGTTTATTGTATTCTCAATTAAGTGCCATATTTTGTAGATGAAGCAGAGGAAAGGAGGTATGGATGGGTTTGGGAGGAGGGTTCCTAACAGTATTTTGTCAGGTACATCTCTAAACACACTGTGTCCATCTTGGTTTCAGGGCCTTTGGCCAAAAGGCAGGAGCATCCCCTTGAGATCTGTTCACAGCACTGAAACAAACAGGCACCAATTCAGTTGGCTCCTGAGCGTCAACTAGTGACAATGCATGACTCTTCTGAGGAACCATAAACAAACCCTCACACATGTCCTCCATGGTTAGTATTCAAACCCCATACATTTTTAGAGTCACATTTAGATCGTTCTGCTCAGAGATATCTACCCTGTACCACCTGTTATTTAAATATTTAGACTCTCTAGCTTTTCCTGAGTGATCAGGTGGAGCCAACTACAACCACCTCAGTTGCTGGTGCTACGGTGGGGAGGCAAGCAGAGAACATATACGAAAAAAAAAATTACTGGCTTTGCAATACCTGGTAATATAATGTGGACAGGAGGGCAGAAAGAAACTAGCTCAGATATACTCCAAAATTTTAACAGATTTTCTCCAGAAGGTGGGATTGTGATGCAGTTTATTTCTCCATTTCTTTATAAAATTTTTTTAAAATATTTTTTTATTTGGCTGCGCTGGGTCTTTAGTTGCAGCACGTGGGATCTTCGTTGCCACATACGGGATCTTTAGTTGCGGCACATGGACTCTTAGTTGCGGCATGCATGCGGGATCTAGTTTCCTGACCAGGGATCGAACCGGGGCCCCCTGCATTGGGAGCACGGAGTCTTAACCGCTGAACCAGCAGGGAAGTCCCTGCAATATATTTTTACCTTCCTATTTATACTCTACTTAGGTTATCACTAAGATCCATTTGTATTTTCTACATTCATGGAGAGGAATTAACAATATATTGGAATCAAAGAAGAGAAACCATGTTCAAGATTCTGAATTTGTCACAGAGAAGCCACAGTAAGTTTCAGAGAAGAATATACTTCCTGTGAACCATCTCTTCTCTAGTGTAGAGGGACACAGCTTGGAGAATGTAACCAAACTATGACTAGGAAATGTCTTCTTGTGGCTGATGAACCCATCTGGAGGGGGAAAAGTGAAGATAGGGAAGGGAGGGGGCTGACGAGGCTAGTTCTGTTTACTTAAAAAGAATTTTCCAAAGTAGGAGTGATGCTCAGCTTATAGAATATATGTGATATGCATAAAACTTGGTCCATGATATTTCCTTACCTAAAATGTGCTCCCAAATTGAGTTCTGGTGCAAAGGGCTTATCTGAAACAATGGTGGAGCCAATTCCTGAAGCCTGGACAGGTATCCGGTATGTGTTGCTATTTTCAATGTCCAAAATGACTGTGTCTTTGAATGTCAGTATGTCGTTCAGGTTGGCAGTCAGTGTCAGTTCAACATCACTTTCTGGGGGAACTGTGCCTTCCTTGGGCTCAACCGTCCAGAGGGACTTTTTGTGTGCCTGTAACACAAGACTACAAGTTAGCAGTGAAGATGTTCTTGGCTTTTCATTCTGCACGTGTCAAAGCCCTCTGTATTTCAAATGCCTGGCACTGCAGAACTCAACATCAGAGACAAACATTACTTTTTTGAATCAAAGCAGCTGGGTGTTTGTTGGCTTTTCTTTTTTTTCCTTCAAAAAGCAATACGATTTTGAAGAGCAAACCTACAATTCTACTTTTGAATGCTCTGTGAAGATTCTTTACATCTCTTTCTTAAGACGACAGCCCAGTTCTCTAACAAGCTTATACTAATTATCTGCTCTAATCTCCAGATTCTGAGAAACCAGCAGAAGGTACAACATCCTTCCTGGAATTTGGAAGTTTTAAAAGAAATGTTTTTCAAATGCAAAGTTTCCATGATGTTATAGTAGGGATGAAGAGCTTTCATTAATAAACACAGTATAGGAAGTCATCTTCGTTTCTATTATTTCATCATAATCAATAGAATTTCATTTGCTAAAATTCCAAACTTATTTTGAAATGTGTGATAGGACTAAATTATAGAGTTGGAAGTGACTCCCACCAACCTGTTCCCTTTAACTGCTTAGATCCTCATAGCTCACTCTCTTTCCTCCCTAAGGTCTTTGACCAAACAATACCTCTCAGTGAAGCCTACTCTGACCATCACATTTTAAGTTGCAAGCCTTCCCCCCAGTATTCCTGATCCCCTTTACCCTGCTCTATATTTTCCCCTGAGCATTCACCATCTTCTAACATTGTGCATGACTGATTGATCATGCTTCTGTCTCTCTGCACTACCATATAAGCTCTCCAAAGAAGGGATTTTTGTCTTTTTTGTTATTGGTGTTCACTGATACATCCCTAGGATCTATAACTATGCCTGGTACATAGGAGATGCTTAATAAATATTTGTTAAATGAATTCATATATCTGCCTTTTAATCAAATCCTTTGATGTTAGAGATCTTATTTATCATCTAAGGTAACTTATCCCTGGTTTTAATAACTCAAACTATTTGATATGTCTTCCTTATATTAGAGATACGTTTGTTTGTTTTTGACCTTCCAAACACTGGTATTTGGTCCACTCCCTTGGAGCTAAATAGAATAAATCAAATCTCCCTCTTTTGTTCAACAGCCCTTCAAATTCTACATCCAGCTTTAGAAGAAAACCTCATATGGCTCCAAAGTAAGTTGAAAATTTGGTTAAAGTGTCAAATAATAAAAAATGACTCATGCTATAAGCATCTTATTTAATTTAAAAATATAAATTCTGTTTCTTTGGTGGTAATCTATTTTCCCAGGCTGCTTCTAAGATTTTTATCCTTGTATTTGATTGATTATAGTTCAGGTTCACTACAATGTCTCTAGTTATGGGTTTATTTGTATATCCTGCTTGGAATTTGCTACACTTCCAGAATCTGTGGTTTGATGTGTTTATTTCTGAAAAATTCTCAGCCATTATGTTTTTAGATACTGTTTCTGCCTCATTCCTTCTCCTTTCCTTGTATTACTCCATTACACATGGGTATGACTTTCCTAGTGTGTCCTCTCTGTCTCAGCCTTCATCTGCATTTTCCATTCTTTCTCTGCCTGTGCTTCATTTTGGAGGACTTCCTCTGAGCTATCTTCCAGTTCATTATTCTTTCTTCAGCTGTGTGTATTTCACTATTAAACACATTTATTATGTTATTAATTTCAGCGTTTTTTGTGTGTTTTTGAATTCAGGTTTTATTATTTACTTTTCTTTTTATACATTTTTCAGCCTTTTGAGATGTTTAAAAATTCTGATTATGACATTCGACTTATTAGCTACTTTTCCTATCCTTCCTAGTCAACTGTAAATTTTATAAGCAAATTGTTCTTAGGATTTTTCAGTACATATAGCAAATACACGTTCAGTGGTTCTAAGGTCCAGGTGTTGTGGGAGACACAAAAATGTCCAAAGCACCATTCCTGCCCCCAAGAAGCTGATAGTAATGACATTCAGTGAGACCACCGTGTAAACAACAAAAATGCAAGTCAGAAGGAGGTTGGGGTGAAAGTGCCTCAGGGAAATCTAAAGAACAAGGTGCATTTCCAGAGCAGAAGATATTGAAATTCTTTGTCTGTATGACAAATTTCCAGACACATTTTCTTTTCTGTCTAAATTGCTGCATTGGGTCTTCGTTGCAGCGTGCGGGCTTTCTCTAGTTGCGGCGAGCGGGGGCTACTCTTTGTTGCAGTATGCGGGCTTCTCATTGCAGTGGCTTCTCTTGTTGCAGAGCGTGGGCTGTAGGAGCCCAGGCTTCAGTAGTTGCAGCATGTGGCCTCACTAGTTGTGGCTCACGGGCTCCAGAGCACAGGCTCAGTAGCTGTGGCGCACGGGCTTAGTTGCTCCACAGCATGTGGGATCTTCCCGGACCAGGGCTTGAACCCGTGTCCCCTGCATTGGCAGACGGATTCTTAACCACTGCGCCACCAGGGAAGTCCCCCTAACTGTATTATACTATTGCTTGATAAAATTCAAATTTATTCTACTCTAATTTTATATATAAACAATTATCTCAAAATTAACACAAAGCACCATATCCCTATTTTGATTGCTGTATCATTTAAATCATTTCTAACAGTCCTGTTTTGAGGAAGAAATTACTCAGAAATATTTATATGGATAAATATTCATAGAAAATATTTAGTGATGACTAACAAGGCACTGGGAAAAGGCTGAAAAAGGAACTGGTATAGAGATCATTTAGAAACTTCCAGGATAATAATGGAGAGGCAAAGCCAAACTCTCCACTTCACTGAGGAAGAGTCTGATCACTCCCTCGTGAATCTTTCTTGGCTCCCCGTGCTCTTCTGAGTAGGGAAGCTCAGAATAAGCCCTCTGAAGAAAAGCACATAGAAGAAAACAACAACTTAAAAACAAATGTAAAATACACTCTATGGGCTGGATTTGAGAGGGCACTCCAGTCCAGAATTATCCTGCCTCTATTTAGTTCCTATGGTGTATTTCTCCTAGCAAATGTAAAAACACATGTAGCTCTATGAGGGCTTAGGTACAATGTAAAGCTGCGGATCAGAAACTTCCTGACAAGCACAGATTGGGTTTGGAATAGAGTTGCACTGCTTGATGATGGTTGTAAATAAGAAGAATGTATGTTGCAATTTGCAGGCAAGAGTTAGAAATTTCAGCCAGGCAGAATCTCACAGGATGGCAGTGCTTTGGAATGTCACCAAAATCCAGGTCTGGCCCCAAAGCAGATTCAGAGACTGGATTTGTTCAGTGGGCCCTGCATGGTCACTCTCTTGGGGACAGGCTCACAGGCACTTAAATAAGGAGAATCTAAGATTTAAACTCAAATGCCAATTTCCCAATTAACAACTGAGGAAAATTCTATTCCATAGACCACAATGTTAATTATATTTCCTCCTGGTTTGAAAGTCTGAGTGGGAACTAATAAATACATTGCATTTTAAAATTCAAATAAATTAAACAAAGCACAGAAGAACAGTTCTCAAGATTATAAGTTGTTTATAAAGAGGATGTAAATGAATGATGATGTGGAAATTTTATTTTAATTTTGGTATTAATGGAAATTATAGGTTTAACTCTAAGTCCAGATGCCTGTTATTATTCATAACCTTTTAATATGGGCCATCTCTAGACACAGATATAAAAGAAAACAAACATTGAATACCACACTAGTTAAACTAGGGCTGAGATAAGATATTTGTATGAGAATTTTCTCTATTCAGTGGACACTTGCCAAAAGAAATGTTGATGCTTGTATGACTCAAGTTGTTTTTCCAAAATTTCTCTCTAACTTTTCTACTCACAGTAAATTAGCCCTAGTGGAGTACTAAAATATTAAGAAGACAGTAAGCAAAGTCTGTCTTTCCAGAACATTAACCTGTATTTGTATGTAGTTTTATCTTAAAATATTAGTAACAAAAAGATAATAATCCTCATAAATTCAATTTTGGGGACTACAGATCAATTATTACTGGCAAGAGAAACTACAAAATTGAACACCACTGTATTTTGCTCATGTTTAGGTTCAAAGAAATAACTTCTTTGCATCTTAATTTATCCACTTTTCCAAAACAGTCTGTGATAGCCCAGTCACAGCAACGTAGGGTTCTCTGGCATGCACTTCAAAACCCTTATATGTGTGACTGATTCACTTTGCTGTATAGCAGAAACTAACACAACATTGTAAATCAACCATATTCCAATAAAAATTTTTAAAAAATAACTAACAAGGACCTACTGTATAGCACAGGGAAATATACTCAACATTATGTAATAACGTACAAGGGAAAAGAACCTGACAAAGAATAAATATTTTTATATATATTTATATATATATATGTAACTGAATTGCTGTGCTGTATACCTGAAACTTACATGATACTGTAAATCAACTATACTTTAACAAAAAAAAATTAGAAACAAAAAACAAAACTCATAGCGTCGACCCATTTCCCAGTTCCAAAGCCACTGTCACATTTGTAGGCATCTGTTGCAGCAGTACCCACTCTCAGCACCCTTATCTGTCTTAGTCAGCTGGGACTGCTATAACAAAGTACCGTAGACTGACTGCGTGGCTTATAAACTACAGAAATTTGTTTCTCACAATTCCAGAGGCTCTAAGTCTGAGATCAGAGTGCCAGCATGGTTGAGTTCTGCAGAGAGCCCTCTTTCAGACTGAAGACTGTTGCCTTTTCCTTGTATCCTCACATGGAAGAGAGCAGAGCAGAGGAAGCAAGCTATCTTCTGACCCTTAGTAGGGCACTAACCCCATCATGAGGACTCTACCCTTGTGACCTCATCTAATCCTAATTACCTCCCAAAGGCCCCACCTCCTAACACCATCACATTGGAGGGTAGGGTTTCAGCATATGAATTTTGGAGGAAAACAAACATTCAGTTCCTGACATTCTGCCCCAGGCCCCCCAAATTCATGCCCTTCACATATGTAAAATATATCCATTTCATCTAAACAGCTCCCAAAGCATCAGGATGAACGTACCTTGAGTCTCACTCATACCTGATTTAATTGATATTTAGATGAGACTCTAGAGTTGATACTGGAATAAGTTAAGACTGTTGGGACTGTTGGGATGGAATGCATGTATTTTGCATGTGAGAAGGACATCAATTTGGAGGGGCCAGGATGGAATGTTATGAACTGAATGTTTGTGTTCCTCCCGAATTAATGTTGAAACCCTATCCTCAATGTGATGGTACTAGGAGGTGAGGCCTTTGGGAGGTAATGAGAGTTAGCTGAGGTCGTGAGGTGGAGCCCTCATGACCGGGATTAGTATCCTCGTTAAGAGTCATGAAAGACTCACTGCCTCTGCTCTGCTCTCTGTCATGTGAGGATACAGTGAGAAGTTATCAGTCTTCAGTCTGATCCAGCCTAGTGGTACTTTGTTATAGCAGCCTGAACTAAGACACAGTCCCAAAGTGAAAATACTAATATCCTCTAACATATTAACCATAGAAAATAACACAAAAGTGAGTTCTAAAGAGCTATAAATGCAAATGCAACTTCCTATAGATATTTTTAAGTGCGTCATTATAGCATCATTTCATTGGAGTTTTTATTACAGTAAATAGGAATCTCTGACATATCATTTTCAGTCTGACCTACATAATCAAAGTAATACATGGAAATAGATTTCCCATGCTTGAGTAACTAGCCCTTCTCTTTACTTAGAACTATCTGTCTTACTTTCAGTTTTTTTTATTCTAGGCTTTTATTTTATTTTGTCAAAGATTTCTCTCTTTAATGAAAAAAATCAGTAGATAATAAAGCTGGTTCCAAGGAGAATACAGAGACTGGTTTATATAGCCAGTGAAAGAAAAAAAAATGCTGAAATATAATTGCTAAGTTAGATATTTGTTTAATTTCCTATAGAACAATAAAATCACAACATTTGATGTAATCTTTTGCATTTCTAGAAGTCCTTTAGAATTTAAATTTTAATGTCCTGATTGACTTTGAAAGACATACAGTAATCATTTTAGGCTATTATTTTAGATAAAGTAATGCCAGCTGCTATAATGGAAAGATTCCTGATACTCAATGGCTTAATAATACAGAAGCTTATTTCTGGCTCACACGCATTCCAGTTGGTGGCAGGAGTGAGGATGGGCTTCTGTTCCATTCAGGCATTCAAGGGCCCCAGCTAAACAGATACTGACATGTTTATTAATTCATGGCTTCTAAGCCAGTGTGGACATTGACATCTGCCTGGCCAATAAGAGAATGGAGGGTCATATGCCAAGATTTTATGCACAAGCCTGGAAGTGGCACACATCACTTCCGCTCACTTCCACTGGCCAGAGCTCAGTCACGCAGCCACACCTAACTCCAAAGGAGGCTGGGAAATGTCATCTGCTCTGGCCCAAGAGTAAAGGAGGACAGGCGTGGTGAACTGCTAGCTACTCTCTGCTCTAGCTACCTTGTTGGTTCTGTATACTGTCACATCCTTAAGTCTTCCCCCAACAGATTTTGGAAGGTGAAGAGTTTACTCTATCAGAACACAGAAGTAGGAGTATAATTTGGTATTTCAACTTCTATGGGAATTGCAGGCCTGGAGTTCATATCTATCTGCTGTTAGGACAAATGGAGGGGCAGCTAGAAGATATAATAAAAACGTTCTAGGCAGGATCATTTCATTCTGTTGGCCCTTCTTCCCAAATATATGGCCTTTGAACACTCTACATAGTTTTACTTATTTATGAGGCTCAGCTTACAATCAAAACATAAATCAATGCCATTTTTGTCCTTCTTTTATCAAAAAAAAATGCCTTTCAAAAGAGGGTATTGGCAACGTCAGCTTTCCTGTTCTAACCATTTATTTTCCTCGTCTAGCCAGTAGCACAGGTCAACCCTCTGTCTACAATAAAGAGAGGGTGTCACCAGCCTAAGTGCTATTTCAAGTCTGGGGACATTAGTTTTCGACGGATGGGTACCATTTCTATTCTGATTCCTGCTGACACGGGTTGGCTGTTCTGGAAAGAAGACCTGAAGTTGCTCTCCAGGGCTGAAGTGGTAAGTTTTCTTTTTGATGAAGCTTATTAATCAATGTTTGGCATAAAACCAGGCAGCAAAGTACATCCTAGAATCCAAGAACAAGGCACATTAAAATGCCAGCTGCTGGGACTTCCCTGGTGGTCCAGTGGCTAAGACTCCGCACTCCCAATGCAGGGGGCCTGGGTTCGATCCCTGGTCATGGAACTAGATCCCACATGCCGCAACTAAGAGTTCGTATGCCGCAACTAAAGATCCCGCATGCCACAACTACAAGATCCCACATGCGGCAACTAAAGATCATCCCATGTGCTGCAACTAAGACCCGGTGAAGCCAAATAAATATATATATTAAAAAATAATAATAAAAAAATAAAATAAAATGCCAGCTGCTAAGGTACTGGACTATCCTTACCAAAAGTCAGGCTCTAAACCACTCTCACCTTGTGTCTCTTTGGTATTTGGCTTTTAGGGGTATCCTTTGTTTTATGGAGGACTTGGCCTATGTGACGTTTTATGTTATTAGATGGCAAATTTGACTAAAGGAGGGATGGATGAGTGATAATCATAGCTATGGAGAACATTTGGTAACCCTTTCAAAATAACAACACAGCAAGACAACGACTGATAGGTTAGGAAGGAAGGCTCTAAAGGAAAAGAGACATTGTGGTTTGAGTCCCAGATCTGCCACATTCCAGCTGTTGGACATTGGGCATGTCACTTAACCGTGGCCAGCCTCAGCTTTCCCACCTGCAGCTCATGATACTGACTGCACCTTCTGCACAGAGTTGATGGTTAAATGAGGTGATGCATATAAAACTCAGAATAGTGTCTGGCACACAGTAAGTCTCCATAAATGACAGCTATTGTCATCATTTTACCAAGAGCTGAAATGTCCCACATGACACAATTATGGGCTCAATAGTATTTGTCCCTGAAATATATTACAAAACTGAGACAGTAAGGATGGATGCTAAGAAAACATTAACATACAATACTCTTGCCAGAAGAGAAGCATCTCATAAGGGTTTACAGTACGCAGAAATATAAGATGGCTACTCCTACTCCATCTCCTGGTGTCCGGTTATCTTCTCCTAGTTATTAAATCAAACACTAGTCTAGGCGCTGCTGTGAGCGGATTTTGCAGATGGAGAGATTACCCCAGTGTTCCCGACTTACGCCGGAACACAGAGCCCTTAGAAGGGATCGGGCTCTTCCTAATGAGGAGATTCCAAGCATGTGAGGGTCTATGGAAGGGGTACATGGTGGGGAACTGTGAGGGGCTTGAAGGCTGACAGCAGTCCCTGGCTGACAGCTAGCAAGAAAATGGGGCCTCAGTTATTCAACTGAGAGAAGACAAACTTTGCCAAACCTGAGGGGGCCTAGCAGTGGATCTTTCCCTAGTCAAGCCTCCAGAAGGGAATGCAGCTCAGTCAGCATCTCGATCTCAGCCTTCTGAGATCCTAAAGGCAGGATCCAGCCAAGTCATGTCTGGACTTCTGACCCATGGAAACTGAGGTAATACATTTGTATTGTATTAAGCCACTAAGTTTGGAGTAATTGTTTATGTAGCAATAGAAAACTAATACAGGGTTCCAAAGATGAAAAAAATTAGCTTTCCTAAGCCTTCTACCAAAATCTCAGCAACAGCTGCCTCTGCTTTTTCTATGAATTGGTGCTAGAATGCCTGAGTCATTCCAGTAGCCCATGAACAACACATACAGGAGGTTGGTATGTGTATGTGCATATGACTGTGCAAAGGATGGAAAAAATGTGATCTTTTGCAATTCAGAATTCCACGCCCACTGGTGATAAGTGTTAAACCCTCCTCCTTAGATATGAGGGTACACATATCTAAGGCTAACACTTGCTTTTTATTTGACAATAGGGCATTAGCACACTTCTTAGGCAGTGATCAGGTCCCAAGGTAAAACAGTCAGAGCTTTTATAAATTACCCTATCATGTACTTAATATTTGCCATAAAAGACAAAAGTGTTTGCACATGTCGTTTCAACAGTAAACGAGAGCAATTACACTCAGGCAGACCTCCTATCCTGCAGTGCTAATGACTGTGAAGCTTGAAGAAAACAGCACTGTGCACTTTTCTCTAAAATGACTCGCTTGCCAGTTGAAATCTGCAGGAATTTCCTTCCATGGAATGAGAGGACACAAATAACAACAAGAACCAAGGTGCAGAGTGAGGGATTTCTTTGGATTTATACTATTATCTCAGCAGATGACCAATTCTTTGTGGAACAAGAACAATGAACAGTCACTGAGGCCTTTCTCTTTTTTGTCCTCTAAATGGTATCTGTAGTCATATGGTTCTCTGCCCTGAAGTGAGTCACTTTGCTGCTTAAAATAATTAACTGAACGTTAGGAGATGAAGTACAAAAGAAATGATGCCGGAGCTTTATAAGAGAAGCAGAGAGGGTCATGATTAAAAGAGGGGGCTTTAAAGTCACACGGAGACCTGTTGGTCAACTGTGGACTCTGCCCATTTGTAGCCAGGTGGCTCTGTATTAATTTTTAAAATCTAGGTTTCAGTTTTCTCATCTGTTAAATGTATTACTTGAAGATGAAATAAAATGGGTGCCAAGCACCTAGTACTTTGTCTACCACAAAGTAAATACTCAATAATTGGTGGTTATTATTAACGTTATCATTCAAAACTTCACGTCCAGTTCTCCTTCCTGCTTGCACCCTCCCCAATCTAGTTGACAGGAATCTCTTTCACAGGCCTGATCCTATGCCTCTCTTGCTGGAGATTCTGGGTGGCTCCCCAGTGTCTGGACCAGTGGTGCTGAATTTTTTTCCCCTTTGATAAAGCTATGGAACCCCTCCATAGAAAAAGTACACACACACACACACACACACACACACACACACACACACACACACACACACACCACATATCCCAAACTTTACATATAATTTCCAGGGTTCTTTGACCCCCAAACATGGTGGGTGTTTCTCATCTTTTCTGTTTGAAATAAAGGCAGCCTGCAATCAAGACCGGTACACCAGATAAGAACCTATGGTCTGGAGGATTTGTTCCAAATCCTTTGTTAGAGGGCCCCAATGCACTTTTCCAGGCTTACTTCCCAGGCACTGTCAATTTCCAACACACACCCTCGGTTTCAGCCACACCAGATCTTCCCAAGTGAGCTGTACATCATCACTGCATTTAACTATGCTGTTCTCTGGAAATGTACACCCCATTTCCCTGTCCTTCTCCTCCTTATGCCTCAAGTCTCTACTCAAATGTGCCTACCTCTGAACATTTTTAATTTTATGGAAGAATTAGCCACTTCCTCCTCTGTGCTTATATATAACATAGCAGCATACTGTAATACTGTGTTATTTTTGTATCCATTTCTTTTTTTTGAAACTGTAAACTCTTTGAAGAAAGAGATCATTCTTATGATTTTATGAAGAAAGATCATTTTTATGTCTCTCCCTTCAGCTAGCAGAGTTTATCCCAGGCATGAGGAAGATGCTTAAAAATATTTATTTATTGGCCAATAAATATATGAAAAATGTTCAGCATCACCAGTAAGCCAAAGAAACACAAACTTAACTAATGATACAACACTTTTTTTCATCTGCCAGTTTAGTAAAACAAACAAAATGTTAGCAAGGGTCTTGGAGAGGGTGACATTCTTTAACACTGATGGGGGTAGGGTGGGTAGGATACAAACTGGTACAAACTTTCTGAGACATAATATCAAAAGATGTATCAATACGCTTAGTTATGTTCATGTCATTTGACCCAGCAATTGCATTTCTAGGTATTTAGTCTAAGGAAACAGTTAAAGATGGGAGCAGCAATTAAGACGTGAGCATTGTTTACAGTGGTGAAAAACTGGAAACCACCTACCAGTAGGGGATTAGTTAGTTAAACAACTGTCGTGGAGCCAAATGATGCAATAAAGTCAGTCACCGAAAATGACCTGAACAGGAATACTCCTTAATAATTCATAACAAAATTGACTATACTACACTGTTGAATGAAAATAGCTGGTAATGAAATAGTATTTTTTGACGGTGGGGGGTAGGAATACACAGTCAGACACACAAACACAGTAAAGTTTTGGAAGATGTACACCAAAGATTTTATAGTGGTTAGCTTCAGGGTGGCATACAGTGATTTTTTTCTCTATCCTTATAGAATAAACAGAAGTTAAGGAAATGTTATTTGTGTAACAAGAAGACACACGTATACTTCTTGAATAAATAACTCATTCTAAAAGGATACGATCACTCTTCTCTTTTAGAGAGCATTTAATTTTAACTCTGTTTGCTCTCTTGCTTCAGATTCATTCCCAGTTTCTTTCTTTCTTAGAAGCTTTTTCTTTAAAAATAAATAATACATGTCACAGTGTTAAATTCAAATGGATTCAAGGATAATGAGTCTCTCTCTGTCTCTCATGCCTGTGCATGATCACTAGTTACCATCCCCAGAGGCAGCCACTGTTTGCTGTTTTCTGCCTGGCTTTTCAGAGAAACTTTATAAGTAAAATTAGACATATATGTATTTATATTATTGCATATATACTTTTCTTGCATAAATGGTAGCATACTTATACACTCTGTCCTGAAGCATGATGTAAATTTTAAAATTTTATTTGTATTAAATGTATACACATACACAATTTCCAAAGTTAAATGGTTCTAGAAAAGTTATATTGTGAGAATTTGGTAAAGTTGCAGGATACAAAATTAATACACAGAAATCTCTTGCATTCCTATACACTAACAATGAAAGATCAGAAAGAGAAATTAAGGAAACAATCCCATTTACCATTGCAACAAAAAGAATAAAATACCTAGAAATAAACCTGCCTAAGGAGGGAAAAGACCTGTGCTCAGGAAACTATAAGATACTGATGAAAGAAATCAAAGACAACACAAACAGATGGAGAGATATACCATGTTCTTGGATCAGAAGAATCAATATTGTGAAAATGACTATACTACCCAAAGCAATCTACAGATTCAATGCAATCTCTATCAAATTAAAAATGGCATTTTCCACAGAATTAGAACAAAAAAATTGACAATTTGTATGGAAACACAAAAGACCCTGAATAGCCAAAGCAATCTTGAGAAAGAAAAACTGAGCTGGAGGAATCAGGCTACCAGACTTCAGACTATACTACAAAGCTACAGTAATCAAGACAGTATGGTACTGGCACAAGAACAGAAATATAGATCACTGGAAAAGGACAGAAAGCCCAGAGATAAACCCACACACCTATGGTTACCTAATCTATGACAAAGGAGGCAAGAATATACAATGGAGAAAAGACAGCCTCTTCTATAAGTGGTGCTGGGAAAACTGGACAGCTACATGTAAAAGAATGAAATTAGAACACTCCCTAACACCATACACAAAAATAAACTCAAAACAGATCAAAGACCTAAATGTAAGGCCAGACACTATAAAACCATTAGAGGAGAACACAGGCAGAACACCCTTGGACATAAATCACAGCAAGATCTTTTTTGACTCACCTCCTAGAGTAATGAAAATAAAAACAAAAACAAACAAATGGGATCTTATGAAACTTCAAAGTTTTGTGCAGCAAAGGAAGCCATAAACAAAACAAAAAGACAACCCTCAGAATGTGAGAAAATATTTCAAATGAAGCAACTGACAAAGGATTAATCTCAAAAATATACAAGCAGCTCATGCGGCTCACTATCAAAAAAACAGACAACCCAATCCAAAAATGGGCAGAAGACCTAAATAGACATTTCTCCAAAGAAGATATACTGGTTGCCAACAAACACACAAAAGAATGCTCAACATCACTAATCATTAGAGAAATGCAAATCAAAACTACAATGAGGTATTACCTCACACCGGTCAGAATGGCCATCATCAAAAAATCTACAAACAGTAAATGCTGGAGAGGGTGTGGAGAAAAGGGAACCCTCCTACACTGTTGATGGGAATGTAAATTGGTACAGCCACTATGCAGAACGGTATGGAGGTTCTTTTAAAAACTAACACAGAGCTACCATATGACCCAACAATCCCACTCCTAGGCATATATCCAGAGGAAACCATAATTCGAAAGGATGCATGCACCCTGATGTTCATTGCAGCACTCTTTACAATAGCCAGGACATGGAAGCAACATAAATGTCCATCAACAGAGGAATGGATAAAGAAGATGTGATACATATATACAATGGAATATTACTCAGCCATAAAAAGGAACGAAATAGTGCCATTTGCAGAGACATGGATGGACCTAGAGATTGTCATACACAGTGAAGTAAGTCAGAGAGAGAAAAACAAATATCATATAATATCGCTTATATGTGGAATCTAGAAGAATGATACAGAGGAACTTATTGGCAAAACAGAAATAGAGTCACAGATGTAGAGAATAAACTTATGGTTACCAAGGGGGGTAAGAGGGGGTGGGATGAATTGGGAGATTGGGATTGACATATATACACTACCACGTTAAAAATAGATAACTAATGAGAACCTACTGTGTAGCACAGGGAACTCTACTCCATGATCTGTGGTGACCTAAACGGGAAGGGAACCTCAAAAAGAGTGGATATATGCTTATGTATAACTGATTCACTTTGCTGTACAGCAGAAACTAACACAACATCATAAAGCAACTATACTCCAATAAAAATTAATTTAAAAATATTTTTAAGAAGGTATACTGTGAAAAACACTTGTCTCTTGAACGCACTCTCTCACCCTTCTCATTCTCATTGTTGCACATTAATGAGGGCAACCCCTTTAATTTTTAGCATTTTCTTTTGGTGTTTACCTTCACATCTGTAAGTAATCTACTGCTACTTCTTAATTTTTCAGTTTGAGCCTTATCCATTTTCTTCTATGGAAGATAATGAAAGCTTTTTTCCTCTCCCTCTCTCTGTGCATTTGTTTTACCAACTCTTCTACATTTTCATTTTGGGTAGTTTCATCTGACGGTTCACTTCCACAGTTTTCATCTGTATGTAATACGCAGTTAAACCCATCTATTGAGTTCCTAATTTCAATTGTATTTTTTAGGTCTTCAATTCCCATTTTTTCTCTTTTATACTTTCTAGATCTCTACCAAAATTTTAAATCTTGCCTTTTATTTCCTTCAGTATATTAAGCATATTGTAGATTTATATTAATTTGTCTCCTGTATGCCTGGTAATTTTTAAATTAACTGTTTGACGTTGTATATGAAAACCGTAGAGATACTTTGAGGCTTAGAACAATGTTGTCTTCCTCTGGTGAGACTATATATTTGCTTCTAGGAAAGATGTTGGGGAAAACCAGCAATCCCAGAACTCCTTTATATAGGCAGAGATTAAAATGATGGTCTGTACTAGCTTAATTTTGTTCCCAGAATGTAGCTTTTCCTAGTACTAACCAAAAGTTTGGGAGTCTTACCAAGTCCATTCTTCTCCAATTTTTCTCTCTCTAGCCTGTCCTGATTCCAATGTTTATCTTCTTAGACCAGTGAGTTTTCTGAAAGCTCCTTTCAGTTTTTCAGCCTCTTCTGGTACTATGTGGGAAAAGCAGTCACAAACGCTGGATGTATATTTCTCAATTTCCTTTTACTTTTGGGTTGTCATTGGCTTTGTTTGCTCCGTCATTCCCTTAAACTCATGCTTTTTCGTATCTTGCCCAGCTTTTCTCTCTGTTCTTAGAGGGAAGTAGTTCAGAATGATATATTGAATTGAAAGGGCTTGGTCTGAGCTTGGTACGCTGAGAGTTCCGGTTGGTCAAGCAATTGCCCTACCTCTTAATTTCCCCATTTGTGGGGAAAAAAAAAGTCTGAGAATTTTAAGGCCAGCAGACTTTGACTGTATGAGGGAGGCAGGTATCTGTAATTTACACAGCTCTTAAGTAATGTGTACCAACAATTTAAAAAAATTTTTATTTTATATTGGAGCATAGTTGATTAACAATGTTGGGTTAGTTTCAGGTGTACAGCAAAGTGATTCAGTTATACATATACATGTATCTATTCTTTTTCAACAATCTTTTAAGGCTACAAGAAGGTATCTTTGAACAAGGACAATAATGTTCTTTCTGAAAGTCACTGCCTTCTCAAGACAGATTAAAAAATTTTAATTAAAAAAATTTTTTTAAGATAAAAAAATTTTTAAAAAGACAGTGAAAAGTGTCATATCAAACACAAGTCATGATGATAGTTAAATAAAAGGAAATAGGACTGCTCTGAGCACATAGGCATGATTTTCACAGTGCCAGGACGCATCTGTACAAATACATGAATAAATAAGCCCCAAGGAGCTAAAGAATTAGAAAGCTAATGAACCTGAAATTTCTAAAGTAAGTTATTTGCTAATAAACCTTTTTTTTTAACATCTTTATTGAGGTATAATTGCTTTACAATGGTGTGTTAGTTTCTGCTTTATAACAAAGTGAATCAGTTATACATATACATATAATAAACCTTTTTTTCTTTGATGTGGAAGAACACATATGGATTCATCAATAAAAATGTTTTATATTTTATAAGATGGCTTCACTGTCAAAAATTATAGAAACAAGTGAAGAGTAAGGAAAAAGGCAGCATTAGAGTTCCCATTTGACAGAGCACTGTACTACGTGGATCAGTTAAATTTGAAACCTAGGGGCCTCTCTGAGTGTGCCTTATTTCTTTTTCTTTCTTACCTAAGAAAAATATAAAAGATCTTAAGATACAGTGTCATAAAAATTTAAGTCTTTTCATAAGCCATTTCACCTAGATCTTCTTGTCTTCTTGTCTTCTTGTCTTGTCAACATTAATAATCAAAGCTACCATCTATTGAATGCTGAGTGCTTATTTTTTACCAGGCACTTTCTACATAGATTATCATGTTTAATCTTCTAGATGCCATTATTAGTTCCATTTAAAGAGAAGGAACCAAAGGCTCTGAAAGATTAAATAACGTGCCCAGAATTAGTGCACGCACAGTTAAGGCTTGATTCCAGATCTGTTTGAATACAGTACCTACACTGTCGATAGTACAGAATACTACTTCAGCACTGACACACTTAACCACTCTTTGTTGAGTGACTACCATATGTAAGATAACCGTGCATGACACATGACCATGCCCACCCTCAGATAATGTTGTCCTCCCCTCCCAGACACACCCCAGTTTAATGTCCTAACATCTCAGAGGAGGATTTTTTTCTTCCAAAGCATGAAACAATGCTGCATACAACTTTATCGCAACTGACATTTAAAAAACTACCCCAAGTGTCACCCTATGGAGAGCTCTACTATGTTATATATGCCTCTCCAGTCTCTTTCCTTTTACTTGAGACAGGGAAGATGAAATGTGACTAAGGAAGAATATGATCTGCTCCCTGATCAACATCATATAATATTGACGTATGTGTGTTGGGGATTTCATACCATTAATAAACTTTTACACCATGCATCTCTTCTTGTCTTTTATCATTATATAAAAGTGTTTATTTCATTTTGTACTAGCTTATTATTGAAAATGACTGTCTACTGTCAGTGCACAAACAGGCAGAATAAATTTTTTAGTTGATAATGACAATAATAGGCATCCCCTAAAAGTGACATGAGTTGGTGTCTTAGTCAATGTGGGCTGCTATAACAGAATACTATACTGGGTGGTTTATTAACAACAGAAATTCATTTCTCACAGTTCTGGTGGATGGCAGTCTGAGATCAGAGTGCCACCACGATCAGGTTCTGGCATGCGCGAGCTCTCTTCTGGGTTGCAGACAACCATTTTTCTCATTGTATCCTCACGTGATGGAGAGGGTGAGAAAGCTCTCTGGGGTCTCTTTTACGAGGGCACTAATCTCATTCATGAGGACTCTACCTTCATGACTTAATTACCTCCCAAAGGTCTCATCTCCTAATACCATCACTTGGGGGGTTAGGATTTCAATATATGAATTTGGAGGGCAGGGCACAAACATTTAGCCCATTGCAGTTGGGTTGATGATGATGATGGTAATAGGGAACAAGTTATAGATTTTTATGGAGGCGGGAAATTAGAACTTGAAAAAAAAAACACACTTGATCCATATGAAGGAAGTTTTGCCTTAATCTCCCTCTGTGGTGACAAGTATTAACTGTTGCCTGAATAATAATTAATTAACATAAACAATTTGCTAAAGCTAATTAAGAGCTGGAATAGGCAGAATGAAGATGGAAAGGTTTACAAAGCATGCAGGAAACCAAGACATTTTTCTTTTATTTTCTGGCTAGCTCTTTAGTGACAAGGAAATCAAATCTCCTTTCATTTTGGCTCTAGCTTATACTGGAACTAATCATATTCAATCAGTAGAGCTGTCGCTCTAAATTCAGGGGAGGTGCTGACCCATCATGTTACCTAACATTCAATCAGTAGCTTTCCTTCTCTCAGGGTGGTTTATAATCAATATGACCTACTGGAATCTGTCTTTTGAGTTTCACATTTAGCTATGCCAAAGTAAAAGAGGTCTCAAGTGAGGGTGGGGGTGAGAGGCTTACAGCTCTCTGTCAAGTACAAACCTTTGCTTCTGGAAGTCTCTTGATATCACTGCCACTGGTATCCTCTTGTCACTGAATGAGTCACTTGGTATGGCTTAGGAAAAGCACAGTCTATTCTGGAATGGCTATGACTTTTATGTGGTGAAAGAAAAGATGCCCACCATGATAAACTAGAATGTTATTCTCTTCTTATTTCCTTATTACTGTGAATTTATTTTATAGATTTTTCACAATTAAGGCTAAGACATAAGAACTCTGCTCTCTCAGGCCAGCTGAAGATACAGTTCATCATGCTTTTGTCAGTGCTCACCGATAATATATAAAGCACTATAAAAAGCAGTTAAGAGGACTGACAATAGATCAATGAGTTTAAGCTTTAAAACATGTCTTTTACTCTAACACACAGATAAAAAGAGATCATGTTTTGAAAAATGAAAAGCCAGGCATAGTTGTTTCCATATCTTGGCAACTGGAAATAATGCTGCTGTGAACACCGGGGTGTGTGTATTTTTTTGAATTAGTGTTTATGTTTTTTTCAGAGATATACCCAGGAGTGGAATTGCTGGGTCACATGGTAGTTCTATTTTTAGTTTTTTTTTTTTTTGTTCGCGGGCCTCTCACTGTTGTGGCCTCTCCCATTGCGGAGCACAGGCTCTGGACGCGCAGGCTCAGCGGCCATGGCTCACGGGCCCAGCCGCTCCGCGGCATGTGGGATCTTCCCGGACCGGGGCACGAACCCGCACCCCCTGCATTGGCAGGCGGACTCTCAACCACTGCGCCACCAGGGAAGCCCTATTTTTAGTTTTTTAAAAAAACTTCCATATTGTTTTCCACAGTGGCTGCACCAGTTTACAGTCTCACCAACAGTGTACAAGGGTTCCCTTTTCTCCACATTCTTGCCAGCATTTGTTATTTGGGACTTTTTGATGATAGCAATTCTGACAGGTGTGAGGTGATAACTCATTGTGGTTTTGATTTGGATTTTCCTGATGATTAGCGATGTTGAGCATCTTTTCATGTGCCTGTTGGCCATTTGCATTTCCTCTTTGGAAAAATGACTATTCAGTTCTTCTGCCCATTTTTTAATTGTGCTTTTTTTTTGATGTTGAGTTGTATGAGCTGTTTATATATGTTGGATATTAATCTCTTATCAATCCTACCATTTGCAAATATTTTCTCCCATTCAGTAGGTTGTCTTTTTGATTTGATGCTGGTTTCCAGGCACAGTCGTACTCAAAAACAAGGTAAACATCATGTAGGCCAGAAGTGGAAGAGAAACAATAAACTTCTAGTAAAGGAAGCTCAAGGGAGAAAAACAGAAACCAAAAAGAGCCTCCAGGAAGTAAAGGATAAGGGTCAAGGTTCCAAGCTAACAGAGATTCCTTGTATTTGAAAGAAGGCTAAACAAAGCTGTGATGTTCCTGAGGCTACAGTCTACACACAGGCTTGTGCCAGTGGTGGTGGACATTATGGTGGTGAAACAGAGACTGTCATGTAGATAGGCTCCAGGCCAAGCCACTGCCCAGTGTGATGACTGAATCTACATCCCCATGGAAAAAAGGCTCAACACTTGACTCTGGACTACTGATTTGCTCAGGGTGAAGACAAATGGAAAAAATGCTGGACAGGGAGATAAGAGCACTGAGAATGAGAGAAAAAATACCCCACACCTGATTAATTTATCATTTAAAATTCCAAATGCAACCTCAAACAACTGGTTAATGAATTCATTCTTGAGCATCAATAGAGCTAAATGAAATTGATTAGAAAATGTGCCGAGACCCTTGTAGAGGTTCAGGATACGATAATATATATAAAACAAGGATTATGAAACAAAAACATGAAGATATGAATCAAGAATTGTAGATATGAATAACCAATTATAAATCTTGGAATTGAAAAGTACAGTCACCGAAATTAAATTTAAAAAGTAAGGATTCCCAGGTGGTGCAGTGGTTAAGAATCCAGCTGCCAATGCAGGGGACATGGGTTCAAGACCTGGTCTGGGAAGATCCCACATGCCGCGGCGCAACTAAGTCCATGCACCACAACTACTGAGACTGCGCTCTAGAGCCCGCGAACCACAACTACTGAGCCCACGTGCTGCAGTTACTGAAGCCCGCACGTCCTAGAGCCCGTGCTCTGCAACAAGAGAAGCCACCACAATGAGAAGCCCGCACACCGCAATGAAGAGTAGCCCCCGCTCTCCACAACTAGAGAAAGCCCACGTGCAGCAACGAAGACTCAACGCAGCATAAATAAATAAATGTATTTTTAAAAACTATATTAAAAAAAGTAAGTAGATAAGATAAACTTGATTTGCCAAAAGCAAAAAGAGAATTTGGAAACTGGAACATACCACTGAGGAGGCACCACAGAGAGATGAAGAGATGGATGAAGAGATGAAAGATATGGATGGAAATAAAATTAAGCTTGTAGAATTGCACAGAAACGTGTGTGTGTGTGTGTGTGTGTGCGTGTGCATATATGTGTATTGTTTTCCTCAGAGTAGAAAATAGAAGGACTGGTAGAGAAGAAACATTTGAAGAGATGATGGCAAAAAACTTTCCAGTATTTAAGGGTCAAATCTTCAGATACAGTAAAGAGAAATTTAAGAAAATAAAAATGAAAACCCAGTCTTAAAAGCAACTAGTGAGAAAGACAAATTACCAATAAAGGAATAATAATCAGACTAATAGCAGAATTTTATCAGCAACAATTGATGCCAGAGATCAATGTACAAAGGAAAAAAAACCTTGTTAAATAGATTCTTATACTCAGCTAAACTAGCATGCAAGACTGAAGGTGAAATCAAGATATAGTCAAATATACATAAACTATGAAACCTCTAGCATAGAACTTAAAGGGATAAAATTCACCAAGAAGAAATACAAACCAAGAAGGAAGCAGAGAGATACAAGAAATAAAAGAAGAATAAAGAGAAATTCGCAAACTATTTTGATAACTAGTGAGTAGTTACTGAATGACAAAATTCAGCAACTTTGTGGAAAGAAGAGAAGATCCAAAATTCTACACAATAATTACAAATGACAGGTGTGAAGAAAGGTTAAGAGATAATAAATGTGTGATAGGGTCCTTGTCTTATTCTTGAGGAGGACCAAGATACTGATTTCTTTCATTATTGTTAGAAAAAGATAACATTTATTTGTTAGGGTTAATAACAAATAAAATAAATAAATAAAATCTATAGCCTCCAAACGAGTATGGGAAAAATGTACATAAGATAGCAGTGGTTGGAGGGGGGCTTGGAGAAAATTTATCAATCCAGTACAAAGCAGAAAAGAAGAAAACTAAAGAAGAAAACAGTATAGTATATAGGAAAGACATGGTAGAAGTAAGTCCATATATTTCAATAATCACAATAAATTTTAAAAGGTTAGTCTTGGTACGGTTGATTGAATAATAGCCCTCCAAAGATGTCCATATCCTAATCCCTGATATCTGTGAATATGTTGTTTTACATGTCAAAAGGGACTTTCAGATATGATTAAGGATCTTGAGACGAAGAGATCATCTTGGATTACTGGTGTGGTCCCAATGTAATCACAAAGTTCCTTATAAGAAGGAGGCAAGAGGGTCACAGTCAGAGAAGAAGTAAGAATGCAAACAGAGGTCAGAGAGCAAAGATGTTATGCTGCTGCTGGCTTTGAAGGTGCAGGAAGGAGCCATGAGCCAAGGTACGCAGGTGGCCTCCAAAGCTGGCAAAGGCAAGGATGTAGATTCTCCTCCAGAGTCTCAAAAAGGCACACAGCCTTACAGACACATTTTAGACTACCGACCTTCAGAACTGTAAGATAACAAATTTGTTACAGGAGCAATAGAAAACTAATGTACTCATCAATTAAAAGACAGAGTCTATCATTAGCATTTAAAAAATTCAGTCGTGTGGTGTTTTAAGAGAGTCTAAACAAATCAGCACACAAAACAAACCAATACATACCCAAAAATCCTGAAAATAAGGGAATGAAAAAGATATATCATGCAAATGCTAGCTAAAAGAAAGGTGATGTAGCATTATCTCTATCAGGCAAAATAGAATTTAAGTCAAAAAGCATAAATAGGGGCTAAAATGGACAAATTACTATGAAAAAAGGAATAATATATTGTGATATATAAGTCACGAATTTATATACACCTACCAACATAGCTTTTAAATATACGGAGTGAAAGTTGACATAATTACAAGGAGAAATGGAAAAGTGGGAGATTTTGATAAAATTATATCAGAAACTATCATACAAATAATTAAGGCAGTAAAATGTTTGAACAATACAATACATAAGCTTGATTTAATACAAACATGTGTCAGGAATTCAAAGCAGAGACCCTTGTCACTTGAAGGAGACAGGCATATAAATAAGTAAATATAAAAAGGAGGATCCCTACTTACACAAGAAAATAACCCAATGGCTTAGGAGCAGAAGGAGATGTGAAAGCCTGATGATTCCCTTGATGCCACATCACTGTGTATTTCTATGGCAAATGACCAAAAAAATGTTTAAAAAGAACTGCTTGAATGAGACATCAGAATTACTGCTTCCTGGATCCCGGAAACTCTATAAAGACCTAACTGCAAGGGGCTCTCTTGCAGATCACAGGGGCAAAGGATGCTGTGAAAACGTTTTAGTGCCAGCTGAATCCCAAGGTGTCACTGACGCCTGTACGCAAGTTCTCGAGTTAACGGTACACCTGAGGTTGAATTAGAGCCAAGAGTAAATGAAAAAGAATTCCAAATGCTTCCAAACAAGTGCTGAGCAATGCACTTGCTCCACCTAGCAAGGGGCACCCATGCAAAGAAGGCATCTATCTTCCAGCCCAGGGCTGAGGTCCCGGTGGCCAGGGACCACATCCTCGCCCTCATTTCTGCTGTCATCCCGACAGGAGCACCATGTGCACAAGCAGAGCCCACACACTCTTGCCAAAAGGGTCTTTCTATGGTCTGCTCTCACATTCTGATATTTTTTACCCCACGCAAACCAGAGGTGACTTACTCTATTGTTTGGAGTCCTTCACCTTAATCCAAGTAAGCTGGCCCATTCAAAACCTCAAGGGGAGGCTGATATTTCAAACATTCCAAAGCAAAGCATGACAGACGGCTGGCAGTGGGTGCCGCATCTGGGGAGGGTGGACTTTTTGACTGGCAGTCAAAAGAGGGGAGAGAATGACCCCTCCTTTTAGGGCACCCAGCAGAAAAGAGAAGAACTTCCAGACATGGATTTATAGTGATAACATAAGAAATGAAGACTGTGCCCTTGGCGCTACTTATTTCTGAGTGAGCAAGAAGTTAAATGCAATAATTATCTGACCACGACTTACGGGGGCACTGAGCACTGGGGTTAGGGAACAAACAGCTATCAACTGAAACTCTCCTAATGTTTAGTGATTTCTGTAAGGATGAATCTGTAGATTCAGTATGGTATATCAAGTTGAAATTTAATAAATGGTATTTCAATTTCTTTCTCCACTGTAGTTAATTTCTAAGTTAGTGTAATTCAATTTCTATATTAACACACATAGTATTTACTAGGAAATCCATCAAAAATCCCAGCCGAAATATGAAAGGAGTTTAATTTTCACCTATGAGAAATACAGTTGAAATGACTTTTATGCTATAAAGGTAATCAAATCAATAAACGTCAGTTTTCCAAGAGGAGACTGAGGGAAGAACATCACACTTTTGTCTCCTTGGAACTGGAGCTTGCTGTTTTAAGATGATATTAAACAATCAAAAAAGATGGAATCATGAAAACCTTTATGGAAAAGAAAAAGTCCCATTTTAACAACCATATGGGTCATTCAATATATATACTATATTAGTAAAAAACAACAGATCCTTGATGTGCTTTTGTTTCTTAAAATGTACCAAAAGTTGCCACAAATTGTGAAATCTGGAGATATCTGAAAATGAAAGGGGAGGCAGTGAGGAAGGGAATCCTTGCTGTATTTGTATGTAAGCATTCTTGTGGTTTCTTTCCATCTCCTTCCTCTGTAATCCACTGGGACCCTCTCATGCCCCCTCTCATCAACTCAGACAGGTTGGCTGACTCCTCCTACCCACTGTGAACTCTGCACATACAAAACTGGACCGGAAGCCACATTTCCTAGGCAATACCCCATGCTTCCACCAAACACACCAACTGCGACTCATTGGATAAAGACTAGAGAAGGTGTCCTTTTCTGTAGGATTTTTCTTTCAACATTATTCATTATACAAGATCAACAAGGCACTAGATCAAGAGTGGGCTTCTGTCTGAATCGCATGTTCAAAAGAGCAGTGACTGTACCGGAAATCACTGTCTTTACAAGGAGTAATGACAAATGATAATATAATAATAACGATAATGATAAATGGCTCCTAGTTGGGACCAATGACTCTGAGGAGCCATTACAAGTCGATAGAAAACTATGATCCTATTCCCTCTGATATTTTATAAAATTAACAATAATTGATTTTTCCGAAATATCTGACACAGTGGCACAGTGGCTGAGAATCTGCCTGCCAATGCAGGGGACACGGGTTTGAGCCCTGGTCTGGGAAGATCCCACATGCCGCGGAGCAACTAGGCCCGTGAGCCACAACTACTGAGCCTGCGCGTCTGGAGCTTGTGCTCCGCAACAAGAGAGGCCACGACAGTGAGAGGCCCGCGCACCACGATGAAGAGTGGCCCCCGCTCGCCACAACTAGAGAAAGCCCTCGCACAGAAACGAAGACCCAACACAGCCAAAAACAAACAAATAAATAAATTAAATTAAAAAAAAAATCTGACAAATGCTGAAACCAAAGGTCAGCACTCATTCAAATGTCAATTAATTTGGAAATAGGAGAAAGGCTATACTATTTTAAATTTTATATTTAAATTTAGAAAACTTCTTCTAAAATCAAGAATAGTTTCAATTACTGAATTAGAAATTCCTAAATTCTGCAAAAAATTGGTATCTCTGTTTAAAAAATTAGCTTATAGAAGACTAGTGGATCTAAGTGTCATTATAAAATACACAGAAGTAAGATAGACTCATTTCTAGAACCAATTTATATCTATTTTTCTATCTATCTTTGTTTTGCTGTGTTCTTTAATTTCTACTTTTGGAAACTACCATCTTGTTGTATTTCCTACATCCTTAAAAACTACATTAAAATATTGCCAGAAGGAAGAGAGAATAAAAATAGAATAAGCATACTAACAAGTCTGTAGCCAAATGGCTTCAAATTAAATACAAGGAAGCATTTCCAGTTATAGAGACATTTAAAAAGTGTTTTCTGGAAGTGCGGGGCTGAGCTCAGGAACAGTTCAGTAAGGAGATCTCTGAAGCATCTCCCTGAACTGGGATTATAGTCAATACATTGGCTTGTTTACCAAACTACATGTATATTGTGTTTCTAAATCAACAAAAAGATTATAATAAAGAGGAAGTGGGGATGAGAATAACATAGTTCCATGCAGTTGAACCATTTAAATCTCTGCTTCTGGTGATCATTTTCAAAGGCATGTTGCCAAAATAAGGCCACTGCCTATTAACACATAGGCAGAGCTGTGTTTTCAGTGACAGTTCCACAATCTACTCACCATGCATGCCTTGAATAATGCGGGGATTAAGGACTGGTTAGACAGGTTGAGAATCCTGAGGGAGTCCTTCAGGACGTAGATATTGCCAAAATCAACCTGAGTGGGATGTACGTAGATAACTGGGCCTTCTCCAATGCTCCTTAAGTGACATACCTGCGTTCCATGTAAGAGAAAGAACACAGGAATGGCTGAAAATGGCTGGCCTTTAAAATCAAATTAAAACAGAAGCTTTTAAGCATCCCTTTATAAAAAGCAGGGACATAAAAGGGTGCTTATTAGAACTGACATCCCTTCTCCCTGGTACTCTGCAGTCAAAGGTCACAGGGATGGCCATGCTGATCAGACCTGGAATTCCTCCCTTAAAAGAATGATCCACTTCCCTGGGTCAGTCCAGAGCCGTGCACCCGAGGGGAAACCAGAATAATGGTCCTTGATATGCCACCCAGCACTACAGCCTCAAGAACACTTAGAGGTTAAGGACCAGCACTTCAGAGTTGGATGTGGCTGGACTGAGTCTCAGTTCTGCTGTTGTATTAGCAACACTGAGCAAAGTTGTGCAGGCTGGGAACTGAAACCCACCTTGCTCTCCTCCCCTTGCCCTGTGCCCTCGGCCAGGCACTGTGTCTGCCCAAGGAAGGGGGTCTTTCTCTTTCATAAAAAGTGCCCTGCACTTTCATAAAGTGCTTCCTGCTCAGCAAGCTACCCTCTCATGTGCTGCATCTGTGCAGGGCAGGCACACTGTTGGCTAGAAGGGTACCTGGACTGTGGCACCTTTCAGTTGGCCTGCCTTAGTGATGTTGCTTTATAAGTCAGGTGGCTTACCTATGGCATCTTATATGGAAGACATAAAAGCAAAATCTGGGTATATTATACTCTCTGAGCAATCAGAATCACTTCAAACAAATGTATGTTGACATCACCCAGCTTCCAAGTAAACCCGACGTCTAGGAATTCACAGTCTGTTGGGCAACTTCCTTCAAGATTCAAGATTCATCCTTCGATTCAGCTCAAGCAGCAGAGAGATTTCCATGTCTCTCTCTTCCCAGGCTTGGAGAAAGACTAAGACTTTCAGTAGGCTAATTTGGGATATAAGTCCAATTATAGAATATGTTATAGCATATAGTTGTATATATATCCAATAACCTACAGGAAAAGATCTGGTGAGCAGTGAGTAAAACCAATCTCAGAGCCCACATGTAGCAAGCTAGGGGTACCCAGCTTTGTACTAGGAACAACTGAGGAGGGTGTTAAACATACAGATGTGCTGGTCCTCTTCCCTCAGAGATTCTGATTTAATAGGTCTGGAGAGGGGTCAAGTGTGTCTCTGTGTGTGAGAAAAATCAATTGCTATAAAGCACCACTTTTAGATGTAACCACAAACAGATTCCCGAAGTAACAGCCCTGGTATTTTACCACTGCAGAGTGAAAATGAAAAACTCTAGAACTACCAACAACTAGAGGATATGCAAATATGTTGAGTGCCTTACATACGAAGGCTGGAATGTCCGGCAAGTATGGCAATTATAACTACAATTCTGAAAATTGGCTCTCACCATAGGGGGGTCCTGGCTCCCGAAGGTCGAGATGTACACTGTGGACCTGTACTCCCCAAGGACTTGGGTCTCCAGGGCCAGAGGTATGTGAACGGTGCTGTTGGGGGGGATGACCCCACAGGGGGTGGGACTAGACAGCAACACAGCTGGTGCATCCTGATATACCTGGTGGGACAGAGAAGCCAGAAGGATAAGCAAGCCCCAGGCTCAGTATGAAATCAACAGCATGTTAGATCATTTTGAAACAAGCGTTGTCCTGAGTCTGTGGAGGGCTTTTAGAATTGAATCATCATTAAAGCAAGTGAATGGAGATGAGCACCCCAATTCAGCCAGAAGGAACTCTGGCTAAGTGAGGTGTGCATAAGGCCCCAAATGCAAAGTGTGCAACCCAGCAAAGTGCAGAAATCATCCACAATGTGAGTTAGTTCAGGGCAACAGCTTCCCACGGCCAAATTTCTTAAAACTGGCCTTCCGCACCTTCATGCTTTATTCCCCATCCACTTCACCCCTTTGCGCTTCATTGGTAGAGGCCACTGGCATTTCCTGAACGCATGACACTGTTTCCACCTCCAACCCTTTGCACTTGTGGTTACTCTTCCTGGAATGCCCACACCCTCTGACCTGCCTGCACACTCATCCTTATACCCCCAGGGATGCCCAGTGCCCCAGAGTCTGGGCGCTTGCTCTGTCCTCAGGGAGCATCCTTCCGTCCCTTTCCTCACCACGCACTATCAACGCGTCCATCTTCTCCAAGGACTAGAAACTTCTTAGGGCACGACCTGGGTCTCTCCTCAAGATGTGCCCACTTTCTGGCCCAAAATACATGCTCAATACACGTTTGTTTGTTTTTGGTTTGTTTTTTAATATTTATTTATTTGGCTGTGCCGGGTCTTAGTTGTGGCATGCAGGATCTTTTTAGTTGTGGCATGCAGGATCTAGTTCCTGACCAGGGATCTAACCCAGGCCCCCTGCATTGGGAGCACAGAGTCTTAACCACTGGACCACCAGGAAGCCCCAGTACATGTTTTTTAAATGGGGAAAGAGTTAGGTGAATGAATGAAGGAATGTTGTCCACTGTTTACGAACATACGTTCCTAAGAACCCTGTTCTGAAGCATATTACTAAGCATTTATGCAACAACAACAACAAATAAAACTTTAAAAATCCCATGGTCGAATAAGCTTGAGTAACTGGGAAACACTTCTCAGAGCGTCGGCTCCTGGAGGGAAGGACCGAGCGTTTCACTAGTCCGGGACACACCGTGGTCTTTCCGCACCTGGTCTGGTCCAGCTTGGCCTAATCTAACTCAGCCTCCCTCAGCAGCAGTGCTCCGCCTGGCCTTCCTGGACCCCGAGGCCAAAGGAAAATCAGTAATACTGATTCCACCTTTATCTAACATTTTGATATCTTACTTATCATGGATTTTTTGTATTAGTTTTGATTTCTTCAAGTGTAGCATGAAAACATTATCATAGACTATCTTGATTACTGAGTGTTTTGGCTCTCCCCTAAATTTTGTGCTTGAAGCAAGTGCCTCACCCTTTTCCCAGCCCAGCTGTGTACAAACAGCTTCCCTATCAGCCTGGGTGACTCAGGCTCTGCTCTGAGTTCTTGAGATGACCGTGCATTCTGCAGGGCGAGCCTGTTCGGCTGTTGAACACTTGAAAGTTAGAAAAGTTGTCTCCTGTCACCCCCATTCGTGGCTTCTGGTTTTGTCTGAGAGACACCCACAGAATGACTCGAATTCCCTTTTTTACACAGTAGACCTTTGACTAGTGGGAACTATTTCATCCCAGCTAATTCTCTGTTCCAGTTTAGACTTTGTGCTTGTTCCTCATATGACTTGGATTTCCAGATGACAGAGACTGACATTCTCGTTACTCCAAACAGAATTCTTCTTTTTTTTTTTTAAGTTGCCATTAAAAAAATACCCTGTCAAGATCTGAAGACAACATTCCAGCACCGCTTTGATGTGTGGCTCTCTCCTTCCTTTAGCTGTGGAACACTGTGTTTCTCCGATGCAGCCCAAACCTGCCTTGGTTCTGTGGCCTCAACACCAGTCTTTTGGAAGGCCAATGGCACTATCCATTGCTCCATGGAGTCACCTCACTGGTCTTTTAACTTATTTTGAACTTACAGCCAAATGAAACCCCCATTTGATTTTTTGCATTTATTTTTATTAGAGTACTACTTACAGAAATGAATTTTAAACCCAAATTCATCCTTGGTAAAGTGCCCCTCATTAGTCACCTTTCATTACTCTAGTCTATACAGATCTTTTTGAATCTTTTTTCCATCTATGTTTAATGGCTTAGTCTCCCACCTAGCTAGGTGTAATGGCATGTGGGCAGATCCATTTCATAAAGCATTAAGAAACAGTTCCTCCTTTCTCTTTCCTATATTATCTCTAGCCTTCCGGTCAAACAAGTTCATTTATAAATATTGCATTACCATATCTTAGTGATTCTGTTCAAGTCACAGCCATAGACATAAATGAAAACTTCTAGCTCTGCCTCATTTCCCATGCATGGTTAGTGCACAGGCAGTAATTTGCAGGTGCAACTTCTGCATGCTGCCCTAATTGACCCTTTCTCCTCTTTATAGAAGGCAATTACCCTGGGAAATTAACAACTGTTTCCACCTGCAGCTGCTCACTCATACAGGTGGCAATCCAGCTATAGCTTTATAACCCCATCTCCAGGTTATCCCACGGTTAAAAATTAGAATTACACACAGTCATGTGCTCAGGAATATGGCTCTTTCAAAGGTCTTCTCTTTCTCACTGAAGGAATCCAACTGAAGAAAAATCAACATTGAAAAGGGATAGAGGGGCTTCCCTGGTGGCGCAGTGGTTAAGAGTCCGCCTGCCGATGCAGGGGACATGGGTTCGTGCCCCGATCCGGGAAGATCCCACATGCCGCGTGAGCGGCTGGGCCCGTGAGCCATGGCCACTGAGCCTGCGCGTCCGGAGCCTGGGCTCCGCAACGGGAGAGGCCACCAACACTGAGAGGCCCGCGTACGGCCCAAAAAAAAAAAAAAAAAAAAAAAAAAATCCAAAAAAAAAAAAAAAAAAAAAAGATAGAGTAACTCACCTGAGGCAGGACCTGATAGCATCCTGGGAGGTTGTTATGATTGACAAGCTGGATCGTTTTCTCATATGGATACTTCAGGAAGCAGCGCCCAAAGTTCACCTCTGTATTAACCACGTGGAGAGTAGGTACAATACACCTGCTCGAAGGAAGGAGTCCATTAAATAATTCAAAAGGATGGAGGGAGAGCTTGTTTATACATGGAGGACACAGAGTCCCAAGTTAAACACATTTGTCACTGTCACACAGTAGTTTTCCTCTAATAACTACATTAATCATTTTCAAATCTTCTCTCCTGTCATCCCTCTCCCTAAGCCCCCAATCACCACTTTTTAATCAAAAAAGGGCTAGAAGGAGGACTCCTTAAACACTGTCTTCTGTGGGTAATGACTAACGTTTCCATTGTTTTTCATATTTGGCCTTCCTTTGGCAAAGAGACTCCACAGCACAAATTCCTTAGGGTTGTGGATCTGTTTCTATGACAAACAGGGCCAATGCCACCGGCATGAGGTCCTGACTAGCTGTGACACTTTGGACCAGTCAGAGTCCCCCGAAGACTAGCAACAGCTCACACCACCTAACTAATGGTAATAATTCTAATTCCTATGCAGAACAGCTACCTTGGATCAGTAGGCTCAGGCAGCTGCTCGACCCAAAACTGGCACTGTGACAGTGCTGCTCAGTGCAGAGGGGGTGTGATGGGGGAGAGGCAGGGAGGAGTGGAAGGCCTGTGTGTGCAGCTGGCCTAGTACTAGGTGACTTGGGTTTTATTCTGTGTCTGTTAAGTCTTGAAGTCTGCCCTGCCCTACTGCACTATGACAATATAGTGCAGTGCTGAGGGGTGCTAGCGTTTGAATCCGTCAGAGCCAGGTTCAAGTACTGACCTTACCAAGTACAGCCTTGAGCAAGCTGCTCTCCCTCCCAGAGTCCTGTTCTGCTCATAGGTAAAATGAAGGTAATTTTAGAGATTGATGTTAGCATCATTAACTCTTCTTAGGGAAACACAGAAGACGGTGTGAATGAAGGGTATGGCACGGAGCCGCACGATGGCTCGGGAAGAGATGATGAGCCTGTGGTGGTGGGTGTCGCCAGCCATACTGCTGGCTCTCTGGGAGAATTACTTTAGGGAGCACGTTCTAAAAGCAGCTCTTCTGTTGAGAGTCTCTGAGCAGTTCTTACAGACTGCACCAAAAGCAGTGACATGAAAGAGTCTTGTTGACCTCAAAGTTTGGGTTTAGCACAAGATGACTGTTCATTTTTAGCTAGAGTGGAAGTTGTCAGTTGACCCAATGATTTCGGTAAAGCTTATCCTTTACTACTTGAAACACTGTGGCTGAGAGGACTGATAGTATTTGACTGGGTCACAGAGAATACATGGTAGGAAACCCATAGCCTCCTAGAACCACCCCTCCCCTTTTTCTTAAAAATTCAGGATTTTCTATTGAGAGCTGCAGGGAAGAGGGGCTGGAAAGTATCAGAATAAACCCACATAGAAAATACACGCAAGACTAGACAAAAAGTCAAACTTCGGGACAGAGAGGACCAGATGGAAGAGTTTTCACTGTTTTTAAACAAACAGTTAGGTCTCCGGAGGGAATACTAAGCAGAATTTGACCTTATTTTAGGGCTGCCCTGTGACTTCACTCAAACCCAAGACACAGGAAATGGTGCCAGTTATCATGGCCCCACCAACCAGTTCGGCTGCACACTCTTTAAGGCGCATCTTCCTAAGATTCATGGAAGTGCTAAATTCTAGGGATTGGAATACTGTCAGAGTTTCAGTAAGTACCTTTCTCTATTTCCTTCAGATGGTATTTTCATATACACTCTCAAGTTCCAGATCTGGGTATTTGTTTGCTTTGGCAAGAGTGTGGCCAACGATTTTATTTAGGATCACTGTCATCATCAGTAAGTGACATACCACCCTCGGAAAGACTGTAACTTAGTGGAGGAGACCCAGTCCACAAATGGCAGAGCCAGGATCTTAACCTGACTCCAGAGCCCACTGCTGCCTCTATTAAAACGGAGAGACAAGTTGGTGACGGTTCTGAGGAGTTTGTGATGTTAGCGGGGGCCTCATTTTGGGGGCCGCCTGCAGCCTCCCTTAAAGGCATAATGACAGAGTCCAGGAGCAGGATCTTCCACTGCAGGGCTGCGAGCCTCACCCTTTCAGCTGCAGAACTCTGGGGTACTATCTTTAAAGATAACAATAAGAAACAGCAACTGTTCACCTCTTCCTGCTAAAACCTTGTCAGTTATACACACGGCAAGTCAGACCCATTAAAGAGCACTATTATTCTTAACACTGCAAAACACACGCATCCCTCCTCTTATCTCCACCAAAGGTGCATTTGCTGTTCTAAAGCTTTGTCACTCAAATATCAGATTTAGCTTCCTCTCCCAGGAAAGCAGAACAAACGCAGTGTGAACTGCTTGTAGGCGTGCTGCCTTCTGGAGAAAGAGCCCATTACTGGCGGCTCAGGGAAGACTGGGGAAGAGAAAGCAGGTGAGTGCAATACCTCGCTGTAATTAAGAGCGCCAGCACTTCTTCCCCGATGCCCTCCACGTCCACCACCAAGGCCAGCTCATATTTCTGCACAGTGTTGGAGCATAAGGTCACCTGGAAAGAACAAGGTGAAAAACTGCTCTTCTCAAAGGCCAGCTCTCCCTCCGCACAGAGGAGAAAGGGGCCAAGGGAGGACCACATTAATGAATGCAGTTTCTAACTACTTTATTAGGGGATGTGTGGCATTTTACATTTTTAGTTAAACAAGCTATGTTTTGGGGTTACTGCATGCTGAGTTTTTTTCAAAGGCCAGGTTAGAAACCACCAAATGGCTTTTGGTACAATAGGTTTGCTGGTTTCCAAGGGGGTCGTATCAAAGGAGTCATACACCTGCACGAGGGGAAACAGGGCCCTGAAGGATATGCAACATCAAACAAACTTTAATTACTGCAATTTAAATTGATCTCTACGACTCTGGGCTATATAAATTACGAAAATTCAATACACCAATAAAACACTACAGCTAGATTTCTCTTATGGCAAAATAAATGTCAGTTATAGAAATGGCATAAGAAATCAACTAGATAGCCTTTTTTTTTTTTTTTTAACCAAAATCTTGTTGTTCCTCCCCACCTCCCATATTCATTATTAGAGAAGAAAATAAGAAGCTCCAAAGAAAGGTCAATCCAAGGACAGTATCTGGCCAGTATATTTTACCCTATGTTTTTATTTACTGTTGTGAAACCTGACATTTAGGCTTTTGAAGCATTGTTGCAATTTTTAATTGTCTTAAAATGATTTGTACTGGAAGAGATACTTGTAAGTGTAGAAAACAGCTTCTGGCGTAGGTTACAGCTTTTCTATCTATAAATTATGCATCAGGTACTAATTAAAATTGTTTTGGTTGGAAAGGGAATTGTTGGATGCAAATTTTTAAGTCCACACAGACGTGGTTAAAGTGCAGATCAGGAGAGAAAACTGAGGCTTGGAGAAAGCTTTTCAAAATACAAAGGAAAAATAAAGCAAAGAGGGGGGTCATTGATTTGGAAGGAAAACTTGTCAGATTTGGAGACAAGCAGCTGTCCCAGTACACAGATTCCTGGAGTGACTCTAACCCTTATTTATGTCTCTGAGCTATGGTTAGAACAAGTGGTTCTGGCAGAAGGCTCCTAGATAGATGCTCTGTCTTCTAAAACCTTCCTGTACTAATCTGGGAGAAGCCCCCCAAAAGGGGGGGAATGGTAGGTAATATGTAAGCTAAGCATTACTAAGTAAAAAATAAATTAACTCATTGCAGCTGCACTTCTTCCTGGGCAAGCCACAGTTAGCAACTGCTCTGATCTGAAGGATTGTGTCCCCACCTCTGGCCCCAAATTCACATGCTGAAATCTTAACTCACAATGTGATAGTATTAGGAGGTGAGGCCCTTGGGAGGTGATGAGGTCATGAGGGTGGGGCCCTCGTGAGCAGGATGAGCGCCTTTATAAAATAGGCCCCGGAGAGCTCCCTTGTCCCTTCATCATGTAAGGATACAAGGAGATGTCGGCAGTCTGCCACCTGAAAAACGGCCTTCACCAAAACCCTACCACGCTGGCACCCTGACCTCGCACTTCCAGCTTCCAGATTGTAAAGAATAAATTTCTGATGTTTACAAGCTATCCAGTCTCTGGTATTTTGTAGTAGCAGCCCAAACAGACTGAGAGAGCAACACTGGGAAATTACAACGATGTGTGAGATCAAACCTCACTGGATCCGTGGAGAAGCCCTTAGAAGAGCTGAAAACTCCCAGAATAGATTTAGGATGAGTAGATTCATGGTGAGATATTATGAAGCATTAAAAGCAAATCTGGGGGATAAAACCATAGCTGAATTAAATATTCAAAGGTAATGACTAAAGAGAAAACTATAACCTTAGCTATGAAGTCTTATTTTTTTTCCTTTTCCAGAAAAGATCAAATCATTTAAATTTAGCAGCCTTCAGTATTGCTAGACCTAACTGTTTGGAGAAGCAAAAGTAAGTGAGGGAAGACAGCTAAAATCTTTCTCAGTTAGCTGTGAAATAATTCTGCTGGTGGCACTGTGAGGCCATAAGCAAAGCATCACACTGTGGACCTTAATATAAAGCACGGTTAGGAATATCACACCCACATTCACCATGAAGCTCAGATTCAGATTAAAAATATGAATAAACTGGATATCATCTGTGGCATAAATCTGGATACTTAGTGGTATAAATGATGTGAGTCTAACGCAGGACCTAATTATCAACGAGTTATTAAATATTTTTATGTTAGTACTGATAGGCGTACTATCTGTTTAGAGCAGTGGTTTCAGCAGAAATTGCTAGAATCCACTGTTATGGTAAAGGCAATGCATTTAGATTGATGGAAACCCACTGGAGCAGTGTCAGCGCTTTTGCCCAATATATTTGGTCTGGTTTCTTTTGCTACAGTAGTTTATTTCCTTATAGAAATAGACTCACTTTTCTACGTGAATTAGAGGCACTCCCTCCCATTGACACTGGGCATATAAAGCAAACTCTAGATGTGGTCCCAATAACTATTTGACAGTTCAGCTGCTTGGCCACATGTGCTAGAAGGCTGTGCACTTTACCCTGATAGCAGCAAATCCTTGGGAGCGAATGGTGCCACAGTTGGGGGTGACAGTGAATTCCTTTGGTCTCATTACAGGTATTTCATCCTTGTTCCAATACGATTTTTTGTTGTCTGAATACTGCTCCCAACTTGAAATGCTTTTATGGCCAACACCATCCCCAGGCACACGCAGTTTGAAGGTCATGGGGACCAAGGAGGTATTATTGAGGGAACATATCAAGGTATGAGGAAACCCTGGAAAACAAAATGTAAGGTGAGAAATAAAAGCCCCACAAGACCTTCCCTTTAACTTCAACCTCCCCTTGCACTGCCAAACCTCTTAAATGAATTGCCTATGCACTTCAACACTACTTGCTTAATCCAACTCTCCCCAGTATTGTTTTCAGTTGCACAATCAATAAATGTATTTCACTCATTCATTCATTCAGTGAATACTTACTATGCATTTACTATGTAACAACAATAGACATGAAACAAACGCCTCCATCAACATCCAGACCCCTCTCTAGAGGCAGTCTCTATAATCAGTTGGCTGAGTAATATTCTAGAAGCACATTGTACAACTAATTTTCATATAGAAATACAGATTTTTTCCCCAAAGAACAGAGTTATATTTGCTCTTTTTATTTGCCAGTGTGTGAAAGGAGAAGCCTCTGTAGTTTTGCCCGCTGTGTGACCCACAGCGTGCCAAGACATTATATAATTCATCCTAGACTTGTCTGAGGCTCATGTTCTCAGAGTCGATGACACAAAATAGAATAATAGCCTCTCCTGAGAGAGACTTTACGATCTACTTTTGAGCCAGCCAGAGACTAATACATCGGCTTTCGCCTCCCTTAGACAAAGCTGCTTTTTAATGTTATTTCTAGCCCTCCTACATTCAGTTCAGGGAGACTCATGTTCCTTTCCTAGAGATGTGGATCCTACTTGCCTGGTAAACAATAAACTGAACTCTGATTTTGGATTCCCTAGGTGGCCAATGTATCTGCTACCATTTTCAGAACAAGAATGATCTACACCCATAAGAGAATAAATATGCATATTCCTACTGGATGTAAACACTTCTCTTTCTATGTTGAACACTACTGTGATAAAATACAATTGGTCTCCTGGAGTAATTACTGCAGTACTGCTGGGGATATTTTGAACCGATCTACTTCACCCCATGTCTGAGCTTTTGTCTATACATTAGGACTGTTGGAAGAAACACATTCATGTCTCCTCTGTGATTCTGCACCTGCCAATCTACTTGGAAGAGATCTTTTATGGAAAAAGAACTGTCTGATTAAGGGCACTTGAAAGATTATTCTTGGAAATTCCAGAGGTATTTCTAGAAGGTCAGTTTCACAATCATGTGATCGCTACATTTGACTTTTCTGAACTTTCCCAACAATGACTCTTGTTTTACCTGACCATTTATGGGATAAATATTGTTCAAACATAGGGTGTATTATGGAAGTGGATCCTATAAAGATTCAGACAGGTCTTTCCAAACCATTGCCCAGACTACTTCCCTGAAGCTAGAAGTTTTTCTGAGAATAAAGCCAACTACAACCTCCTAACTAGAACAGTTCCTTGTACAACTACTTGTAATATCCCATATTGATTATCCAGGAGCCTGAAGAAAAGGGATATTATTTTATTAAAGCCTGAAGGCTCATTAACACAAATGTTATTCCTAGGTTTCTGGTTGCACCAAATCTGAATTACTACCCTATCTGTAGTCCAACTGAATGCAAGTAATTTACAGTGTAGACCTCTATACTCCCTTCTTTAGCACCTAGTACATAAAACAACAACAACACCACCACCACGTATGTGCCTTTTCTTGGAATAATTAACAACATGCTTGGCCAGAATGCCTCAAAGATACAAAGAGACGCCTTCATACCTCTCCTAGTACTTAAATAATGATTTAAAAGATGATAGTCTCATTGATTCTCATTCAATATGTGTATTGTCACCTGACCTGGAAAGCCCCTAAAAAGAAAGTAAACTTAAGGAAACTAGGGACAAAAGATCACAAGGCTGTAAAGGAAAAATTCCATTTCTGACAAAAGGTGGTACATTATTTGGAACATTATCTCTCTACTAAGAATGGACCCTAGCTAAGATGTGTGTTAAACTGATTCAGCAACACTCAAGACCAAAAATTAAATTACAATTAATAAGACTTTTGGGGATTCACGGGCTATTTTAGACAATGGATTCCTAATTTTTCTAGTAAAATAAAAATCTCCACAAAGCAAAGGGAAATGTGTTAGCAGAGCATTGTGCAAAACAGATGGTACTTTTGTAGCTGTCTACAGAAATAATTCACAATATGGGAGATCAATAAGCACAATTTTCACAATCCATTCTGAACATAAAAAATTCAGACTTAGAAAACAAACATTACCTAAAATTGGGATCCTCTGTTCCTGTCAATGGTCTCTGGCACACCAACTACGACGTGCCCCAAAGTATGAGCTCGTCTATGACAAAAATCTTATACCACAGGTCCCATCATAAAAGAGATGAGATAATTTCTGAATAAGCGTTGATAGCAAAATTTCTCTTCTGTAACTGGGGATGTGGCTGGCTTCTGCCTTACATTCTGCTATCATATTCCAGGAAAACTGTGCAGTGAGTTGTGGGTCTACATCATACTCCAAAGAACCTTTCAAATACAGATGGGCTGTGCCGAAATTATACAGTTAAAATATGTTGTTGTAATTGTCTGTAAATTCTTGATATGGATTTGAGCCTTCCTGTACAGAAAGGCCGCTGCCATAAATGTGACTAAGACATTGTACTCTATAACTTTCCCACCTAGGGAATACCAGCCTTACATAGAAGACTTATAAACAATCTTAGAGTGTGTTAACCATGTGATAAAAAAATTCACAATTACAATCCTTGGGAAATGTAGAACACAAAAATAGTATTTTTGGTCTTAAACTGGCCAAGTTCTCTGAGGCTCTTGGAGTTCTTTGGTGAAGAGTTTTACCTTTGGTTCTAATGTCTATCAGACCAGGTTAGCTCCCTCTACAACTCAGACTATTCACCCTAGGAAATAATAATTAGGGATTACAAGTCTTTTATCAATCTGAATCAAGCTTGCTTAATACAGACATAACTAAACATTGTCAAGAACAGTTCATCTATAAGTTCAAGAAATCTTCCCAAAAAACTCACCCTCAGAAACTCTCCCTCTTTCAACCTCAAAAAAAATATATATATATATATCAATAGTCTTCTTTAGAGCCTTCTAACAACTGACCCTGCAGTTAATTAAGAGGTGAGCCTGGGCTTCCCTGGTGGCACAGTGGTTGAGAGTCCGCCTGCTGATGCAGGGGACACGGGTTCGTGCCCCGGTCTGGGAGGATCCCACATGCCGCGGAGCAGCTGGGCCCGTGAGCTATGGCCGCTGAGCCTGCATGTCCGGAGCCTGTGCTCCGCAAAGAAAAAAAAAAAAGAGGTGAGCCTTTGGATAAAAAGACACCCAAAGAAACTGAATTACTTGCTGAAGACGTAGAAAATGACTCTTACTGGAGATCTTAAATGGAAGTTTGCTAAAAAAAAAAAAAAAAAACTGCCAGAAATTGATGACCATCAGCAACAGATTGCTATTCCAAGCTCCTCAGAACAAGCAGACTCTACATGAAATAGAAAGACTCTGCTCAAGAGTGATGGAACAAGATTTTGCTACATACCGGGCATTACTGATTCTCATACTTTTCCTTGTATACTTTCCTTCTTTATCATTCTGCCGTATTATTCTCTATTTACTTTCATAAAGTCATAACAACTCTGATATCCCCTATTGTGTCTCCCTTACTGTTAATGATAACTTATTCGGGTCTAGGCTTTGCCCATGCCTACTATAATATCTTCTGCCAACCCTTCTATGAACTTTCTATGATCATGACAATTAAGCTTTGGCCCTGACTCTCCACTTTACACTCTCCTAAAGTCAATTTAAATACTTCCCCTTGAGTAAAATACTGCTAGTTCATACCTGGCCATGGAAGAGACAACTATCATGTATATTTTTTGATGCTTATATTTATTTATCCCAACAACTCTAACCTCAAACCCTAACTTCTCTGTCCAATTATCCAATGGTCAGGTTCACTGAAAGCCTGGAGCCTTCCAAATTCCTTATTCTCATTCAGCAAATTCTTGTGCCTCCTGAAAAATAGTGACTTTGCAGACACTTATCCGGCCCATTTTGGTCTATCACCTGGCATAATACCAGTTATGACTTGGTCCGTTTTATTCTTTGACCAATCTGAGGAGTGATCAAAGCCTCAGTGTTCCTTCAGGGACAATCACCACCCAAATTCTGTAATTTAACTCTCTCATGATACTGTAGCTTCAGTCAAACTAATTAATTATTAGACAGGTCATCCAACAGCATTCACAGCCATACTTTAAATATTTTAGATGCCAACCAACAGTACTATTACCTTTCACCTACTTTATGGTATTTATAATATCCTAACATCATTGATCCCCACAGACCCTGATGCCAGATCTAGATCTTCATCTCTAAGCAAGTAAATGCCATGTCTCCAACACTAGCCTGTAAGAGATGCCTCTTCAGGAATGGGCCTTCTTGCCAATATGGGGACAATACTACCAACTTTAGTTAGCTTAACGTACTCCCCAGCTCTACAACAGTCTCTGAAGACCTCGTTTAACTCCACACAATATATCTGTCATCCTGAAATAACTAAAAAAGTCCTCCAGTTTCTGGCTGACTCCTGTAACAGTTGATTTCTCTTTTGAATCTGGAACTAACTATATACACTTCTTAGAGTATAGTTTCAAATAAATAACTCTCCTAAGAACCATGTTTCTTTGTGATAGGAGGCCAATCTACCTGGAGAAATAAGTGATACTTTGTGTTGGAGTCATGAGGACTTTAGTTCCAACTCTGGAATTTGAAAATATACCATAAGACAATTTTGAAAGATTATTACAAAACTGCCCCTAACTTTGGCCATTACAGTGAAGAATCCAGACGTGCTGCAAAGTAGCTTGAATTTACTGAACCGGGTGTTTTGAAAACCTTAGATTTCCTATTGGCAAGAAAAAGGGTATGTTTTTATTAACATTTCCTGTCATAATGCAGAGAAGATTAAGGAATGCACATCCAAACTAAAAGAAAAGGCAACTTGGGTTTTGAAGGTGGACTCAGGAGGGTAAGTTCTCGTATCTCAGACTTGGGAAATCTTGGGTCATGGCTCTGTAGTGTCTTCTAGCCTCTTATGTCATAAGAGTCTAGCTGCTGTATCATCATATAGTTCAGTAAGATATTATACAAAAGGAAAATAAACTATTTCTAATTTTCACCTAAGCTAGTTACCAAAACTTCTAGCTGGACCAACTATGAGGAACAGCTGTTGATTATTATCTCTAGAGCGAAAGAAAACTATGAATAAATTACCCAGTGATGGCCCTTCCTGTATCCTTAGGGATAAGAGAGGACCAAATGGAAGACTGTTACTGGAAAAACCTAACTAGCCTTGGAGCATGCATACATGGTTTTACCCATTGTGTGACCAAGAGCTTGCCAATATCAAATACAGCATTTTGAGTAAATCAGTGGCATCTTGGGGATACACATTTGCCATATTCCATGGAAATGTACTATTAGGGGCTTTGATGTTTTAAAATGTTTGGATTTTAGATAAAAGCATTTCAGATATTCATGGGGTTCGATAATTGGCTTATCATTGGCACAGTATTTACATTAACATGTCAGAGCTGAGCAATAGGGCACATTCTAGACAATAAGTCAGTGGAGATTTCTTGGAGCAACTGATTTGAGGTGCTTACTTTGACTTGTTTTTTCCCACCAGGGCCTACAATATAGGGCACATCTTCCAAATGTACTTGGACTGGACTCTGTGTTTAAATGCCTGTGGAAGGATATGCTGCTGTGGGCACCAGCTGCTCAGAGCTCTCCATGGACTCAGTCTGAAGTGTTTGGGGTACACTGCATGGGTCTTTGGGTACACACACTCCCCTCTTATTGTGCATCAGTCACAGTTACCCTTAAGTTGTAGGCCACTTTCATTTTCCTTCAAAAGAGTCTATCATTCAAATATGCCCTACAAATCTGTAACATCTCTCCAGCCATTTTCACATTCTACATGAACAGACATTCAACTTCATTTATATAGATTTTCCTATGGTATGTGCCTTACCCAATATAATGTAGATCAGGGTGGGAGCATTGTATAAATAAATATATTCTGAGTTTTAGAAACTTTCATAACACCCAAATGTTAAAGCAACTGATAAAGGCATTATGAATCAGCTTTTTCTAAAGAACTATTTTTCCCCAAGTTAGACAGGCCTACTTGAAATGAAGCAAGAGAACTGAAAGTTAAAATGGGAGACAATAGAGCAAAATGGAAAGAATTATGGAATAAAGATTTAGACTAGGGTTTCTCAATTTTTTAAAGTCATCACCTCCTAAAAAGAACCGCTGTGATAAATTAATTTTATATCAAGTCAAATCAGTTAATTAAATATGATTTAAATTAGACAATTTCTACCTAACAAGAGAAAATAAATACTAAGGAATAAGATTCTGTTGGGCAGGGTGGAACTTTGAAGGAACACAAACCATTGTTATATCTAAGTTTTTTCAACACCCAAGAGCCAATTTTTGCCTCTCTGGGGGCAACTCTCAACGCCCAAGTTGACAGTATATGATTTAGACAGATCTCAATTGAAATACTAATTCTGCCACTGCTGTGTGACCTTTGGGAGTGATTTAACTGTTCCAATGCTCAGTTCGTCCAGCTCTAAAATGGGGACCTTAAAGAGTGCCTTCTCCTAGGATTGCTAAAACGTTTAAATGTAGTACCGTATGTAATTACTTAGCAGTAACTGGACTACAAGAAAGAACCAATTAATGGGTAATTTTGCTGCCACTGTTGTTATTATCATTTTTATTATTGGGGAAGTTTAGATGGGAGAAAATGACTCAGGGAAGCAATTGAGTAAAAAGACTATACAAACATATAGAAGAGTCATCATTTTGCAGTGATAAAACACCTGAATTAAACCACCACCGAGCTCACAGGTATACTGAGAGCATCTCTGTGGAAAGGTTGCTGTGTAGCCAAAGTGGCAAATCAGAATCTGCATATAAATAGAATGTTCAGAATGTTAAGACAGTGGAATAAAGCATAAAGCTTTCTGTTGTGTTCCACTGCAGGAAGAGGGGGGACAGCCATGGCCTGACAACTACTAGTATCCAGGAGACACGGCTATAACATTCACCTATAAACTAGGAAACAGCACCAAAATTCTGCAGAGGAAGAACAATTCTAGACCCTCTTAGCTATTACCCACACAAAATGGTAAGAGAAGTTCTTTGTAAACTTTCCTCCTTCCATGTGGAGGGAAAAGCAATTCTTCTCAATGTCTAATTTAAAATGGAAAAGTACTCACCAAAGGAAACATCACCAAAATGCAGAGCAGGAACATTAAAACGGAAGGTAGGTCCAATGACACAGCCTCTGAAAGTAGGAATACAAGGTAAGGGAGTGGAAAGAGAATCCAGTGAATTCAAGGTAACAATCAAGAAGTGGGTAGAGGTAAGTACTGAAAACCATAATTTAGCGTTAACTCAATTACAGCATCATCTAGGACTTAAGGAAACTGTGAGATGGTGGTCTATCCCAATGGTTCTGAAAATTCCTTTTCCACTCTCAAACCTTTGGGTTTTAGCAAACGATGCTATGGTTAACTTACCACCATACTGCTATCAATGATGAGGCAGAGCAGACACATCACTGAACTAATGGCACAAAATGTTAATGTGGATGAGACACATATCATGAAAATTTATTAACTCAGGCAAGAAAAAATTATAGGTCTAATCATACAATAGACATCAAAGACTATCAATGATACCGGTATTCCTTGGCCCACACTTTTATAAAACTGTTTTAATCCAGTTCCTACCACCAACTAGCTGTGATCCTGGCCAATCACTTTACCTCTGTAGGCCTGAGTTTCTTTTCCTAACGTACAAAAGAGAAGACTGGAACAGGTGGCCTTTAAAGACTCTTTACCTGTTGTTGTTTTGTTTCCCTCTCATACAAGGCTCATGATCTTGGAGTGACACTCTTGCTTAAAATAAACAATAGGGAGATTCTACAGCTTCTAACTGACTTCGGTTGTGGTAGATAGCATAATGGTCCCCAAAGATGTCTATGTGCTAATCCCCACAATCTGTGAATATATTAGGTTACATGGCAAAGGGTAATTAAGGTGGCAGAAGGAATTAAGTTTGCTAATTAACTGATCTTGAGATAAGGGGATTAGCCTGAATTATCCAGGTGGGCTCAATGTAATCACAAAGGTCTTTAAAATTAGAACACAGGGACAGAAGAGGAGGCAGGAGTGAGGCAATGTGAGAAGGACTCAACCAGCCTTTGCTGGCTTTGAACACAGAGGAGGCAGACCATGAGCCAAAGACCGTGGGCAGCTTCAAGAAGCTGAACAAGGTTAGGAGATGAATTCTCCCCTAGAGCTTCCAGAAAGAAAGACAGCCCTGGCCAACACCTTGATTTTAGCGCAGTAAGACCTGTGTTGGACTTTAGATCTATAGAACTGTAAAATAATAAATCTGTATTGTTTTAAGCTACTATGTTTGTGGTAATTTATTAAGCAGCAATAGAAAACCAATATATCAGATATTTGTTTATTCTTGTCTTTCTCCGTGGTCCATGTCCCTAAAATCTCTAGACCAAAGGTAAGAACTGAAATAATTCCCCATCTATGTGCCAAGCTTTTAAAAGTTATAGACACACAAATACCAGAAACCTCACTAAGCATGAGCCTCCTAATTCACCCAGACCCTGATGTTGGTGATGTAGGTGTGTCACACCATGCTGAACACACTTGGTGCCCTAGTGATACTTCCGGCTGCTAGAGATCGGATGATAATGTGGTGAGAGGCTGTTGAAAGCCTGGGAGGAGAGATGACAACAAAGAATCAATGCAGCAAGTTTCAATTCTAAAAGCCTTTCCCAGACCATCTATTCTATTTCATGCTAATGATCCAAAGTGGTTTCAAAAGGAGCAGCTGGTACCTAGCAAGGAATTAGGATCCAGCTGAGATAAGTCAAAGGAGCCTACAGATTAGATACTTGGCTTGTAAAAGAAGTTCTGGCCGGGCCAAAGTAACAAATAGATCAAAAGTGTCTGAAATGCACAAAAGCCTACAGAAATAAGAAAGATCACAAAACTGCACAAAGCAGTCATTTAATCAGTGTAGAAGTAGAGAAAAACCAGAGTTAAATCACATTTGTTCAGAGGCACATGTAACTAGGGGAACTGCAGCTGAATACCAACTGGACTTAGATACTGTCACATTCATTCAAACAGGGATCCTGAACATTAAGATAGTCTCTGCCAAGACGGTGGGTGCCCTCCATCAAAGCAATGGTCTGCTAAAATTAGAATTTTAAAGACTAAGAGAGTGATTGAATTATGATGTTATGTGAAACGGGTTGAATGCGAAATATACTAGAGTTAAACTGTATAAAGTCACATATGTAAAAATAGGAGGGAACAGAACTGTTCCTGGGTAATTTTAAAAATCGCATTAACTTCACAGTGCTGTTTGTCCAACCACTTAAAATACGGTGTCATGCAGCTGGAGAAATCAACAGAAACAGCAACTGTTCTGATCTTTCAAGGCATACTAGTCAAAATTCTGTGGTGCTAAGGAAAGAAGATTACCCAACAATAAAAGAATAAGAAACAAAATTACAGAATCCACAATATTAACTTCATAGAGACTTCTTGGACCATAAGGCTCAAGAAAGAGTTCCTGGCAAAGTCGTAAGTAAAATCAGTATTCCTGTGTGGAGCCGGAAATAAATAATAAATTATACATGTATTTCACCCTTTATCATTAGACATTTATTTGTGACACTAGATATTTGCCAAGTTTTCGAAATTATTGTTTGTGGTTTGAAGCGCTAGAACACTTTGGACAAATGCAATTTAGACAAGAATATTTCTCTTAGCAATTTGTGATCAGTTTTAGGATGAACATAAGCATTCTCTCCACAGACTTTCCTTTCCTTTGAAAGAAACAAGGAATGAACATCCAAAATAAGAAAGTGGCATGGGAGTGGTGTGAATGGTAAGGTGCAGAGGATAAAACAAGAGACTTAACCTCCACAGAGCACCTGGAGTATTAACTAGTCCAAGTTTACTTGTAAGTTCCTAGGAGATTCCTAAGCCCTATTATTCACAGTGGAAAAACCAAGTAGACCCTAACCTATTCAGACATTGCTAGTGACTTGCGTTACTAGTTTGGGATCTTCAGGAGAAGAGATCAGAGGTTTAAAAAATTCACCCATGAAATGAATGAATTATAGGCTCCTGGAAATTAAAAAAAAATAACAGCCTCATTGAAATATAATTCACATGCTATACAATTCACCCATTTAAAGTGTATAAGTCAATGGTTTTTGTATAGTATTCACATATATGTGCAACCACCACCTGGGTTAACTTTAGAACATTCCCATCACCTCAAAAAGAAACCCCATACCCTTTAACTATCACTCTCTATCTCCCACCTCCACCCCTGCCCCTAAGCAACCACTAATCTACTTCCTATCCGTATACAGATTTACTCTCTCTGGACATTTCACATAAATGGAATCATACAATATATGGTCTTTTGTGACTGGCTTCTTTCACTTGTCATTGCATTTTCAAGGTTCATTCATTGTACCATGCTGTAGCATGTACATCCTTTCTTTCTTTTTTCATTACTTTTGATGGTCTTAATAACATTCCATTGTGTGGGTAGACCACATTTTGTTTATCCATTCATCAGTTGGTAGACACTTGGATTTTTTGGCTACTATGAATAATGCTGTAATAAACATTCGTGTACAAGTTTCTGTGTGGATTTATATCTTCATTTTTCTTGGGTATGTATCTAGGAATGGAATTGCCGGGTCATACGGTAACTCAACGTTTACTTGAGAAAACCTGTCAGACTGTTTTCCAAAGTGGCTGTACATTTTACATTCCCATCATCAGTGTATGAAGGTTCTGATTTCTCTACGTTCTCCATCACTTATTTTCCATTTTTTAAATTACAGCCATCCACGTGGGTGTGAAGTTGTATGTCATTATGGTTTTGATTTGCACCTCCCTGATGATTAATGACGTTGAGAGTCTTTTCATGTTATTAATCATTTGTATATCTTCTTTAGAGAAATGTCTGCTCAGATGGTTTGTCCAATTTTTGTCTGGCTGCCTTTTTATTACTGAGTGTAAATGTTCTCTATATATCTTAGATATAAGTCCCTTTTCAGATATATGATTTACAAATACTTTCTCCCATATTGTGGTTTGTTTTTTCACTTTCTTACTAGTATTCCTTAAGGCACAAAATTTTTAAATTATGATGAAGTCTAATTTATTTATTTTTTCTTTGATTGCCTATACTTAGGTGTCATCTTTAAGAAACCTTTGCCTAATCCAAGGTCATGCATATTTGCACTTACGTTTTATTTAAACAGTTGTATAGTTTTAGTTGTTACATTTGGGTCTTTGGCCCATATTATGTTAATTTTGTATATGGTCTGAGGTTTGGGGGGGGTCCAACTTTATCCTTTTGCATGTGGATATCCAGTTGTTCCAGCAACATCGGTTGAAAAAACTTTTCAATTTTATCCACGTGTTAATAACCTACTTTCCCTAAACATACTAAAACAGAGAGTAAGTAGAAACTAATATAGTGTTTAAGTTCTTATTTTATAAGGTTAGAGCTTACAGAAAAACTCGATTCCAAAATACCATCTGCATCCATACTACAGTAATAAGTTAAACATGTTCACTAGAGAAACACTGGTGGAAATTTAAGACACCCCAGTATGTTGATGCGGTCATGTCAACAAAGACAGTTATGGACATTCAAGACATGATCTAGTTTTGTTTTTTTAAAGTAAGTTTATGAAAAGATTTTATTTTTACATTCTACTTCTGTGCCTGGATTTTAAAAAGTAAACAGTAGGGAATCAAATTGTTGCTACTTTCAGGCAGGTATCAATATTGTTAACAAAAAAATAAATATTTTGGCAACCTAGTAATTCTCCACTAATGTGTAAAGTGCTCTAGTTTTGAAGTTTAAGAAAGCATTAGGTAAAAACTTCAGTTTCCACATTACCTGTAGAAGTAACTTACATAATGGTCAATTTCACAGGCTCTGGTGATCCATTGACATTGACCAGGAACTCTTCTTCAAAGTGTCCCAGGATGGGAGAACTGAAGGATATCTGGATAGCCTGGACTCCACTTGGTTCGATGATGCCTTCCTTGGGACTGAAAACAAAGCAGGTCCCCACAGCCGAAGTTGGAGGGATCACGTTGAAGAGGGCATCAATGCTGCCTTTGTTGGATAGTACTGCCTATATCAAAAAGACAAGAATGAAAAGGTAGGCAACGGGCCTCTGATTTATTCTCATATAAGCACCAACACAGAAACAGCTGCAGGAAGTAGAACCACAGAAAAACTCCAGGGGAAAAATAAGCAGTCTTCTGTCTTGAATGTTTGAAGACAGGAATCCCAAGCCAGAAAGTAATTTTGTGTTTTTATCTCCTCTTTAAAATAGAGTTAGTCATATGCATTATATTCATGCTATAAAGATTGATCATAATCACATCTGTTGAAGAAGAACCTTAAAAGACCTTTTTTTTTTATTCTATCTCTGAAGTAACCAAGGGAAGGTAGGTCTTTCTCTTATACACATGAGAAGGCTGGGATTAAGTGACATGCTGAAAAATAAAAAGCAAGCTACAATAGAGGATCAAGAAATATCTAAGCCTATGTTTATAACGTAGCTTGAAGAATGTAGAATAAGCTATTATTGTGGATTCCAGATTGCAAGGATTCTCTTTGTTGTACCATTAGATTTCATCCTATTGTGATATTTTCATCTCAAACTGTAATGGATGGATAACTGTTTTGGGATGCTTATGTAAGCCATTGATTTACTACAGAAAAGTTTTTTGTTCATTTGTCTGGTTTCGGTTTTTTGTTTTTATTTTTTGGCTGTGCAGTGCTGTGTGAGGCATCTTAATTCCCCGACCAGGGATGGAACCCGTGTCCCCCCAGCAGTGGAAGCATGGAGTCTTAACCACTGGACTGCCAGGGAAGTCCCATACAGAAAAGTTTTATTCCTATATACTAATGTTCTGGAACCAAGTCATTGTCCATATTTGACTGCACACGAGGTGTGTGTACAAAGCTCATGCCTGGCATTCAGAGGCCTCCACAGCTGGCTCTGTCTACCACTCCCACTGTCACTTTCCACAAGTCCATCCATGAACTTGTACTATAGCCACACAGTCCTATTCCTCGGCTTCTAAAATACGATCTCTATTCCTTGCCAATGCTTATACCTGAATGGGTGAACAGTCTACTTAGAAAGTACCTTCAACCTACATCAAGGCACTGGAGGAAAAAAAGAGGAGATGATGAAGAAAGATTCAGAAAAGTATGGGGGGCATGGCAGGAACCGAGAAATCCAAGAGAGAACTTTCAGAAGGGGTTGAATGGGGATAGAGGTTAAGGAGAATAAGCTTTGAGAAAATTCTATAGATTTTTAATTTTTAATTAGAGGCCATCCCTGCCCTTGAAGAAGAAAGTAATTTCAATAGAGTGTGATTGTAGAATCCGGAGTACAAATGTTTAGGGAGTGAGTAGGTGCAGAGGAAATAGTGGTTGACTATTCTAGATTCCTGTTTTGAGAAGATTAGTGGTAAAAAAGAGAAAATGAGGGTGGCAAAGCTGCAGGAAGGTATGGTAGGTGAGACCTAGTCTATTTATACTATTAAATGAGATAATGCACACTTAAGGCCCAGCCTAGATGTTTGTTTTTGTAATAAGAAAAGGGGACTAGGTAACCCAGGTAATAGGGTCTGGGTGGATGTAGGGGGTCCACTAGATCAGGGTGCCTCCTGAGGAGCAGAGAAGAAGGAATCAAGAGCATAAGTAGGATACAGTCAGGGGCTCTTGCAAAGGAAGACAACTACTCCTGCCAAGAGAAGATGGATGATGTATCAAAAGAGGTACATAACTAAGTGTTACTTGATACGTTGTTCATCTTTTTACATTTATTTCCCACCTCCCTCATCCTATGTTCCCTGGTCATAGGAGTTATGCTTCATCCTTTATTCCTTTTAAAAAGACCACGTAGAAAAGTGATTATGACCAGGGTCTCAGAAGCCAAATGCCTGGGTTCAAATCCCAGCTATTCCACTGACTTGACTAGCTGTGTGACCTTGCAGAACCTGCTTGGCTTCTCTGTGCCCATTTTCCCATCTGTAAAATGTAAGTATTACTGAGAAACCAGGGAACCTGGGCAGCAGCTGTAGTTGCCACCTGGCACCAAGTACCACAGTGCATCTTGTTCGCTGTGTAGCTGACAGGGTCTTGGTGCTCTGGCTGGGTGTCAGGCCTGTGCCTCTAAGATGGGAGAGCCGAGTTCAGGACACTGGTCCACCAGAGACCTCCTGGCTCCACATAATATCAAACAGCAAAAGCTCTTACAGAGATCTCCATCTCAATGCTAAGACCCAGCTCCACTCAATGACCAGCAAGCTACAGTGCTGGACAACCTATCTCAAACAACTAGCAAGGCAGGAACACAACCCCACCCATTAGCAGAGAGGCTGCCTAAAATCATAATAAGGGCACAGACACCCCAAAACACACCACCAGATGCCGTCCTGCCCACCAGAAAGACAAGATCCAGCCTCATCCACCAGAATGCAGGCACCAGTCCCCTGCACCAGGAAGCCTACACAACCCACTGAACCAACCTTAGCCACTGGGCGCAGACACCAAAAACAACGGGAACTACAAACCTGCAGCCTCAAAAAGGACATCCCAAACGCAGCAAGTTAAGCAAAATGAGAAGACAGAGAAACACACTGCAGATGAAGGAGCAAGGTAAAAACCCACCAGACCAAACAAATGAAGAGGAAATAGACAGTCTACCTGAAAAAGAATTCAGAGTAATGATAGTAAAGATGATCCAAAATCTTGGAAATAGAATGGAGAAAATACAAGAAACGTTTAACAAGGACCTAGAAGAACTAAAGAGCAAACAAACAATGATGAACTACACAATAAATGAAATTAAAAATTCTCTAGAAGGAATCAATAGCAGAATAACTGAGGCAGAAGAATGGATAAGTGACCTGGAAGATAAAGTAGTTGAAATAACTACCACAGAGCAGAATAAAGAACAAAGAATGAAAAGAAATGAGGACAGTCTCAGAGACCTCTGGGACAATATTAAATGCACCAACATTCGAATTATAGGGGTTCCAGAAGAAGAAGAGAAAAAGAAAGGGACTGAGAAAACATTTCAAGAGATTATAATTAAAAACCTCCTTAATATGGGAAAGGAACTAGTCAATCAAGACCAGGAAGCACAGAGAGTCCCATACAGGATAAATCCAAGGAGACACACACCAAAATTTCTCCAGGATAGATCATATCTTGGGTCACAAATCAAGCCTTGGTAAATCTAAGAAAACTGAAATCATATCAAGTATTATTTCTGACCACAATGCTATGAGACTAGATACCAATTACAGGAAAAAGTCTGTAAAAAAATACAAACACATGGAGGCTTAAAAATACACTACTAAATAACCAAGAGACCACTGAAGAAATCACAGAGGAAATCAAAAAATACCTAGGAAGAAATGACCATGAAAACACGATGACCCAAGACCTATGGGATGCAGCAAAAGGAGTTCTAAGAGGAAAGTTTATATCATTACAATCCTACCTCAAAAAACAAGCAACATCTCAAATAAACAACCTAACCTTACACCTAAAGCAATTAGAGAAAGAAGAATAAAAAACTCCAAAGTTAGCAGAAGGAAAGAAATCATAAAGATCAGATCAGAAATAAATGAAAAAGAAATGAAGGAAACAATAGCTAAGATCAATAAAACAAAAAGCTGGATCTTTGAGAAGATAAACAAAATTGATAAACCATTAGCCAGACTCATCAAGAAAAAAAGGGAGAAGACTCAAATCATCAGAATTAGAAATGAAAAAGGAGAAGCAACAACTGACACTGCATAAATACAAAGGATCATGAGAGACTACTACAAGCAACTATATGCCAATAAAATGGACCACCTGGAAGAAATGGACAAATTCTTAGATAAGCACAAACTTCCGAGACGGAACCAGGAAGATATAGAAAATACGAACAGACCAAACACAAGCACTGAAATTGAGACTGTGATTAAAAATCTTCCAACAAACAAAAGCCCAGGACCAGATGGCTTCACAGGCGAATTCTAGCAAACATTTATAGAACAGTTAACACCTATCCATCTCAACTTCTTCCAAAATACAGCAGGGGGAAGAACACCCCAAACTCATTCTACGAGGCCACCATCACTCTGATAACAAAACCAGATAAAGATGTCACAAAGAAAGAAAACTACAGGCCCATATCACTGATGAACACAGATGCAAGAATCCTCAACAAAATACTAGCAAACGGAATCAAGCAGCATATTAAAAGGATCATACACTATGATCAAGTGGGGTTTATCCCAGGAATGCAAGGATTCTTCAATATATGCAAATCAATAAATGTGATACACCATATTAACAAATTGAACAATAAAAACCATATGATCATCTCAATAGATGCAGAAAAAGCTTTTGACAAAATTCAACACCGATTTATGATAAAAACCCTCCACAAAGTAGGCATAGAGGGAACTTACCTCAACATAATAAAGGCCATATATGACAAACCCACAGGCAACACTGTTCTCAATGGTGAAAAACTGAAACCATTTCCACTAAGATCAGGAATAAGACAAGGTTGCCCACTCTCACCACTATTATTCAACATAGTTTTGGAAGTTTTAGCCACAGCAATCATGGAAGAAAAAGAAATAAAAGCAATCCAAATCAGAAAAGAAGAAGTAAAGCTGTTACTGTTTGCAGATGACATGATATATACATAGAGATTCCTAAAGACACTACTAGAAAACTACTAGAGCTCATCAATGAAACTGGTAAAGTAGCAGGATACAAAATAAATGAAAACTACAATAAGGTATCACCTCACACCAGTCAGAAAGGCCATCATCAAAGAAAGTATAAACAATAAAGTCTGGAGAGGGTGTGGAGTAAGGGAACCCTCTTGCACTGTTGGTGGGAATGTAAATTGATACAGCCACTACGGAGAACAGTATGGAGGTTCCTTAAAAAACTAAAAATAGAATGTTCAGAAGTAAGACAGAAAGAGAAAAACAAATACTGTATGCTAACAAATATATATGGAATCAAAAAAAAAATGTTCTGAAGAACCTAGGGGCAGGACAGGAATAGAGACACAGATGTAGAGAATGGACTTGAGGACACGGGGAGGGGGAAGCGTAAGCTGGGACGAAGTGAGAGAGTGGCATGGACATATATACACTACCAAATGTAAAATAGATAGCTAGTGGGAACAGCCTCATAGCACAGGGAGATCAGCTCGGTGCTTTGTAACCATGTAGAGGGGTGGGATAGGGAGAGTGGGAGGGAGACGCAAGAGGGAGGAGATATGGGGATTATATGTACAGCTGATTCACTTTGTTATGAAGCAGAAACTAACACAACATTGTAAAGCAATTATACTGCAATAAAGATGTTTAAAAAAATGTAAGTATTACTAACTTCTCAGATTGCTGTGAAAATGACATTTATTAAATTGCATAACTTTTAGAATAGTGCATGACAAAGAGTGCTCATAAAAGACAGTAATTGCTATTTACGTCCCCAGTGCTAAGCAGAATGGGTTTAAGATTTACCTGTGCTTAAGAAGCAACTGATATGCACTAGTGATAACTTGAAGGCAACTCAAAGGTGTTAATGGTAACTCGAAGGACACATGTTCTTCTCTCTGAGCTGGTGCACAGATTGCCTTTTTTCTTGTTTTACCCAGCTCTTCTATAAGTTGCCAGTTCCTCTATTTTCGAGAATATGCATTTCATTCTTCTCCCCCCTCCCCGACAAACCAGCAACTACTTATGTATACGGAATCCAGCAAATTGTTTGACAATACAGTTCTGACACCTTGTGATTACTAGTAATGCCCTTACCCTTGCAGTTCAACTCCTTGGAGTGGGGAAAATTTATAGTAGAACTTCACCTCTCATTTGTTTTCCTTCTAATTACACTGGGGAATAGCATACTCTTGGGGGTTAGTCTTCATGTGTCTGCTAAGCTCAGCAATGACTAAGCAATAGCTAGTTACTCAAATTTGTTTCAAGTAGGTAATGTAATAAATTGAAAGAGAGATGCAATGAGGCATCAGCATTAAATACGCAGAGAGTGCAAAATATTCCCCTAAGAAGTACCTTACCATGTCCTTCTCTGCCACTGCACAGCTCTCAAAACTGTCCAGTCTGATGCAGCACCTCATTTAACACTTACTTAGCTGGCTGTGGTTTGCTTTACTGTTCAATTATGGGAGGGTGGGAAGTGATGGTCTCAAGGACACTTCTGTTAAAATTTGTAAGAAATTATTATTACATTCAGAGAAACCCTATCCATTTTGTAACAGGGGAGAGCAAAATCTGACTCCATGTTGGATCTGTTTCTTTTATTTAACCTTTGCTTTTCATTGCTTTTGTTATTATAATCATACATAATGGCTTGCCTCAAGGCACCCTGCCCCTCTGCCTGAATGTTAAACTAAAGTGCCTTTGTTCAGCTCACAGGGAGACAATCTGACCCTTCCCACCTGTGAATGGCTGCAGAAAAGAGGAAATTAACACATCCCCTCCCAGATGCTGGCCAAGCCCGACCAGAGAGATATTTTGCAAAACTAATGGCCTTTTTACTTTACTTCCTCACCTCCTTCCCTTTTCTGCCCTATAAAAGAAACTGGCATCCAGACCCCAATAAGATGTTTTTTGCAAACACTATTCTGCCATCTTCTCAGTCTATCAGCTTTCTGAATAAAGTCACTATTCCTTGCCTCAACACCTTGTCTCCCAATTTATTGCCTTGTTGTGTAGCCAGCAGAGCGAGCTTGGACTCGATAACAATTCTGCATCCAAACTAAAGGTTCCTTTCCAATGTGGCATCCATAAGACACAGTCTGTAAGGTGTGAGGGAAATTTGCACTGGATAAAGTACAGGCAGAGTATCAATTTAATAAGAACAATTTAATTTAATAAGAACTCATACCTTTTTTTCCCTCCCTAAGTGACCATTTGTTTTCAGAATGCAATACAGGACAATGCAACATAGTAGCTGTGCCACTTTTCACTTTATGTTAGTCATGTGAGTGATTACTTCATTTAAGTTATGCTCTTCCCTATATTCCATCTCATTTTATGTTTATTCCATGACATTAACATCTCTATTTACCTTTCAAATCATCCCATTTGGCCCATCCTTAAGTCTAATGAATGTGAGGACAAATGACACTGCAGGAAGCTCTCAACATCAATTGGGCACTTACCTCCCATGCTTAGGCTGAGCTGAATTGGTTGTAGACCAGATTTGCCCATAATGAGAGCCCAAGGGATTGAAAAGCCAGCAAAGGGCTTTCTCTTCCCACACAATGTAGGGCCCTAGTACCCTGGGGATCACTAACATTTACAGGCTGTGTGACCTTGCCAAGTTACTTAACAAATGTGGCAGAGTCAGGTTGGCCATTCACTGAACCCATATCCTCTTCTTCCTGTGCCTATAGCTAGACTACATTTCCCAGCCAGCCTTGCAGTTACAGACCCTAACAGGATATGAACAAAAGCGATACATGCCACCTCCATTACTACCTCCTATAAAAACCTCTCATGTGGGGCTTCCCTGGTGGCGCAGTGGTTGGGAGTCTGCCTGCCAATGCGGGGGATGCGGGTTCCTGCCCTGGTCCGGGGGGATCCCGCATGCCGCGGGGCGGCTGGGCCTGTGGGCCATGGCTGCTGGGTCTGCGCGTCCGGAGCCTGTGCTCCACAGCGGGACAGGCCGCAGCGGTGAGAGGCCCGCGTACCGCAAAAAAACCAAAACAAAACCTCTCATGTGCATCCCTCCATGCCTTTCTCCTACTGCCAGTGTGATACATGTGAGACTACAATCTTGCAACTCAGATGTTAGGGGTTGGAGCGCCATGAGATAGAATGAGGCTGAGTTCTTGATCCTCTGCGGTAGGAGAGCCATCTGCTGATGACCAAGCTTGTCTGGGACTTTATGTTAGGAACAAAATAGATATATTATTGTATTTGTTTGTTACAGTATGTAGGGTTACCTTAACTAGTAAAACTTCTCTAAGCCCCAGCTTCCTCAGCTATAAAATGGGGATAGTCATTGTGCCTTCTTCATAGGGTTTTTGTGAGGACCAAGTGAACTAATGCATATGTGCTCAACATACATGAAGGGTGAGGATGTTGACTGAATTAACCACTATTGCCTCATATTTCTCATGTGTAAAAACAGGTACAGTAGGGGCTTCCCTGGTGGCACAGTGGTTGAGAGTCCGCCTGCCGATGCAGGGGACACGGGTTCATGCCCCGGTCCGGGAAGATTCCACATGCCGCGGAGCGGCTGGGCCCGTGAGCCATGGCCGCTGAGCCTGCGCGTCCAGAACCTGTGCTCAGCAACGGGAGAGGCCACAGCAGTGAGAGGCCCGCGAACCGCAAAAAAAAAAAAAAAAACAGGTACAGTAAAACCCACCACTCATGGTTCTGTAAGAGTTAGAAATCACACACACGTACGTAGGCATGCACACATAATAAGGCCTGGAACTTGACACCTATTTGTCACTCATTAAATAAATGCTTTTATTGTTACCTCTATAGAAATATAAACACTTACAATTTAGGAATCTTTCTACAATAAACTTTCAATGGTTATAGTTTGATATAGTGTAAACAAGTGTCCTGAATATGAATTGAGTGATGAAGTGACACTGAAGTAACTTTGATCCTCACGAACCCATGGGTACATCATGTAAAAAATCATTTTCTATTTAACTGGAAAGACAAAGCAGGGAGATCTCTTCCAGAAATCAGGACGATTGGTTTTTAAATCAGAGAAAATTAATTAAAATTTTAAATTAGAGAAACTTCTGAAGTGTGAAAACAGCTACCCTCATTAGGACATTCTGGAAAATGTAAAAGGTTCTCTATCCTCTGATCTGTAGGATTTATGTTGTCAGAGATCAAGCATTAAATAGATGGGGAGACGTATTTATAGTGTCCCCCTTTGCAATTTACAAAATGATGATGATAAAACCAATTAACTTATGACTTTGATGCTTTTTATAAAGCTAGAGAGGCTGAAAAGGATGGAAAAAGTTGCTTCCCTCAACAAGGCTGGGAGGGAGGAGGAGGAGTTCGATTGTTTGGGGTCTGAATAGGTATGAGTAATGGAGAAAATGTGATGTCACAAATTTTCTATCAATAAAAACACACACATAAAACAAAAAAAGCCAAGTACTTTTGAGTCTCAATGCACAATTCTAGTGCTTACCTCATAACAATGTACAGATCCAACAAAAACTTTTCCAATATCCAGCAACTCAAAGTTGAAGTGAATCTTTGGTCCCATTCCTTCCCCTTTGATTCGGAGGGGCAGACGGATCTCTCGGCCTGTAAAAACAATTCAGATTTTATTACCCTCAGTGATGCTTTATTACCCCAGATTACCCACAACCTCTTATTAATGTTAAGCAGTCAAGATTATTGCAACAACTCCCTACAATGGACTGAGGGAGTGTAATTTAACCAATGCTGAAGATTTAGCTTATCTTTAAGAAACAAGAATACTGGTTAGTTTCTTAACTTTAGGGGAAAGCTTATATTGCAAGCTAGGCTGACATTTTAGCAGAAAAAACAATTAAAAAAATTTAACCCAATCTTAACTGTATCCTTAAGTTTTTTATAAAGGAAAATAATTTCTCTAAATCAGAGAAGAATGGCATAAGATGAGCGCTGCCATGGGGCTCCAAGAGACCTGTTCACACTGATCTTCCCTAGATTTAGGAAGAGCCAGGGCATTAAGGGATCTGAGTCTAGGAGTCTTACCTGACCCTCACTTTGCAGCTTCTTTCATACAGAGGAAATGGAATCCACTAAACAGTATCCTTTACTACACAGCCACAATGCACCCAGGGTCAATACAGAGCACAAGCCTTTAAAGTACTGACTGCTTTTGTCTCCCTTTTAAAATGGGGTATGTATCTGCATCTGATAATATGTGATCATTATAAAAATATTAAAAGGAAAGTAGAAATTTTATCATAATTCCACCACCCAAAGATAACTACTGTTAGCATTTTGGTGCCAATCCTTCCACATTTAATCATATTTAAGAATTGTTAATGTAAATGAGAGCATCTGCTATAAATTATATTTAGCCTGCTTTTTTTCACTTAACAATACATCTGGAACATTTTTACGTATCATCACCTAAAGATGTAGTAAATATTTTTAACCAGTCCTTCTTATTGGATATTTAAGTGGCTTCCAAATTTTCATTACAACAAATTACAATGTAATTAATATCCTTTAGTACATTTATGATCAATTTTCCTATGTTTTCTTTAAGCACTTTGAAGATACCATTCTATTGTTTCTTGTCTTCCACCATTTCTGTTGAGAGCTTAGTTTACAGTCTTATTGCTCATCTGAGATTATACGTCTTCTCCTCTGACTGCGTTAAGATTTTCCTTTTGTCTTGTTTTTCAGCAGTTTTACTATAATGTCCCCAAGTGTGGTTTGCATTTATCCTTCTTGGGGTTTATTGAACTTTTTGAATCTGTGGATGAATGTATTTCATCAAATTTGGAAACTTTTTTAGTCATTATCTCTTCAAATATTGCTTATGCTCAATTTTCCCATTTCTTTATATACACACACACACACACACACACACACACACACACACACACGTATATGAGCTTTTTACCACATTCCACTCAGTTCTTATGTTCTTACTTGCATTTTGTCCCTATATGCTTTAGTGTGGCTATTTTCTTTGATTTATCTTATTTCCAGTTTACAAATTCTACCTCTAGGCATACCTAACAGGCTATTAAATTCATCTACTGAGTTCTTAATTTGTCATCATAACTTTTCCATGCTAGACTTCCTATTGGATTTTTTTGTAGTTTCCAGGTCTCTGCTCAATATTATCTTTAGTAAGAACATTTTAAAAAATCTGTGTCTGGAAATTCTATCACCTGGCTCTCTATGGGTTTGCTCCTCTTGTTTATCTTGGTGTTCTATCAGACTGTGCTACCTCCTCATATACTTGGTTATTTCTGATTGAGTGCTGATCAGTGTATATAAAAAACTGTAGATTTAATTTGAAACACTAAGATGTTATCTTCTTCCAGGTTCTGGCTGGTGACTAGGGGATATTAGCGATCCCAGATAACCTAATCTAACCATTGAAGATTCTGTGACGGAATTAAGCCCTGCAGCAAATCACTGGAGTGACTATTTTCTCAATTCTCCCAAGAAGGGTGTGTAGCTAGTACTATCCTACATATAGAAGAGAAGTTAATTCCTCATATATAAGAGATACCTTAGAACATTAGGGATTAAATACTCTTGGAACCCCAGTGGAGAACTGTCTTAATCAAATCTATGCTTGAAAAATGATCCAAAGCTGAGCTCTAGTTCTTATAAGGATTTATTTCTAGTCTTATTTCTAGTCCCCACTTTACTGGGTCCCACCCTCAAGCATGGGGGATTTCTAGGGCCCTTTCTCCTTGGGCATCCCATGAACTTCTATGTTTTCTTCCTTAACTCTGCTGAATTTTTCAGTCTCTGCAGTATTTCCCAAAAAGTCAGTGTCACTAAGGATAAAGAGGCCCCCCAAATCTGATTGTTTTGGTTTCTTTCTTCTCCTGGATCTTGGCCCGCAAATCCTTCACTGTCCTGGAAGCTCTCTTTTGCTTTCTAACAAGTTTAAAAAATATATTTTGTCTTGTTCTTTTATTCTTTTAGTTGCTCTGCGTGTGTGTGTGTGTGTGTGTGTGTGTGTGTGTGTGTGTGTGTATGAGAGAGAGAGAGAGAGAGAGAGAGAAAGGGAGTTAAAGTACCCAGCCCACCACTATAGGAAGTAGAATGCCAGAACAAAAGGATACACATTTGACAGTTTGACAGCTATGGCCATATTGTCTTCTAGAATGGTTGTACTAATTTACACGAAAACATCAACAGTTTTAATGGTTTCTGTCTTTCCATGTTCTCCCTCAAAAATCAATACTCGAAAATATTTGATAATTTAATAGGTTTTCCTTAAATTTGCACCACTAAAATTTCAAGTTATTTAGGGAAAAATTATGTATTTGCTCTGTGTGTAACATTTTGAACATTCAAAATTATTTTGATGCTCTGTTAGATGTAATTTTCAGTATTAGAGCAAATACACTTTGAACGACCAAGTTGTTATTAATAATATTAATTTATTATCATCATAATAATGCCTTGTGACATTTTATGTTCCACTGTCTTCTATTGCTATTCAGCATCTGTATCTTTAATGCCTCCTCTCCATGACTGTCCTTTTAAAGACAAGAATACTTGTCTCTGGGTCCCCTCTAGTGCTTGGCAACACAGTGGTCATTAGGCAAGTATTGCTTTGATTACAAGAAACAAGAGCAATCTTAGCAATATCTGGAAACAGCTCATTTATTCAAAGGGTTCTCCCAATCCATGTGATCCCTGGGAAAGAAGTTCCTCTAAAGTTCCTCTAAAGATCAGTGTTGGTTTGACAACACTCTAGAGCATCAGTAAAATTCTCAGAGAGCCCAAACCTTATCACCCTACTCCATTATTTTAGAGTTTTAATCTTCAAACCTGTTTTGAAGGCAATGATTTGTACTCCTTGGTCAAGAGAAAAGTATTCTGACAGAGATCCAACTTTCAGAACGGCAAAGAAAGAGAACTGCAAATACACTGTGGGATAAACTGCACGACTATTTATAACTGTCAGGCTTAAAGCTTTCCCAATCTGTTATCTTGACTGCCTTCCTTAATAAAAAAAAAAAAAGAGAAAAGGAGATGTGTTGTACAAAAGCAGTGAGCCAATGTTTCTTTGGAAATTATTAATTACTTCAAAGGAGACTTTCTTATTTGTAGCTAGCCATTTCCCTAACCCAGGACAGAATAGGACTAAAGTAATACCCAGGCTTGTGTTTGTAAGAGTTAGTCTAAATTTTAGTGTTACATTACAAATGCTATGTTTCCACAAGATTTTTGAAGCAGGGATTTCGGCAAAAGGCAGCAAGATGGACAAGCTTGAAAGAACTAGTAAGCTCTAAGGTCAGATTCCTTATTAGAAGAGCAAAATATTAAAATGTTTTTAAAATAGGGAAGCTCCTCATCTATGATTACAGTGTCCTGGTTTCACACATGAGAAGCAGGGAGATGTACTATAGAACCCCTTTCATAGCCCTAAAATCTGTGAATGCAATAGATCATATTGCATTAAATACCAGAAAATGTAACCATGGGCTTTCAAAAACGTGCCATCTAAGATATATATATATATTAGATGTTCAATATGATACTTGAGCTTCATTCCTGTGCAGTAAGACAAGAAAAAGGGGGGGGGGGAATGTATAAATAGGAAGAACAAATGGTCATAATTCACAGATTTTATGACTACTTACCTGAAAAATCCTAAAGAACCTATAAATACTTTTAAAAATTAATAAGATAAAGAATGATGGTTACCAAATCAAATAAAAAAGTCAACTGCATTTCTATACACAGCAAGAGTCAAAAAATTAATTTTTAAGATATTAATTTTACAATAGCAACAAAAATATAAAGTGCCTAGAAATAAATCTAACAAAATATACTTAAGACTTTCAAGGAACAAATTGTAAAACTTTACTGAAAGATATTAGGAAAGATCTAAATAAATGGAGAACTAGGTTATATTCTTGAAATGAGAGACTCAATATTATAAAATTGTCAATTTTCCTCAAACTGATCTATATAATTTTAATGCTCTACTAAACAAAATGCCAGCAGGTAAAATTTGGAGGAATTTGATGGTTCATTATAAAATTTAAGTGTAAAATCAAAGGGCCAGTAACAACCAAGACGTTACTAAAGAAAAATAAATTGAGGGGACTTGCCCTTTCATATATTAAAGTCTGTTGTAAATCTAATGTAATTATGATAGTGTGGTATTGGGGCATAAAGTGCAAAATGACTAAGGAAACAGAATACAGAACTCAGAATAAATGCACACATATGCAGATTTGACTTATGACAGAGCAGGTGTTGAAAATCAGTACAGAAAGGTGGACCACACAGTATAAAGAGCAAAACAACTGGGCACCCACATAGGATCTGTGGTAGGCTGAAAAATGGCCCCCAAAGATATCCACATCCTAATTCCTGTAACCTATAAGTATTATTTCATATGGCAAAAAAGGTGAAAATTATATGACAAAAGATGTGATTAAGTTAAGAATTTTTAGTTGGGGATATTATGCTGGATTATCTTGACTACCGTAGCTTAGAAGTTGCCTTGAAATCAGGTCATAGTAGTCTTCCAATTTTATTCTTCTATTCCAAAGTTGTTTGGATTATTCTAAATTCTTTGCATTTCCATAAGAATTTTAGAATGAGCTTGTCAATTTCTACCAAGAAAAAGCTGTTTGGATTTTTATTGGAATTGCATTGAATCTAAAGATGAATTTTGGGGGGAAATGACATCTGAATATTTAATTTACCCACCTATTAACAAGGTACAGTTCTCCATTTATTTAGGTTTTTAATTTCTCTCAGCAATGTGTTCTTTTTTTTCTTTTTTTTTTTCAGTACACGGGCCTCTTACTGTTGCGGCCTCTCCTGTTGCAGAGCACAGGCTCCGGACGCACAGGCTCAGTGGCCATGGCTCACGGGCCCAGCCACTCCGCGGCATGTGGGATCTTCCTGGACTGGGCCACGAACCCGTGTCCCCTGCATTGGCAGGCAGACTCTCAACCACTGTGCCACCAGGGAAGCCCTCTCAGCAATGTTTTATAGTTTTCAGTGTACAGGTCTTCCACAACTTTTGTCAAATTTATCTTTAAGTAGTTCACATTTCTTAATGCTATTGTATTATAAGTAATATTGCTTTTTAAAAATTCAATTTCCATTGTTCATTGTCTAGAAACATAATTGATTTCTCTATATATAAATCTTGTATCCTGCAACCTTGTTACACACTTAATTTTCAGTCCTTGTCAAAATATTCTTTAGCACTATCTCCACAGATTTTAATTCAAAAAACATAGGTGAAACCCAAGAACCTACATTTTTAATGAGCAGCCAGAGTGACTCTATGCAGATTCTCTAAGGATATTACCTCAAGAAAGATATGAACATTGTTAACTATATTAACTTCTGACAACAGGGCAGGGTAAGCTGACTCAGCACATCCTTCCACTTCAAATACAAAAAAAATTATTAAAAGTATGACAAACATACAGTTTTAATACTTATCCAAGCCCAAAAGAAAGAAAGGAAAACACCAGGTGCTAGAAATAAAAAGGGAACTCAGAGATTTTTAAAGTACATACAGCCTTATGGTCTAATGGCTTCAGTTTAAACACCCTCATAGAAATAGGGCATATGGCTTTGTTCCTATCTGGGAATGAAGAACTGAACTTCGATCCCTGCATAAATTTAGGACCTTGGAAAGGATGCCTCTTTCCAAAAAGGAAACTAGAAAAATTCTACCTATTGGTCTAAGGGAGCAGTGATGAAGCTTGTCCTCTACCTTGCAACCTGAATAGGGGGAAAAGGCCCCTATGAGAAATCTAAGTCCCATGTATAGGTATGGGATCCAAATTTATATTATATTATAGGTGAAAGAATCAGAAGCTGTGGAAATAAAAGTTGTAAAGTCTTGAAGAAATAAAAAATTGTTCTGAAGGAACACCTCCATGATCCAGTACCCATACTGTCTTAGTCTGTTTGGGTTGCTGTAATAAAATACCACAGACTGGGTGGCTTAAACAACAAACATTTATTTCTCACAGTTCTGGAGGCCGAGAAGTCCAAGATCAAGGTGCTGGCAGATCCAATGACTGGTGAGAGCCCTCTTCCTGCTTCACAGATGCTGTCTTCTCTCTCACATGGAAGGATGGGCAATGGAGCTTTCCAGGGTTTCTTTTATAAAGGGCACTAACCACATTCATGAAGGCTCTGCCCTCTACCTGATCACCTCCAAAGTTCCCACCTCCAAATACCATCACATTGAGTATTATGTTTCAAAATATGAATTTTGGGGCAAGGGGGCAGGGCCACAAACATTCATTCCATAGCACATGCTAAAGATGAGCTAACAACACAAACATTTCAAGCCGTCTGAAGAATCAACATGAGGAAAATCAGTGGTTACTGAAAACATGCAAATTAGTACCCCAAGAGCTTGAGATAATAGAACAGTCTTAAATAAACTCTAACATAGCATTCTCAAAATCTTTAAAGAGGTAAATGAAGAAAGAGAAACCATTTGAAGGAGACAAAAATGAAAGTATTAAAACCAAATAGAACTTCTAAAACTGAAAAATCAAGTTGATGAAATAAAAACTGAATAGATGAATATACCAGAGTAGAAATAGCTGAAGAAAGAATTAGTCAACTAGAAGAAAGATCTTGGAAAAAAACCCCAGAATGTATCATACAGAGATGAAGAAATCAAAAATATAAAGGAGAAGTTAAAAGACTCTGCAATTCCATGGGAAAGACATATATCTAAAAGAATTTACAGAAGGAAAAAATTGAGATAATGAGATGAAAACAACACTGAAGAGATAACTGCTGAGAATTTTCCAGAATTGATTAAAGGTTCTTAAATTAAAGAAGCATATCAAGTAGGATAAAGGCAAATCCATCTCAGTGAAACTGTAGAACATCAAAGCATAAAGTAATTCTTAATATCAATCTGATAGAAAGACAGATAACCTAAAGAAATTAAAATTAGACTGCAGTAGATTTCTCATCTCAACAATTCAGTCCATTGTTCACGCTATGAGGAAGCAAGCAGCCACATGGAGAGGCCACTGATAGGTTCCAGCAAACAGAACCTGGTGAGGTCCCTGCCAACAGCCAGGATCAAGTGCCAGATATATAGATGGATGAGCTAAAAAATGAAATCAGCTTCTACCTTCAAGCGTGTCCAGCTGTCTTCATGTGGAGCAAAGAGAGCTGTCCTTGCTGAATCCTGAATCACAGATCTGTGTGCAAAATAAGTGATTGCTAGTTGTTTGAAGCCACTAAATTTAGGATGGTTTGTTATGCATCAAAAGATAAATAGAACAAAGTGACTTAAGCAAATTAGGGTTTTTATTTTGCTCACATAGGACACTGGGAAATAAGGATTTGGGGGAGGGTAGGATTTAGGGGATTAGGACATGCTGCTGCTGCTGCTGCTGCTGATGGTTGAAAAGAAAAAGAAATATTGATTCGATGGCTACTTTCTCTTCATGTTCATAAACCATACATACAACTGTATTTACTATAGGTTTTAATGTTTTAATATATGGTGGAGCTAGTCCTCCCACAGTATTCTTGTTGAATTTTCTAGGCAACCCTACTTCATTTATTTCTTCCATAAGAATTTTAGAATCCACCCAATTAAAAAAAACAACCTTACTGATATTACCATTGGGATCACATTGCATTTACAGGGGGAATTGACCTATTTATAATGTTGATTTTCCTGACCGAAAACATGGGCGTTTCTATTTATTCAAGTTTTCCTAAATTTGGGTATGTATAAAAGACATTGGTATATTATTCCCTGTATTTTTCTTTATGTTTGAAGTATTTGATAACTGAAAATGTAATTCAAAGTAAATATAATCTAAAGTAGTTGATCAAGAAAATAATTTCTCATTCATAGGACTAAGATACTTTATATTATTATCAGGTTGCAATCTGATGAGTTTTGAGAAAGACAGCTTATAAATATGTAGAGTATTACTCACTTATTACTCTGAAAATCCAAAAATGTTTTTAATGATTGGGGTGATTTAGCTTTTCCTTTCCTAAATCTCCATTCTTTAGTTTAATTAGGATTAAACTCAAAAGCCTCAGATTGTGCTAAAAACTCAGATGTTTCTCTTATGATGCACAGAATGAAAATGGACAATAAGGTTCATATTAACTGGGTCTTTAAAGGAAGCGGGTATGTCTGGAGTCATTTCCAACAGGCTGCTTTTCTGCATTTGACTCTGAAGCACCCATTAACGAGGTTGTCTAGCAATATATTTCACAATTGAAATCAGAAAGTGCTACTTCCTTTGAAGTTCCCATATGGTGATCCAAACCAAATATGTGTAGTTTCCCTTTGAGTTTTTTTTTTTTAAAGGCAATCTTCATGATTAAATCAGGTATTTACACATTCCATTGTTAAGTCAAGATACATGAAAGATCAGTTTTGAGACCTAGATCAAACTATCAGCAAGTCTTTATAAAGATCTAACACACAGGTTTAACTACTTCTAAGGAAATATGAAAATTTTAAATGAAGAAAAAAATTCAGTTTCAGATTAACTGAAAAGATTTTAATGATGTTGTATTTGCCATATTCATGTCTGAGCAGATCACTCCCCTGCTTAGAGCCCTTCAGTGATTCCTTACTCACTCTGGGTGAAGTCTGAGGTTCTTAGTCGGGCAGACAAGGGCAGCCCTCCAAGAACTGGTTCCCACCTACTACACCAGCCTCCAGCTTCATTTCCTGCCCCCGCCTGTCCCCTCCCAAGTTTCTCTGTCTCTCTCTGTTTCACACTCCAGGAACTTGCAGTTATTTGTCATTTCATGCTCATGGTATATTTTTACATAGTGTTTCTCTATGTGTTTTCACAAGTGTTTCCCTGCTTCTTGGGCCCAGCCCCTCCTTTTTTTCACTTGACTAACATATATTTCAAGACTAAGCTGTGTGTCCTGTATTCTTTTCAACTATTATCATTCATTCACTGTATGGCATTATATAACTGTTGATTTATGTGTCCGTTTCCCCCCACTCAATTCTATGCCTTTCTGAGGGCAATTCTATGCCTTTCTGTGCATCTCTGTACTCATGGTGCCTAGATATAAAAGCTTTCAAAAGAAGAAAAGGTTGTCGTTGGAGATGTGGGTTAAATTTCATGCATCCCGAGCGGCCTCCCCAAAACCAATGACACTGGCCTTCCCTGCTACTTCCTGTCTCTGAACATACATTCACACAATGGAACACTATACAACAATGAAAATGAAATGCAACTAGAGCTACAAGCAACAACGTGGATGAGACATGCAGATTGATTCCAATTATGTACATTCCAAAGGCAAGCAGTACTAAATTGTAATGTTTAGTTATACACACATGGGAGTATAAGCTATAAATGAAAGCAAGGAAATAATAATCATGAAGGATAGAATGGTGATTATCTCAGGGAGAGGTTGGGGTGAAGGGAGTGTGATTGGGAAGGAATACACAGGGGGGCTTATTGAGGCTGGAATTATTCTATTATTGATCTTGGTGGCAATTACATAATGTCTGCCTATAATTATTTGTTATACTGTACATGTGTATATTAGTTCCCTATTGCTGCTAGAACAAATTACCACAAACGTAGTGGCTTAACATACAAACTTACTATCTTAAAAGTTCTAGAGGTCCAAATCCAAAATGGGTCTCACTGGGCTAAAATCAAAGTGTTGGCAGGGCTGCGTTCCTTTCTGGATGGTCTAGCAGAAAATCCATTTTCTTGCCTTTTCCTTTCCTAGAGGCTGCTTGAATTCTTTGGCCCTCTAGCTTCAAAGCCAGAAATGGCTGGTAGAGTCTTTCTCATAGGGCATCATTCCAACACTGAGACTGATCCTTCTGCCTCCCTCTTCAACATTTAACGACCCTTGTCCTTAAATGTCCCAGGACATTGTCCTTATCTTAACGTAAGCTCATTAGTAACCTAATTCCATTTTCTGCCCTAATTCCCCTTTGCCATGCAATGTAACATATCCACAGTAACATACCCACAGATGCTGGGGACATGGACATCTTGGGGAGGCCATTACTCTGCCTACCACAGCACACGTTATGTACATTTCTGAATCTGTGTTCTATTTCTCAGTGACAAAAGGTGAGAAGTCAAATTGTGGTATGCAAATACAAAGAATTCCTATACAACCATGAAAAAGGATGGTCCCTTTTTATTTAGTGTTATGCAATAATCTCTAAGAAATATTTTAAAAGCAGTGTTAGAACTACTGTGTAAAGTATGCTGTCATTTATGTAAAATGGTATGAGGAAAAGCATATCTATATGTATTTGCTTTTATATGCTCAAAGCATATAGGAAAACAAAAGCAAAGCAAAACAAAACGAGGGAAGGAGCTTTTCTATTTGCCTAAGAAGTATTTCTTAGTGGCCTAAAACCAGGAGGTTTTTACCAAGCTTTGAAGATAATAGTAAGGAATCAGCACCAGCCCTTGAAAAGACACAGAATTGCACAGAATTTACAGGGAAGACAATATGGAATTACTGTGTAAACAAAACCCTTCCCTGGCAATCCTATCTTTTAATAAACCACTAACAAAATAAAGAAGAATGTCATGGAGATGAAAAATTACACCGTTCAGTTTACCCAGGATGTGAATTCTGTGGCAGAATTCAGAATTGCAAAGGAAACAATAGATAAATGCAATTAGTTATGTAATGTTTGGGAACCTCCTGGAGAGCAGCCAGCCCCCTGGTATATGGCCAAGCACAACATCCCAGGGAAGCCATTGTTGGGAGGGAGGTCCCAGCACCTGTGATGTGGGGGCCACTGGACCATTTCCAGCCTATGTCTGAACACTGATATACCAACATTTCCTCCAGATCCATTAAGAAGTCCAGGGAAGGGGCTTCCCTGGTGGCGCAGTGGTTAAGAATCTGCCTGCCAGTGCAGGGGACACAGGTTTGAGCCCTGGTCCAGGAAAATCCCACATGCCATGGAGCAACTAAGCCCATGCACCACAACTACTGAGCCTGCGCTCTAGAGCCTGCGAGCCACAACTACTGAGCCCACATACCACAACTACTGAAGCCCGTGCACCTAAAGCCTGTGCTCTGCAACAAGAGAAGCCACCACAATGAGAAGCCTGCACACAGCAACAAAGAGTAGCCCCTGCTCGCCACAACTAGAGAAAGCCCACACAGCAACAAAGACCCAACACAGCCAAAAATAAATATAAATAAAATAAATAAATTTATTAAAAAAAAAAAAAAGAAGTCCAGGCTAGATGAGACTGGTCTGAAGTGTGAAAACAGACCTGTCAATCCAGAAACTCCTAGTCCATTCTTCATTCATTCTAGGACCATCTTGAATATCTAGCATACATGGGCAAGGGAGATAGCAGATCAAACTAGGATTCATTCACTCATTCCTTTATTTTTTTCATTTATTTGCTCATTCATTTAATCAGTATTTATTGAATGGCTTTATCTTCCTAGTGCTAACAGCTTAAGACATAGAGTATGATTTCAACATATAAATTTTTAAAACAGGTAAAACTACACTATTTTGCTTAGGGATGAATACATAGGTGGTAAAATTATATATGAAAACAAGAAAATGACTATCATAAAAGTCAAGGTGATGGTTACATCCAGGGAAGGTGCAGGAAATATCATCATGAAGGGATACATACCTGGGGTGGGTGGAGGGTGGCAGAGTCTTGGGTTAAGCAGCCCCCTGTAGACTGCCTGACTCCTTAACACAAAGAGAAAAGTAACTGCACAGATATGAACTGAAAACAGTCCATAGATATGGACTGGAAAACAAGATATTGCAGAACAGTGGAATTTTTGCACTTGGGGATACTAATGATTGTGTACTCTTATTACTCTCCCTCCCAAGTTTAAAATCACCACGGTTATATTCCTGGGAGACCTACACATTAAACAGCAGAAGTAAGTAGCACTAGCTACCCTGAAAATTAAACTCATTTTCTTATTCTTATATACAAACAGATAACCACAGACCAGAAGACATTGGAAGTAACCCTATGAATGCATACCTGCTACCTTGGATTTTTCTGACTAATAAATGTCAGTATTTCTCTGGGCATCCTTATTTAATTGCTTTAAATGGCATTTAATATTATTTATTATTCATGTTTGAGGATTAAAATCTTGTTGTTTGACAACAGATAATCAATCCTGTAGGTCTAACTTTGGAATGTTAAGATTTCCGGAAGAATAAAATGAAAAGAAAAAAAAAAGAAAGAAAAAGGAGGAAAATATGTAAAAAAAAAAATTTCCCAGAGCTGGAAGGGACACATGAGTAACCAGACTCAAATGGCCCATAGAAAGCTGAAGAAAACGAACTAGGAAAACTCACTCTTGGACACAGCTTCATGACATTTCAGACCCCAAGTACAAAAAAAGGAAAAAAATGAAAACAAAAACCCTAGAAAATATGAGAGAGAAATACAAGGCCACCTATAAAGGAAGGAGAATTGGGTGGCCTTCAAACTTCTGGATTTTTACAATAAAGTTGGCCCTATGGCTTCGAAGTTCTGAGGAGAAATTATTTTGAACCTAGAATTCTACAGTCAGCTAAACTCTCAAGTTGGTATGGAGGCAGAATAAGACATTTTCCTGCAGGCAAGGGTCAAAGTTTCCCACCTAGATACACTTTTTCTGAGGAAGTTACTTGAGCAAAGTGAGAGTCAAAAGATATAATGGAACACACATGGAAATTAGAGAAAAATTCCTGGATAAAAACTGTGCAGGAGGTAACTGATCTAAATTAGAATAAAAAGCTGGTGGGCTCTGAGGAAATGTCTTCAAGGAGAAGAAGAACATGAATTCTGAAATTAGATAGGAATAAAGAAATGAGGAATTAGAAACCACAGTGGGGGGGAAATACCAAAAGCTGTACAAAAGAGTCAAGTCAATTATGAAGTAAGCTAAAACAAGGTATAGTTAAGTGGTGGACAGTAAAGAAAATCTACAAGATACAGACCTTAAGGACATTCTTTGAGTGTCTAAGGGTCAGAACACTCAACCAACAGAATATAAAATGTAATCTCAGAATACAACTTGACCCTTCAGTGTATATAGACAAAATAGAAGACTTGAATGTGGTTATCAACCATGACAACACAAAGCAGAATAACTCACAGAAGAGGGAGAAATAGGGTTAACTGCAGTGGGCAGGTTAGGGGTCCCAATATCTTTATACATCCAGAGATACTGTAGAGCTGATGGATCCAAAAATACACTTTTAAGTATATAAATAAAAGTTATTTAAGGCTATAAATAAAACTCATAAAATAAAATAAATATAATAAAAATAATTGGGTTGCCAGGGGCTAAGGTGGGGGATAGAATTGCCTGTAAAGGGGCATGAGGAAATTTTATGGGGTGATGGAGATATTCTACACTTGCTTTTGGTGGTGGTTACATCACTGTTTAGGTTTGCCAAAGTTCACAGAACTGTACACCAAAAAAGGGTGAATTTCATTGCATGTAAATTATAAACCAATAAGCCCAGGAAGCGGTAGAGGAGACAGAGGTGAACTAAATCTTCATCTTTCATAATGAGGACTCAAAAGTAGTATATAAAATTGATAAATCAACAATAGCCATACAAGCATAGAATCAGCAAAGGAAATTACCACCACAAGAAACACGTAAAAGCACTTCTTGGAAGCAGTACTGGAGAAATAGACTGTTATTTAGCTTCATATTACTATATGCATGTTTTACTTATTTAATGGCATCAGCTTTTTAAAAAATTCTGAAACATTTTTAAAATACAGAAAAGTCTCCAGAGTAGTGCAAAGAACTTCTATACATCCTTTGCCCAATAGTCCCCTTTGTAGCAAAGGATCCAATCCATGCTCACATGTTGCACCCAGATATCATGTCTCCCAGGTCTCCTTCAATCTGGAGCAGTTGTTCAGTCTTTTCTTCTTAAATTTTTTGATATTTTTTGGAGATTACAAGCCAGTCATCTCGTTTTGTCCTTCAATTTGGGTTAGTCTGATGCTTCCTTGTTATTAGACTCAAGTTAGGTATTTTGGTCCTAATATCATTGAAGACATGCTGTGTTTTCTTTGCATCCTAGCGGGTGATACACAATATTGATTTGCTCTATTTGCTGGTATGAATTTAAATGACATCTACCAGGTCTGTTTAGGGTAAAGTTAATTTTCTCCTCTTTATGATTAGTAAGTATTTTGAGGGAGAATATTTTGAGACTATGTTAAAGCCTGTTCCACACCTCCCTTTCACCTATTAGTTTTTAAGCCATTGGTGATTTTCACCAGAATTGGTTATTACTATGATTGCCAAATGGCAAATTTTATTGAGTAGATTCCTGTTTATTCAATTGATTATAATCTATTAGTGTCATTATTTATTTTGATTCTCGACTTGTTCCAAATTTGGTCAGGGAGAGTCTCTTTGCTGGCTTCTGTGTCATTTTGACATATCTGTCTTTCTTTACGCATTTCCTTATTTTCCAGCACAAAAGGATGTTCCAGGCTCATCTTGCTCTTTCTCTGCCTCAGTTCTAGAATCAATCAATTCTTCAAGGTTCCTTTTGAGTGGAGGGTGGGATTTAGAAACCAACCTTTGGGTGCTAGCTGTGCTCATTGCTATTAGGGTCTCAAAGCTTCCATGACATCTCAATGAACATAGCTAGGAATTAAGCATATGTATGTACATACACATATACATATATTTACATTTATTTCTATATCCATGCACATCAGCAACCCTGAGTTCACAGTGATAACTCCAATTCCATTCCAATATCAAAGGGCTCATCTTAGGCTTCCTCCTTTCCATATTTGTATCTCCTCCCTTCGAGAGTGAAAAATACTGGCTCTTGTTATCCTCAATATATTTACTTTTTGCTTAACTCCTCTATATGTATCCAACCTCCTGAAGCCATCAGGTTGTCACCCAACTAGTACACCCTCCTTGTGGCTCTGGCCACCGCCAGGCTGCCTTCCCATCTCACTTGGCCTGCATTATTATGATTAAAAACTTAAAAAGGAAAATATTAAGTAGCCAAATACTACAAAAAGAACAAAATATACCATTGTGATATAACACTGTGAGAACTGGTGTCAGGTAATATTCTTACTGCTCTAAAAATCAAAGGGTAACCCAGACCCATGGTTTCCCATCCCCACCCACCACACCACAATTGTAATGTACTTCAAAGTTTGATCTGTACTAGAAAGTGTGACATGCCTAGCTTGACTCCATCATTCCCCTATTGATATCATACACGGCACGTAGCCTGAACATTCTCTCCTCCCTCCCTCCCTCCCTCCCTCTCTCTCTCTCTCTCTCACACACACTCACACACACACACACACACACTTTATCACTTCATGCTCTAGGTACTTGGTAACCTGAGTTTACCACACGGAAGAAGTCTTTACCTGAAATGTCACAGTAAACAGTCTGCTGGTAGAGTTTGGCTTCCCGAGGGTTAAAGTACACAGTGATTTCAGCTGATGAATTGGGCCAGACATCACCTTCCTAAAAACATGACAGAATCATTAAAAAACAATATGATGGAAGGAATGCACTGCTTTTAAATGCTGTTGTTGTAACTCCAGGAAATTTGAAGGAAATATTTTGACAACAAATAAAAGAAAGCACAATTTTACCCAACAGATAGGAAATTTCTACTACTTGTTAAGAGGTGGTACAAGCTGCAAACAAGCTTCAAAGATCATTTCAGTGAGTTCATGAATATATAATTAGTTACTAAAGGAAACTAGGGTGTTTAGGGCATTTTTAAAATTTGTGGATTCAATTAACATTCATTATATGCCACTGTGTGTCCAGCATTGGGCTTCAGAGATGAAGAAAGGTATGGTCTAAGATTGCATGGAGCTCACACCTCAGAGAGATGATAAAAATGTACACAAATATCTTGAAATATACATGATAAGTGCTGCGCCTTATCTATATAAGGTCCAGAAAGGCCACAGGGAAAGAAGTATGTAACTCACCTGATGGAAAAACCATTCCTAACTTTTGAGTGACAGCATAAGGAAATACTCTTATTCTGTGAAAACGGCAATGGCTCAAGGCAGAACAACGGCCAGATCAAACTCTGGTTCTGATCCAGTGTGATATTATTTCTCGTTTTAACTCAAACTACTCAAAAGTCACAATAAGAAAACCAAGTTTTGAACTTGTAATGCAACATACCACATATCAGAATCCCCTTGAGATATCTTTTGAAAAATATTTTTGTACTAACCATGTAACTTTTCAGGGCTGTAAAAGGAGATGCTATAGCACCTGCCTCAAAGGGTTTCCTAAGGTCTGACGAGGGGTCATGCAGGTCAAATGCTTTCTGACCCACATTCAGTACACAGTAAGAGCTCAGCAAATAACTGTTTGCTATGACTGATGTCATTCTTATGCCACTTAGAAAGACTAAGATGAAAGTATCAGAAAAATTAGGGGGAAAATGTGTTTTTTTCCTATGGTTTCTGTAAATAAGGCCAAGGACATCAGTGATAAGCACACCTAAAAATGTATAAATGGTCCTACCAACTGAATAGAAAACTAAGGAAAGGCAACTTGATAAATAATTAGGATCCAGTTTCAGACAGTCCCACATGCATGTTCTATTTCTAGTTTGGCTGGAACTGAACATAGTGCTGGAGTGAAGAATCAAGCAGAGAGCAAAGTGGTTTAAAATGCAGACGTCAAACAAGATGGGGAAAACAGAAAACTAGAGCCAATTTGGGTTTGCTTACGAAGGTAACAGCCTGGTGAGTGTGCTTCTCAGGCAACGTCGCCCTGCTTCAGAAGCATGAAGGGCACAGAGTCTCCGAGAAGCAGCAGTGAGGGGGACTTCCCTGGTGGCCCAGTGGTTAAGACTCTGCACTCCCAATGCAGGGGGCCTGGGTTCGATCCCTGGTCAGGAAACTAGATCCCACATGCTGCAATGAAGATCCCGCATGTGGCAACAAAGATCCTATGTGCCGCAACTAAGACCTGGCACGGCCAAATAAATAAATAAATATTAAAAAAAAAAAAAAAGAAGTAGCAGTGAGGGCTGTGGGTGTCATGTGGGTCCCAGGAGCTCTCACTTCCACATCAGCCCACTAGCATGAAGGCTCCATGAGGGTGGGTGCTGCTCTATCTCCAGCACCTAAACCAGAAGTGGCTCATAGTAAGTGTTCAACGTATTTATTGAGTCATTCACATCACTCAGTTTGCACACTGTGTAGTTATTGGTAAATGCCTATTCATCTTTGCAGTCTACTTCTGCCATTTTCTCCTCAACTGGAACCACAAAAGTCATACAATTTTAGAGCTGACACGGACTTTTGAGATCATTCAGGGCATAGGGAAGTCCTAAGCACCTTTGCTTATCTGCGCATTTCACCGTGGCGCTTTTCCAAACCTTGGAACGGGTATCTGTTTTATTCTGATAAACAGCGACTACCTGGCCCATTTTGATTTGTGGGGGTTTTTAGTGATATGGACTGCTATGAACACTCGTGGCCAGAATGAGCAGAGAGGCCAGGCAGAAAAAGTGGCTCATCCATTCACTGGTGTATCAGTGGGTAGTCCATCTCAGAATGTCTAAAGACCTGGCCTTACTCCTAACCCTTGAGACAAATGTATTCCCCTGCTGGGTTTAGGCTCTGCTTTGTTTAGAAGTGTAGAATGGACACAGCTAACCCGTTCCTATCCAAACTGACCACTGGGGCCATCTTGGATCCCTAGAAATCCTCTGCTAGAAAAATCTCACCAGAGTGGTAAGAAATGCCCCAAAAAGGATATGCTAGGAATCAGATAAGCTCGGTACATGTGTGAAAATTCAAGGGCCTTACGGTTTGAGCTGGGCCAAACCACTTTCAAACACAAGAAAATCCAGGGTCCATGCGCATACAAGAAGGCAACAAACTTAAGTTCTATCCCAGAAGCACTCTTGCACATCCCATCATCAAAGAAGTCTGATTATCAGACTGGTGGGTTGGAAAACCGTGGGACAGACATGCTACAGAGAAGCAACCAGAACCTCCAAGAGGAGGGAGCAGTGGATCCAGGAGCGGACTGTCTGATATGGAGCCCCCTGGAAGCTGAGAAGCCCTTCCTCCACGGGGTTCTTCAGACTGGGAGAATGGGACTGTGGGTGCCGTGCTTTCTTATCCTGGGCTGCAGCTGTTTTGTTGTGCTTAAGACGTAGTAATTTACGGCTTTTACTGAGCCCCCGGAGACAATTCAAGGACAAATCCTATGCTAAAACCTCTCCTGGGCTTGTATCAGGTAATGTGCATTAAGAGGGCTGAGTGTATCTACAAAAACAGAAGCGTGGTCATTCAGTTTCCTCCCACAGAGGGATGTTTTCAATATTAGGTCATTTGAAGGAGGTAGGAACATGCAGAAGGACACTTTTATTTTTCAGTTGGGATTAAAATAAAAGTTAAAGAACTTCAATTTCTTTACGGCAAAAACTCACTATAGCATTTTCTACCAAATCAGAGAGAGCAAACCCCAGTAACAGGCAACCAGCCTAACGTGACCCCACTGCTACTTATATATCTTTGATACCTTTCATATTACTTTTCCCACACTTCTGAAGTTAACGTCCATGCCATTTATGTCTCTGAAAATAATTTTTCTTTCTTTATTGCTCAGTTCTAAACTTTCTTTCTGAAAGCCAAAACATTCAGAATGTTCCCTACTGGCTCTGACATCAATATCCTTTCCTCCCAGTCCTGTGAAACCAGCCTCATCGTACAGAACCCCCTGCTGTTCTGCTTTCCTTCCATATATGACTCCTTTCCCATCACTGTCCATTTTCCTGCTCCAAATGAGAGATGAGTATGGAGAATATAATCTGTAAATGACCATTATCTTGTTTGATGAAAATAATTGTCCCAATGGCCTTCACTTTTACTGTAATTACCTTCCTTCTTGGTCTTAATGTTTCGTTTTTCCCTCAGACCCATGACTGCCTTTCACTTATTAATCAAGTGACCTGCTAGAAGGAATCAACTTTGAATTTTCAGGTCTAAAGTTAATTCCCATGTTTGCAGTTTTTGCCCCAATATTAAATATTTCTGGAAATGGAATTTCTGGAACACGAACAACCAAGTGACTCGACAGGGACAGTTCTGAGACTTTCTGAAAGCTGTCTATGAACATGTCACCACTGGTTCATGACAGGTCATTAATACGATCATGAGAAAGGTGTCTATTAAAATGACCTCCTTTAAAATTATATGGGCAATGATTAAAGAGGCTCTTTAAAAATTCTCTATTGAAAATCTTTAAATAAAAATAAAATATTTTAAAAATCACCTTTCTTCCCCCCCCACCTATTACCCATCTCCTTCCTTCCAATGAAGAATTATTTCTGAAAATTATGCAAAATCAAAACCCAAAGTGCAAGAACAGAGGGTTATGTACACATTTAATTTACTTGGTTATCTGGAAAGTAGTTTACAACATGACTCAAGGCCTAAATTTATCATATAAAATAGCTGCATTTTAATTCCCAACTTACACTGAGAAGAGTAATCTAAACGTTTGCCCGCTCAAATGTTATACTTTCCGATCATACTTTCTAATCTGACAAGAGATCAGACACAATACAAGACTGAACTGTATATAACTCCAAACTATATAATATTTGCAGCCATTAACTGAGAGCTCATGTTCCCAGCACTGTGTTAAAATGCTGATATACATTATCTAGTTCAATCTTTACAACCTTGTGAAGTAGTACTATCCCCATTTTAAAGATGAGAAAACCAAGGCAAGGGGAAGTTAAGTATCTCACCCAAGGCCACATCAATAGTAAGTGGCAGAGCTGGGATTCTATAATACTTTTTTCTTTAACTTCCTGAACCCTACTGCAATTATAACAAAATGTCAGGTCTCACCTTTCTCATATTGTTTTTAAAAAATGCCAGGAGAAATTTAAAAACACTATAACCGACAATCAGGCTTCATTGAAGCCAGCATGACCTGGTGTTCCTGTCTAGTGAACACAGTAGGACACTCTTCATACTCAAACATTCAGGTAACTTGGAAGGTGACTCACAGGAAGTTCTTGTGGATGATACAGTCAACATTGGAGGATCTTTATCAAGCTATCCTGGTGGGGTAGGGTACAGCCAGCTCAGAACAAGCTCAGTGAATAATGACTTCAAGAGCAGCTATAATGTGTAATGAGTTCCATCATGTTCCACCAAAATGGAAATATTCTTGACTATATAATCAAATATTTTCAGCTATCTTATCATATTTAAGAAAAATTTAAAGAATTTCTCTTGGGAAATAAAAACATCCTCTTAAAGTCAAATTTCTATCAATCAATAAGAGAAAAAAATAAAAGCACTGATTAGAAGCTATAATCTGTGTCACTACCCACAATTGCTCTTGTAGCACCTTTCAGATCAATGGGAGGCTATCTATTGTCACTTGGGGCAAAGAGAAGTGTCTCAGAGATACAGGGAAAAAAACAGAAGCTAAAAAACTGAAGGTAAACTATCCTAATTATCATGGAGAGAAAAGATTGAATTGGCACATGACACGCAAGGAGATTTTTCTCGTCCAGTGTATCTCCTAGGACTAGAAACTGTGAATTTAGTAAAGTTTTGACTCTTAAAATAATGACCAGAAAAGTTTCTAAGAGAGGGGTTTAAGATTTGGCCATCTGTCAGAGAAAGTTTCACAAAAGGTGTGTTCTATCTTGGGTGAGATACTCCAACCCATGTACGGTGAAAATTCCAGTGGGGTTTTGCAGGGCTGAGGTAGTTGTGCATGATGCTCATGCCTTTCTCTGGAGACAGCAGACATACGTCTCTTCCAACAACGAAGGGTCTTAATTTATTTCATAAGCCATGAGGAACCTTGCTGTTTCTAAGACTTCCCTAGGCCTCCCTCTACCTCCAATGGTTCTCTAATCTGAGCACAAAGATCTGAGAGGACGAACAATAATAAAGGGAGGGTGAAGAATGGGAAAACCACACCGACAGAAGAGCCGTGACTTGTCAAGGACAGTGTGCTCTCAGCAGATCCCTGTCCTCCTTTCTCCTTTCCAGTGTCCTTTTCCAAGGAGTCAGCGCCCACATGTTTGCAATGTGACTCACGACTAATGGTACAAGAAGTGGAAGGGAGTTGTAGTAAAAAGCTAGATCTTTCCTCTTTGGTAGCCATCTGGGCTCCCACCCAACCTGGTTCTGCTGAGCTCACATGCTATGCCGATTTGGGAAAAATAAATTAATGTGAGCTGTGCTTTCAAAGTCTGAATTGCTGAACCACATGTTTTCCGCAGGCTTAGGTGATGACAAAGCATAGTTTACTGTTACTTACATGGTAATAAAGAAATTATCAAGTTTCTCGCCCTTTTTAAGGCTTAGTTACATTAAGCTGAAGCTTCCCCAGGGATTCTGGATGAAGGAGCAGAAATGTCTTCCCTGCTCACTGATGTCAGTCAGCCAATCATTTAGGGCCAGTTTGGCCAAAGGTCTTTAAATTCTCAGACCCTTATTTCTGAGAAAATATCAAGTGTTCAACATTCAGAAAATTGCTGCATCTTAAAAGTGTGACCTGAGCCAGCAGTACCAGAGTTCAGAAACAAGGCTAGCACAACTGTGCTGTGATTTCTCAGAGGACTCCTAGATGCCCATGGAAACCGAAAGCTTAATTCTCTCTTTTTGCCCTGTAATATTCTTCTGCCTCTCAATTCTCGCAATTGTGTTTTTTATCTCTGACTCTCTCTCACTCAGGGTACCCAAGAGACCTAAGCAGAGGAAATAACAGAATGAGACTGTCAAAATTCTGTACAGCCAAAGTCCATCTAGTAAAATAGAATATTGTATTTCTGAAGGTAGTCAATTCCACTTGTTTTTCTGGAAGGCACAAAACATGCCTAATAGACTAAATTTCACAATTCTTTTCCAAAGGGGGAAGAAAACTATATGGATGCAAGTGGCTTGAGAAATGATCAGTATTCTGTAGAACGTACTACCTTCCCTAGGTCAGGAATAAATGGGAAATTTTAGGTTAATTGCATTAATATTTCAAGACATTATCAAAAGAATGGACATGAGGAATTTGATAAAAATGGTAGTAATACAGCACATGCTTTAATGACTAGAACAACAATTATGGTTACTATTAGACTATCAATAAACTACCAAGTAAAAAAAACTCCTTCCAGCCCATTTTCTTGTATCTGCCCAGGAATGCCTTCTCCCTGGGTCTTTGCCCACCCACTTCATCTTCAATGAACATGTCTGGGGTCTCTCAAAAGACAAACTCCCACTTCTGCACTCTGTGACCACATCAGTACCAAAGATGCCCCAGCATAACTCCTCAAGGTTCTTCCAACAGACCCCATGGCAATGGTAGGCAATGAGCATGATGAGAAGACAGTGGAATTAGCCAGTGGCCAGGTGGTGGTAGAACAGAGTAAGAACTTGAAGTTCTAGAGTTTTGGATCAGACATTCTTACAGCATTGAGTCAAACTACTTCTCACATGATCACATAAATAAAATGTGATTTAAATTCAAACCCATCACCACTTTTTGACAATTTAAGGACAGTGATCTCTTAATCTTGAATCTACTTGCTTTAAATTGAAAGAGCCTCTAAAATAGGAACAGTGTTCCCATAAAACACTCAATACACAGAGAACACAATAAGGGCTAAACTAAACTTTGTTTTGGCTGACGCATTTAAAGAACCACATATATAGACATAGGTCTGAGAATATAAGCATAGCATTTCTTACTTCCTTTCAGACCCTAAGGTAACATGGGTTTTTGTGGGTTTTGTTTACTTTTTAAGTTTACCTCAGTTGAAGACAATATCCTACCTGGTGGACACAGAGGCTGAAGGGCCCATCAGAAAGCAAGGTAGTCTCTAAACCCCTGCATCAACCTTCAATTTTATTTTTATTTTTTGAACAGGACGTCAATTAGAGATTGACTGTTAGATCAGTAGGTGGCACTGCTTGGTTTTAATCATCTCTGCTTCTACTATGAACTCAGCTCATATCAAGAAGCTAATCAAAAGGAATCACATCCTGATAAAAAAACTAATCGATGATGCATAGCTCAAGTGTCAGAAATTAAATAGTGGCTATTTGGTGTAACTGATCTTCTATGTGAGCAAGATTCAGAAGGTCCTTCAGTAGAAAATGGTGATGAACAAGGTATAATAGGGTAGAAAGACATGTAGGATAGGCTGGCGAGTTCTCAGCTGTCTGGTTCTCCTCTTGGCCATCCTTCTCTGTGAATTCACAGCCTCTCCTCTCTTTGCAGGGCCTCTAAAAATGAGCACCTGGGGGCTGTCCTGGGCCCACTGCAAGTTTCCTTCTTTGCTCTGCTCTTAAAATTTCCATCCGCTTTTCACGCCTTCCATGAAGACCTCTAAAGGATACTCACCTCCAGTCCTGATTCCCATCCCACAAGTACTGCAATCCCAAAATTATGTGGACATCTAGTGTCATCTCAAATTCAACATGTTCAGAAACAAAATCATCATCATTAATTGATTTCCATTTGTTCGTTCCTTCCTTCCTTCCTTCAGCCACCCATTAATTGGTACTGTGCTAGGCCTGGGATACAGATAAAGATAAGGCACTCCTTGATGTTGACAATCTCGGAGTCTGTTCTCAAACTGGAGAATCATAACCTACTAGCTAAAAAGGATCAACATGCCCAAATATCCTTATTTTGTGTAAAAGGCAACTGATGCCAAAGGAGACCAAACTGCTTGTTTAAGGTCACATTCGCCATTGGCAAAGCTAGGAGTTAAACCCAGGACTCCTGACTTGCTAATTCCTATCAAAGACATCATAATTCTCCCAGTCACTCTAGTTCAGATCTGAGAAGACATATGATTCCTCACCATGTCTCACCATCAACGGCCAGTCAGTCAAAGAGCACTCTAGTGTCCTTCCTTTGAGCATCTCTCACATCTGCCATTTCCTTTGCTTTCTGACCATCACCATGCTGTTCCAGGTCAGTGTCACCCTCACACGTTACCCTCCACTTGCCTGCAGAGATGTTCAGTTTCCCTGACCCTCCCTGCACTAGTGAATTTCCCCTGCCTGACCTGCACTATCCATCCCACCCTCTAACCATCCTCTTCCAATTTGATCCACAAGCTGATGCTATGATAATCTTTCTAAAACACCCCGAACACATCCTGTTCCTGATCCAAACCTTACAGTGAGTCTCAGATACCCTCAGCACCAGTTACCAAACTAGGATCCACACAACACTGACTCCGGTGGATACTGTGTGGGAAAAGGGGTCTCTCGTCCTGGGGAAATACTGTTTGCACTTTTCCCTTTGAGAGTCACCTTCTCTTGAACCAGTATTTCCCAAACTTATTTGAGCACAAAATTCCCCTTGGCAAGGAACACACACTACCACCCCTCAGATCCAATATTTACAGAACACATAATGTGGGAGACAGTTGGCTATAGTGTAACGGGTTGCCAGGGCAGCCCAGATATGCCAACTCTCCTTCTCAGTCTCATTTCTTATATTCTCCATGACCACCTGCTCCAGAAAAATCCATCATTTCATTGTTGTTTAATATGCTATGAACCTATTATTACAAGTTTCCCTTTTCTTTGTTTTCAAAATTTCTCCAATTGGAAACATCCTTCTTCTTCTTTTCTATTTAATTAAATCTTACCCTTCCTCCAACATTCAGTTCAGATTTCATCTCTTCTATAAACCCTTTCCCAACTCTATCATCCAAAAATACTACAAAATTTATTTACCTGTATCATAAAACCAAAATCTCAATAGTGGAAAATACCCATAGTTCACATTAGAGTCAAGAAGCTAATGAAATTACAGAATTTTCCCATCAAATACCTTCAAAACTAATTTACAAGGTAAGATTATATTACACTCACAAGAACTGTATTTCTATAAAACTATCAGGATCTCTAAGTAGGAAATTTAAGATCAATAAATATACCAGTATAACTGACAATGAGTTCTGTTATTCTGGCCAGAAAAACACTACGGATAACACTAGGAAAAATTCATGCCTTCATTTTTCACTTTGCAAAAATGATCAAGAATCAGCTAATGAATACTATCATGAGAAGAAAACCTGAATACTGTACAGAAAAGACAAAATTATTACAGATGCCATAACCATCACTTAGGTACTAAGCAAATATTATCTATCCCCTTCCTGGGTATTTTTTTCACATAATATAAATGAAATTAGTCTCATTTATTTAAAAAGGTATCATTTCTGTGTATCATTATTCTACAAAATGTTTTTCTTCCTAATAGTGAAAAAATGCCTTGTGATAAGAATGCCCAATTCAGTTCCTATCTAGAATTTGAAAGGAATCATATTAAGTGCCACATTTTAACACATATATCTGCAGCAAGCAGCTTTGGGTTTCGTGCATGAGAAGAAAATCTGAGGTACGCCCAGTCTTCCTACTTCTGAATTTGAAATATACAAGCCTTACCTGCAGGCCTCCCACCTCCTTCTCACCACCAATGTTTGCCACCCCAGAGTCACCCACTCCCAGAAGGCTATGAGAAAAGGACAGCAGTCATCAGTCTGGATTCTCCGTACCGGCTAGGAAGAATCTTGGACTGCCTACACTCTGGACCTTACCAGCCACGTCTAAGATTGCCACGATTGATTGCTCCTCCCTGCCTCTGCCTCACTCAGCAACTTACTTGCTTGGACTTGTCATGCCTTCCTGATCTTTTCAGCACCTTTGGGCATGACCTACTTTTATAGGTGCATGTCCTGTCCTTCCAAGACTGTATGCTCACCTTGATTTAACCTCTTTCTGGGCTAACTCATTATATCTGAAGATCCCTTTGCTGAATTGAGCCCTGGATAGTCTTCTGACAGGAGAGAAGATTCAGCCTCAACCCACATCTCCAACCTTGTTTCCCTACATGAACCCTTTACTTCAAGCAAACTGATCCACTAATGGAACCTTGAATGAACCATGCCATGCACACCCCCAATTTTGTTTTCCAAAAGTTCCATCCTGCAAGACCCAGTTCAAGGCTCTGCTCTCAAAAAGCCTACTCTAACTTCTTAGCCTATGATAATCACCTCAGCCTCTGAACTAGTGTCCTGATTGTCTGTCTTTACCTGTGATTCACACAGTAAGTCCCACTAAATATTAGTTCCAAAGGATATCTCCAAGGGGAAGGCTCCCTCTTAAGGGATTTATAATGCTCATTATCATATGAAAGACTTTTTTAAGTCTAACAGCAAATAAACCTTTCAAGCAATATTGAACCCAGTGTTTCTCATACTTATTTAGCCATGGACTCCCTTTTCTATGTTATATACTGTAATAATTTGGAAGTACAGACATAAGGAAAACTGGTACGTACAGGTCAATGGCACTTCTCACAAGTGACTTTTTATTCTAATGTGTCCCTGTGCCCATGTCTTCTCTCCAACAGGTTTGAATGGCAGCTCTAACTAGCTGTGGGTCTTCTCAACTCCTATTGCTGTCTTTACCCTCACAGCACTCTATGCTTGCTAAGTTTAAGGTAATGTACAGTGCCTAGCAGATAGTAAACACAGAAGATGCTGGTTACTTTCATTTTGAGGCAGTGGGGCAGAGTGGTCAGGAGTTTGGTCTGTGAAAGAAGCACATAAATATATAAAGCAAATATTAACAGACATAAAGGGAAGAATTTACAATAATATGATAATAGTAGGGGACTTTAACACCTCACTTATATCAATGAACAAATCATCCAGACAGAAAATCAATAAAGAAACTGTGACCTTAACTGACACATCAGACCAGCTGGACTTAATAGATACCTACAGGACATTCCACTCAAAAACAGCAGAATACACATTCTTTTCAAGTGCACATGGAACATTGTCCAGAATAAATCACATGCTAGGCCACAAAACAAGTCTCAACTTGTTTTGAAATTCTATCTCAAATTTAAGAGATAGAAGTTATATCAAGCATCTCGTCCAACTGCAACAGTATGAAATTAGAAATCAATCACAGGAAGAAAAACGGGTAAAACACAAACACATGGAGACTAAACAAAATGCTACTAAAAATCAATGGATCAATGAAGAAATCAAAAAGGAAAGCAAAAATACACCAAAATGAATCACAATAAAAGCACAACTTTCCAAAATCTATGGGACACAGCAAAAGCAGTTCTAAAAGGGACATTTACAGCGATATAGTCCTACCACAAGAAACAAGAAAAATTTCAAGTAGACAACATAACCTGCTATCTAAAGGAATTAGAAAAACAACGAAGCCCAAAATCAGCAGAAGGAAGGAAATAATAAATATAAGAGAGGAAGTAAATAAAATAGAGACCAAAAAAAGAAAAAAACCCAATAGAAAAGATCAGTGAAACCAAGATAAATAAAACTGATAAGCCTTTAGCCAGGCTCACTAAGAGAAAAAGAGACAGAACCCAAATAAATAAAATAAGAAATGAAAGAGGAGAAATTACAACTGATATCACAGAAATACAAACAATCATAAGAGAATATTATGAATGGTCATATGCCAACAAATTGGACAACCTAGAAGAAACGGATAAGTTCCCAGAAACACACAATCTTCCAAGACTGAATCAGGAAAAAACAGATAATCTGAATGTACCAATTACTATTATTGAAATTGAATCAGTAATCAAAAAACGTCTAAGAGAAAAAAGTCCCGGACTGCCCAGCTTCACAGGGGAATTCTACCAAACATATAAAGAAGAGTTAATACTTATCCTTCTCAAACTATTGCAAAAAATTGAACAGGAGGGAACACTCTCAAACTCATTCTATGAGTCCATTTCCCTGATACCAAAACCAAACAAAGATACTACCAAAAAAAGAGAATATTACAGGCCAATATCTCTGATGGATACAGATGTAAAAATCCTCAACAAAATATTAGCAAGCCAAATTCAACAATATGTAAAAAGGATCATACATCATGATCAAGTGGGATTTACTCCAGGGATGCAGGGATGGTTCAATATACACAAATCAATTGCTGTGATATGCCACATTAACAAAACAAATGGTAAAAATCGTATGATCATCTCTCAATAGATGCAGAAAAAGCATTCAACAAAATTCAATACCCATTCATGATAAAACTCTCAACCAAGTTGGTATAAAGGGAACATACGCCAACATAATAAAGGCCATTTACAATAAATATATAGCTAATATAATACTCAATGGTGAAAAGCTAAAAGCTATTTCTCTAAAATCAGGAACAAGACAAGGATGCCCACTCTTGAAAATTCTATGTGACATAGTATTGGAAGTCCTAGCCACAGCAATCATACAAGAAGAGGAAACAAAAGCATCTAAATTGGAAGGGAAAATTGAAACTGTCAGTATTTGCAGATGACATGATACTATATAGAGAGAACCATAAAGTCTCCAACAAAAAACTACTAGAGCTAATAAACGAACTCAGTAATGTTGCAGAATATAAGACTAATATGCAGAAACCTGTAGATTTTCTATACACTAATAATGAACTATTAGAAAGAGAAAGCAAGAAAACAATCCCATTTACAATTGCATTAAAAAGAATAAAATACCTAGGAATAAACTTAACCAAGGAGTTGAAAGACCTGTACTCTGAAAACTATAAGACACTGATGAATGAAATAGAAGATGAAACAAATAACTGGAAAGATATCCCACATTCATGGATTGGAAGAATTAATACTGTTAAAATGTCCATACTACCCAAAACAATCTACAGATTTAATATAATCCCTATCGAAATACCCATGACATTTTTCAAAGAACTAGAACGAGTAAACCTAAAATTTGTATGGGACCACAAAAGACCCCCTAATAGCCAAAGCAATCTTGAGAAAAAAGAACAAAGCTGGAGGTATCAGGCTCCCTGACCTCAGACTATACTACAAAGCTACAGTAATCAAAAGAGTGTGGTACTGGTACAAAAGCAGACACATAGATCAATTGAACAGAATACACAGTCCAGAAATAAACCCACACACATACGGTCTATTAATCTATGACAAAGGAGGCAAAAATATACAATGGGGGAAAGACAGTCTCTTCAATAAGTGGTGCTGGGCTTCCCTGGTGGCGCAGTGGTTGAGAGTCCACCTGCCGATGCAGAGGACATGGGTTCGTGCCCCGGTCCGGGAGGATCCCACATGCCGCGGAGCGGCTGGGCCCATGAGCCATGGCCGCTGAGCCTGCGCGTCTGTAGCCTGTGCTCCGCAATAAGGTTGACCAAAAAAAAAAAAAAAAAAAAAAAAAAAAATAAGTGGTGCTGGGAAAACTGGACAGCTACACGTAAAAGAGTGAAACTAAAAGACTTCCTTACACCATGTAAACTCAAAATGAATTAGAGACCTAAAGGTAAGACCTGAAACCATAAAACTCCTAGAAGAGAACATAGGGAGAACACTCTTTGACATAAATCATAGCAATATTTTTTTTAATCTGTCTCCTAAGGCAAAAGAAATAAAAGCAAAAAATAAACAAATGGGACCTAATGAAACTTAAAAGCTTTTGCATAGCAAAGGAAACCATTAACAAAATGAAAAGACAACCTACTGAATGAAGAAAACATTTGCAAATGGCATGACAGATAAGGAGTTAATATCCAAAATATAAAAACAACTCATAGAACTCAATATCAAAAAAAAAACAAACAATCTGATTAAAAATGGGCAGAAGGGGCTTCACTGGTGGTGCAGTGGTTGAGAGTCCGCCTGCTGATGCAGCGGACACGGGTTTGTGCCTGGGTCCGGGAAGATCTCGCATGCCGTGGAGTGGCTAGGCCCGTGAGCCGTGGCGGCTGGGTCTGCGTGCCCAGAGACTGTGCTCCACAACGGGAGAGGCCACAACAGTGAGAGGCCCGCGTATTGCAAAAAAAAAAAAAAAAAATGGGCAGAAGATCTGAACAGACATTTTTCCAAAGGACACATACAGATGGCTAACAGGCACATGAAAAGATGCTCATCATCACTAATTATTAGAGAAATGCAAAGCAAAAAATAAAAAAACAATGAGATATCACCTCACACCTGTCAGAATGGCTATCATCACAAAGCCTACATATTACAAATGTTAGAGAGGATGTGGAGAAAAGGAAACCCTTGTACATTGTTAGTGGAAATATAAATTGAAGCTGCCACTATGGAAAACAGTATGGAGGTTCCTCAGAACCCTAAAAATAGAACTACTGTATGATCCAGCAATTCCACTCCTGGGTACATAATCCGAAAAAAAGGAAAACACTAATTCGAAAAGATACTTGCACCTCAATGTTCATAGCAGCATTATTTACAATAGCCAAGATATGGAAGCAACCCAAATGTCCATGAATAGATGAACAGATAAAGAAGATGTGATACACACACACACACACACACACACACACACACACTATTACTTTGCCATAAAAAAGAATGAAATTCTGCCATGCGCAACAAGTGTATGGACCTAGAGAGCATTATGCTTAGTGAAATAGGTCAGATGGAGAAAGACAAATACTATATGTTATTATCTAAAAGACAAAACAAACAAATGTATACAGCAAACAGAAACAGACTCACAGATATAGAAAACAAACTAGTGTATACCAATGGGAAGAGAGAAGGGGGAGGGGCAAGATAGAGTTATGAAATTAAGAGATACAAACTACTATGTATAAAAAAGATAAGCAACAAGGATATATTGTATAGCACAGGGGATAATAGTCATTATTTTGTAATAACTTTAAATGGAGTATAATCTATAAAAATATCAAATCACTATGTTGTACACCTACAAAAAAAAGTTTCGTCTGTGGAATCAGACAGATCCTGTTCTAACTCTGGCTCAGGTCTCACTAGACAGACATTGAGGTCAAGGACTATGTCTGTTTTGTTCATCGATGCCTGGTACATACGCAGTGCCTGGTACAGAACATGCACTCAATAACTATTTATTGAGTGAATTAAGGACAAAGCAGTTTTCAACCCGAGTGATTTTGCCCACCAGAGGACATCTGACATCTGGACAGAGTTTGGGTTGTCACAACTAGCATCTGATGGGTAAAAGTCAGGGCTGCTATTAAATATGCTACAATGTACAGGACAAAGAATTATCCAGCCCCAAATGTCAATAGCGCAGAGGTTGAGAAACCCTGCTCTACAGTGAGGCTAATGAGGGATAAATTTCTAACTACTGACACTAATCGTTTGGGCTCGAGTAAGTTATCAAATTTCTCTAAGTCTTAATTTCCTCATCTGTAGAATGGGGGACTGATTAAAACTGATAATATATATACAAACAAGATAAAGTATGTAATACATATGAAGTGTTTAACAGTGACTGGTGCATATAAAGTGTGACCTATAAATGTAACCTCTGAGTGTTCTTACTATTAATCTTCATTCACTGTCTCATAACGACAATGAGGCTCCTCAGATGGAATCTTTATGCTCTTGGAACTCACCATATCAATCTCAGAGAGAGTAATCCCATCAAATTAAGCCCTGCATCCCTACTACATTTACTGTAAGGTCAGACTGTATTTATGTGCTTACCAGAGGCTCAACACTGAAAATGTTATTCAAGAAGAGCATGCTATCTGCCTGAACCAGCTTTCTCTGATTCTCAAAGGTGCGGGACAGAAAGGAAAGACACTGTTGTAGTGAAGGATCAGTAATGCACTCCTCAAGAAACCCATCGATCTCATTCTTTTCCTCTTTGGTAAGATCATCACAGACCCTAAAAAAAAGCAAGAAACATGAGATTCATTTTGATACTCCCATGAAGAACATTGTAAAGGGCTCCCCGCCAGCCCATCCTCTTGGGAATAGTCTCACCCATGACCTTGGGGTGGTCCTTCCTTGCCCTGAATCTATAATATACCAGCTGAGTGACCTTGTACTTTAACCTCTCAAGAACCTCAGCTTGCTTCCTTCAAGAAGTGCTCCCAGGCTTCCTGTCCTACTCAATGCCCATTTGCTTACTCCTGAGCCCTTAGTATATTTGTACAAATATTTTCTTTTAGGTAATTGTGTTTTCCAGGCTGCTTTTTCAATATTTAACATATACCCTGCCTCCCACACTTTAAGTGCAATTTCATTTCTGCTACACTTGCTTAGCTTGAATTCCTTCCTAGCTGTTATTATCTAGAGAACAGAAGCTGGAGCCAGCAAGGCCTAGAGCTTTTTTTGTTTTTGGTTTTTTAATTAATTTATTTATTTTTGGCTGTATTGGGTCTTCGTTGCTGGGCGCAGGCTTTCTCTAGTTGCAGCGAGCGGGGGCTACTCTTTGTCGCAGTGCATGGGCTTCTCATTGTGGTGGCATCTCTTGTTCTGGAGCACGGGTTCTAGGTGCACGGGCTTCAGTAGTTGTGGCATGCGGGCTCAGGAGTTGTGGCTCGTGGGCTCTAGAGCGCAGGCTCAGTAGTTGTGGCACACGGGCGTAGCTGCTCCGCGGCATGTGGGATCTTCCTGGACCAGGGCTGCATCGGCAGGTGGATTCTCAACCACTGCGCCACCAGGGGAAGTCCCAACGCCTAGGTTTTGGTACTGACTCTACTATCTATTTACTCACTCTGTGACTTCAGGAGTTACTTAAATCCTCTAAGCCTCAGTGCCTTCATCAATAAAATGGAAAGAACAGGAGCTCCTCCATCATAAAGATATGTTGAGAATTAAATGTGATCAAGGACCTGGTATAGTTCCTGGGACAAAACAGTTGCTCAATAAATGCCAGTTTTCTCCTTGTATCAACCGCAGGCAATTACCAAGCTGTCAAGCTTATAAAATGCTCAGACTACACCTGGAGACACGTCCTATTTTTCTCCCTCTTTCTAGATCTTCATATCCCTTGTGATAAGTCAGAAAAGCAGCCTTCCCGACATTCTACTCGTTACTCAGGCTATGCTCACATTACTCCTGGTGTCTGTTACTTCACCTGAACTTTGAAGACCGAATTTCATCTCCTCCCAGTATACATGACTATTTTCCCAGCATTTTACTGGTATTACCAGTGGTGAGAGATAAATTATTTAGTAATGTGAGTACTGACTGAGAGGCTAGGGTCACTGAATTCCAGTCCCAGCCCTATTTTCTAAATGACTTCACACACCACATGCTCAGCAATGTCAAATAACTCTTTTTAAATAACTTTTGTGTTCAGGATCCTTTGGTCACATAGCATAAAGAAGTCAAAGAAATAGGTTCAGTATGTTCTGGTCCCAAGGAAGAAAGCATTCTGTGCTCCCTTTTTATTGCTAGATGGGAAGCAGCGTACAAGGTAGCCAGAGCAGCTGTCCTTTTATATTGCTGGGCAGGGCAGGGCAAATTAAAGACAGCTCAGTCCACAGAAAGAAAGGAAACCATGTATTCCTGCAAGTGGAATTTATTGATATCTATTCCTTAGGAATAAGTTCTCAAAAAAAAAAACAATCATGGTGGTAATTAAAGAGCAACAAAGAGGTTCATCAAAGTTCTAGCAATAATACTAAAAAAAGTGGGTAAATTCGATGTAACGGATTGAAGTATTGGTTAAATAAATAATGGGAGTCATATACATTACATTTACTTAGGGGGTTAATGGAAATGGGGTGTGGGGATAAAATGCTTTATGTGGACCAAGGGTGATGATGCTCTATGAACTGAGGAGTATGATTAACTGAGCCCTTACACCAGAGAACAAAAGAGGACAAAACAAAAATTCCCAAATGATGCTCTTCTCCCACGCTGTCGGGACTCTTGTATCAGTGACAGCTGTATAATGCATGGGGGGGGTGGACACCAGATGTCATCCTCTTTGCCCTCTATGCAGAATTAGAGCCAAGGCTGAGAGCCTAAGAAGGGAACGTGCAATACCACCTTAAGCTGGGCTGACTCCAACGAGGACTTCTGTATACCTCAGTCTATTGTTTTGCCATCTTGTTGTGCTGATACTCACGGTCTCTTGAATTCAGAGGTGGTTCTGTTTTACAGACGAAGAGACCTCTCATCAGAGAGTGTAATATCACACCAACCTTCTCTTTCAGTAAAACCACGGATTTAACCCATTTTGCAAATGGTCTGCTAGCCCGAATACCCATCACCTTCAGGCATCAACTACAGTCCAGCTAATGGACTATACTCAATGGGGAACCCTTGTGTCTCAAGTACAGTAGCATTGAACTAGTATTGCCCCTTATCTTGAGTTCCTAGAGACCTGCACCCTGCTCCTTTACAACACCCCTAAGAGGTGGTAACTGGATGCTGAGGAGATTAAAAACTAAGAACCTTGGCCATCATGGTTGGCAGAAATACTCCCATGTCTACACCTGGCAAGGAAAGGATGGAGCCATCCACCTTCAGATGGACTGTGTGACCCTGGACACACAACAACTCTGTGGTGCCTGTTATAAAATGAGGACTAGAGGTCCTCTTCCTGTTTATCAGGTACCACTCAAGTCTGCAGATTCTTTTATGATTAGGAAAGGGAAGGGCTCCCCGACCACAACTGAGATTAAGTTGGAGCCTGGGTGGCAGGCTCAAAGCTCAAATAAAACTGATTTATTTAGAGAAACGTGTCATTTCCAACACTGGAATGTTTTGGAACACATCTATGCTGATCACTTTGTGGGGGGGCTTCACTGAGGATTCTACAGTTCTTCCACAGAGCAGATCTAGAATTAGAGCAGTTGCTATTGAGACAATGGCCATGACCTTGATGGAGAAATAGGGAGCAGAAATCCTCAAACGCCCATGCCAAGTCTCTGAATATAATAAACTGTGATGAAAATGAGGATGAAAGAATCCTGTAGGATGTTTTATAATCCCTGAGGCCAAGACAGAAGAAGTAAGGAGGAAAGAATTCAGCACCAGTTTTTGAAGAGATTAATTTCTGCAACTCTCAGAAAAGTATCAGGAGAGACCTAAAAGATGATTTTTAAAGGTTCTTATATCTGATTCCTAAGGTTTAAAAAAAATGGAAAAAAATTTTAAGCCCAGAACTTCTTCCTAGGGGAAATAACATCTTCATTGTCAGAGTCTGGAGCCTGAGATTAGCCCGAGGCCCCCAAATCTGGACATGTGTCCTAAAGTTTGTACCAACGTGTTTTGGTAGGCAGAGAGGAAGTCATCCTTCCTAGAATGGAAATTATAAACTGCCAGAAAGGAATAGGGCTCAGTAGGGCTGAAATTCCCCCACTGGGAGAAGAGACGTCCAAGTCTTTGCTCAGGAACATCAACAAGATGCTGGAGAACAAGAAGCCATGATGGCTGGAATAGGGTCTTAAGGACATCCATAATACTAAAGCAGTTAGAATTCCTGAAACCACCATGGAGCAACTTTCAGCCCCTGTAGCTGAATGCCTTGGGATGAGTTTTAAGCCACGTTATAACTGGAAAGCAGTGGGCAGGCTCTTGAGTCTCACTTAAAAATATACACTGAAGTTTTAAAATCTTAGGTCATTTGGGTGCTGCAAAGGGAAACTTTAATCTCTCAAAGTATACATGAGCCCATTTAGATCATCTCTGTTCCAAGTTCAGGACAAATGTGGACCTTTCGCTCTGCGCGTTAACTACAGAGGCTGCTGAGGGAAGAGGAGAAAAGGAAGAGGTTGCTCACCATTAGGAGCAGGAGAGTCAAACATTAAAAAGATTATTCCAGGGATTCCTGCACTGGCCTTGCTGGGGAGCTCAAGAGAGAGTTTATACCATTAGCTAAAGAGCTCACTGCTGCTTCCCAGGGATGAGCAAACCTCTGCCCACAAGAAAGCTACCCAAGAACATTCTGCTTTATCTGCCACTGATGTGAGCCTAAGAGACAACCTAAGGGTTTGTGACAGGGAGGAGGAGAGGGCCTACACCCACAGTAAGAGCACAGCCACCCACCAGAGGGGCAGCTATCCAAAGACAGGAACCAAATGTTCAGTAAAGAGCAAACCTCTTTCTTTGCTTTGCTTTCTGAGAGGATGGGCGTTTCATGGCTAGTTGCATCCAGGACAAGAATCCATGGCTAATAATATGAAACTTGTGGCATGCTTGGGAACGTATCAAGAAACAAGAGAGGCATGGGAGAGAAGACACACCTGGTCAAATAAGAGATTAGGCATCTGGCCCTAAGAGAGGGGTAGGGAGAGGGCATGGAACAGAATATTCAATAGACTCTTCACTTAGATCAACCAATCCAGTTTGCAGGAACATGAGTTATGTCGCCGTGTGTCACCCACACACAGGAAGGTATTCTTATTTGGCCATCTGAAGTCACTCTTCAACTTCATTGTTTAAGGGAGGGGCATGATCCAAGATGATAAAACTGGGCTTCCAATTATGGTTATGAAAGTGCTCTTCAATACTGTTCCCTTGCTACAAAAAAACTGCTAGGGGAACTAATAGAAAGAGCAAGAGAGACAGTGAAAGAAAGACAATGCAAGAGAAAAGGAAGAATAAGACTCAAGGATAATATTAGAGATAGAGCCATGAGTGTTGGAGGAGGTGAAGGTGGGGGGGCGAAAATCCATCCACGTGTGTTTGAAATTATATTCTCTATATCTTAAGCATTTCTGATAGCAACTGGTTTGAATTTTTCCTGAGTTTCACTGTTGAAATTAACTTCTGTAAATATTTTTTGGACATAGGCATGGCATCAATCACATGCTATACATTTGGTCAAACACAAAGACATAGTTGAAATTAAAGCTGGCTTTCCCTCTGATAGTATATACTCATTCTCCCCAAAAGATTATGCCCACAGCACAAGTAGGATATTGAAACACTACTTTTATTGCTGTTTCTTTATTTGTACCTGCTCTCCTATCTTATCTTTAAACATGCCTGGACCATTCTGATTGTTGGTACATACATGTCAGCTGAAGAATCAGGACAGATGAAACCATGGATGAGTAGTCTCCTCTTGCCTTTTTAAACTACTGGTATCTATACCATGAGGCAAAATGAAGTTTTTAGGCAGGAAAGGCTTTTCTTTTCTCACTTTTTAAAGATGGCACGGGGGCAATCTGGTGATTAAAGCTCATTGTCTGAATGATAAAGCTTCTGGTCCACTGTGTCCTGTCACTGTCACAGCTCCTTCTGATTCAATTACGGACAGCACACTGGGGGATTTCTGCCTGGTTTCCCTAGACCTAAGACTTTTATTTTTATCACATACTAACTTGGTTTTAAACAAAGCTTTGAAGCTTCCCAGGGCTAATCTTTAATGAAAATGGAGAGGCAAATAAAAAAGGCTGAAATAAATTCCAATGAAAGCAGCAAAAGAACTAATTCAGGGAGGATGGAAGAAGATAAAATTGCAAATGGAATTACAGTAATCAAGGACAGATTCAGTAAAAAGAAATATTCAAAATTTAACAGTGATGAGATTAATTAAAACAGTTTGGTTTTCCATTTTATTAATTTTCTCCACTGCCTGAAGTATCATTTTAAAAAGCAGTAGATTAAAGATAGCAACAAGAAATCACTATTAAATTATACGGTCAGCAGGAATTGAGAATGCTACTAAAACTGAAAATATAAAAGCCATTATATCTAAGCCCTCTTTTTCCCCATTCTTCATATTTTCTGAAAGTACCTTTTCACTGAAGAAAAAAAATAAAAAGGCCACATTGATCCCAATACAAAAGAGATTATTTTTAGAATCCCTATGAAAACTGATCGATCTAGTTAGGGTTATGAAAAGAAATAAAGACATATAGAATAGTTTTGAGAGAAAAGTGAAGAATGATGTATTTGGTCTTTAAAATCCAGGAGTTTAGCTACTGATAAATTAAAACTGGGATAAGATTAACTGAGGATGGACAATGTTGTGTTCCACATAGCTCAGCTCCAGTTCTTTAAATGAAAAAGGGAGCATTGTACACTGGACCCAAGTTATAATAAATCTGACACTGAGTGAGTTAGAAACTTACTACAAAAGTGACAGAATTTTCATAACTAAGTTTCATGTTCCCCCCAATTATATAGATAGCGTATAGACAGTGATTTTTCTTACAAACCTATACTTTTCTCGGTCTTCCTCTTCCTGCGTAGCAAATATCTTCCACTGGAAATGGGCAATGATGTTACTGTGGTTGTGAATAGTTAGAGTTCGCTGATTGGCCAGAGATAGGTAAGTTTTCTCAAGGATCAAGGAATTCTTGTCCAGCCTTATGTTCATGTCTATAGCAGCTCCATACAGAGATATAAACACTTTTTCACCTAGAAATTAACAAAGTATAAATACACTCTGAGATTTATTCTAGAACTATGCTACTAGGCTATTTTTACCCCAAGGTGACATTAGGGAATATAGCACAAGCATGAGACGTTTCATACTACCCCCGCCCCGCCCCCCATATCAGTCAGAGATCAGACATGATCAGAAACCTGAAATGTTATGTTTGGTACAGTTATAGAGAAAAACTATCTTGCTTGGTTATTGTAAAAAATACATAAAATATGAATTGTTGTGGTGAGTGCTATCAGTCTTTTTCTTCTTTGTAGTAGCTTAAAATCCGACAACCTGACCATGAGGGCACCTGAGTTGTAGAATTATAACCATTAGCCTCATCTTTATTGCAAGCATGAGCTGGATTTCTTAAATTAACTGCACCCAGTACATCTGGGAAGAGCTGCTCAGTATGAGAGGCTCTAAGTCCAAACAAAGGGGATCAGGAAGGAAGCATTAATAACTTCATTAATAGAAAACCAAATATTTAAAATGAACCACATCCCTTGGGAGGGCGGATGGGAGATGCTAAAGGGAGGGGATATAGGGATATATGCATAGATATAGCTGATTCACTTTGTTATACAGCAGAAACTAACACAACATTGTAAAGCAATTATACTCCAAAAAAGATGTTAAAAATAATAATAATAAATGACAGTTTAAACTCAAAGGAAAAAAAAAGGAACCACATTCCTAAACAACAGCAATTAAAACAAAACAACACTATCTCTGGATAGTGGTTACAGAGAAAGAAAAACACAGAAAGACAAAAGTTATGTTTAAATTTTTAAATGTTAAGAACACCTTTGTTCAGCATAGTAATTTAAGGCCTTGACTTCATTCAGGATGCTCCAATTGCCTTGATTCTAGGTATATAAATGAGGCCCCTGGGACTTCCAAGAAGACACAAAGCTACAAACTATATTCTATCTGATCTCTGCAATGTCAGAGCAGGTGCCTCAGTCTGACGTCAAAGTAGAAAAAGGAAACACTTAAATATCATCAATGTTCTGTTGATCTGTGCTGTTACCATTTTAATCAGAACCAGAAAGCCTAGTCACTTGGACTTTATTTTTTAGCAAATATTTCTGCTATATTCATGACTATATGAACTGAGCACCACTTAGCAAGTTGATAACCCTTTATACAGTACAAATGTTTTCTAGGCCCAATCACTTTGAACACAGCAACATCTTCCCCAAAATTTAAATAAAAAGTAAGTATCTAGGGGACTTCCTGGTGGTGCAGTGGTTAAGAATCCACCTGCCAATGCAGAGGACACGGGTTCAAGCCCTGGTCTGGGAAGATCCCTGATGCCACGGAGCAACTAAGTCCATGCGCCACAACTACTGAGCCTGCGCTCTAGAGCCTGCGAGCCACAACTACTGAGCCCGCATGCCACAACTACTGAAGCCCACGTGCCTAGAGCCCGTGCTCCGCAACAAGAGAAGCCACTGCAATGAGAAGCCTGCGCACAGCAATGAAGAACAGCCCCTGCTTTCCGCAACTAGAGAAAGCCCGTGCCCAGCAACGAAAACCCAATGCAGCCAATAAATAAATAAATGTTTTTTTAAAAAGTATCTAGGCATTTTAAATTTTTATTAAAAAATATGTACATGAAGTAAAAACTTTAAGTACTATAAGAGCATATACCATGAAAAGAAAACATCTTCCTCTCCTTCACTCAATCCCAGGCCTGCTTTTTAGAGTTAAGAATTGTTAATATTTTCATGTACTTCCTTCTCAAATAAAGGTATGCACTCTTGTCAACTTTTAAGCTTTCTGATGAGTTAAATTTAACAGACTGATGAGTGAAAACTTGCTGCTTTAATTTGCATATTCTTAATTATAGATGATGTTAAACATTTTTTCATGTATTAATTGATTTTATACACACACACACATGTGTGTGTTATATCGTTCTTTGATCATTCATCAAAGAAGCTATCATTCATGTGGGGTCAAGAGAGATAGAAATCAAAGCCCTAAGCCTACCAACCAAAGGGGGAGGTTAAGGCAAAAAAAGGGATGTCCCCACAATAAGCTGATCCTCAAAGGACTGTGCCCTCAAAATGAGGGTAAATGGGAAGTAGACTAGCCCTAGTTCAGAGTTAAATATTATGCTGGCATTACCTAAGTCTTTCAGAGAACTTTGCGCCTTGAATTTGGTGGTCATGGACTACTTTTGCCTTCAGAAACCTGGAAGAAGGAACCCACTTCTCTTTGGAGTAAGGTACCTCCATCCAAAGTTTCAAATTGTTCAACATTTTTTTTAAAAAAGCCAAACATAACCAGGCATGCAAAGAAACAAAACTCCATATGCTAGAACCTGCATATACAAGAAAAATAGAAGTAGACCCACAAAGAATCAGATACTAGGACCAACTATGCTTAGTAGTTTAAAGAAACAAAGGATGCACTTGAAGCTCTATCCAAGGAATAGGAGATTTTAAAAAGATCTAGAAAATCTGAAAAAGAGCTACACTCTAGGCTCTAATAGAAACAAAACAACTTAAAATTTTAAAAACTCTAAGAATATACTCAATAAGATAATGTTATCAATTTTCTGAAAAAATAGTGAAATGGTTCAGAAAATACAAAAGGCAATATGAAGAATTAAAAATAAATGGAAATGCAAAATGAATGGGTAAAAGATGAGGCAGATTAAGTGAGAAGGTGTAGAAGTGTTTAACTGAAAGCTCAGAAGAAAAGGAAAGAGATAATGAGGCAAAGACAGTATTTCAAGCGATGATGGTTAGGAGTTTTCTAGGATTGATTAACGACATCAGTTTACAATTCAAAAAGTGCAATGAACATCAACTGGGATAAATTAAAAGAAATTCATACATAAATATATTGCAGTGAAACTAAAGAAAATCAAAGACAAAGAGAAAATACTAAAAGCAGCCAGAGGGAAAAAGATTATCTTCAGAGGACCCATGGTTAGGATTACAGCTAACTTTTCAACTGAAATAATGGAAACTAAAAACACAATAGGATGGCTTCTTCAAAATGATGAAGGGGAAAACAATGCCAACCAAGAATTCTATAGTTTTTCAGCATTTTTTGGTCTACAAATGTCTTTGTTTTGTCTTCACTTTTAAAGGATATTTTCAATGGGTAAAGGATTCTTAATTAGCCTTTTTTCTTTTCAGCACTTGCATAATGCCATTTTACTATCATCTGGCTTCCATAATTTCAGCTGAAAAGTTTGCCATCAGTATTATTAGTGTTCCTTTTAAGGTAATGTGTTTTTCTTTCTCTAGCTACTTTTATGATATTCCCTTTGCTTTGGTTTTCAGCAGTATTTGTATCACTAAGGGTTTGCTGAGCTTTGTTTAATTAAATGGATTTGTTAATTAATGGATTTGTTAATCCATTAAACCATGGATTAATGTCATTCATCATTTTTAGAAAATTCTCAGCCATTATCTCTTAAATATCTTTTTACCCCATTCTTTACCCTATTTCTAAGACTCAAATTACATGTATGCTGACCTTTTGACTGTGACCCACATGGCCTTTTCTGTTTTGTTTCTCCCTACCGCATCTCATCCCCATTCTTCTTTGTTTTTCTCTGTGCTTCAGTTTGGGTATTTCCTGTTGACCTGTCTTCAGGTTCACTAATCCTGTCTTCTGCTCTGTCTACTCTACTGGTAAACTAACATGATTATTCTTTAATTTCCAATATTGTATTTTCAGTATAATATTGTTATCAAAACCTGACAAAGATAAAATAAATAGGCCAAGATATAGGCCGATTACACTTACAGATATTAATGTAAAATCCTAAATAAAAAATTAGCAATCATAATTCATGAGCACATTAAAAGAATGAGACTTCACAATCAAGTGGACACTATTTCAGGAATGTGAAGATGGCTCACTATTAGAAACCCTACTGATATAGAATATATCTAAGAAGAAAAATTATATGATCTTCTCCATTGATGCTGAAAAGGAATTTGACAAAATTCAAAATATATTTTTTTATTTAAAAACTCAATAAAATAGGAACTGATATAATTAAAACATAGTATAAGTAATTAAGACAGCATAAAGAGACAGATCAATGGAATAGAATAAAAAGTCAAAAAAGACCCAAATACACATTGGAATTCATTATATTATAAAGGCAGCATCTTGAATCACTGGTGTATTGACAAACTTTGTTTTTTAAAAAAAGTGCTATTGGAACAACTTGGTAACCATATGGAAAAACATACCTCACATTTAACATCAGATAAAGCCAAGTGAATAAAATATTTAAATGTTCAATATGAAACTTTAAGAGTAGAAGGGTACACAGAAAAACTTCTTCATTGCTTTCAGGGGGAAACTTTTCTAACTGTGGCTCAAAATCCAGATCCCTCCTACAAAATTGAGAAATTTGATTACATAAAAATGAAAAAAGAAATTCTGCATGGCACAAAAAGTCATAAGCAAAAACAAAAGAAAACTAGGTAAAATACTTAATTCATATCTTAGACATGGAGACTAAATCACCCATTACATAAATAGCTCTTAGAAATCAGTAAGACAATCCAATAGAAGAATGGGATAGAGTTGCAAAAAAAACATAAAGGCCCCCTATATGTACTAAAAGATGCTCAATTTGAGCATCAACTCATAATAAAAGAAATACAACTAAAGATGTATTTACATGCCGTTTCCCCCCATCAGACTGTAAAACAAACGTTTTAGATCATAATTTATAGTCAAGACTGTGGGGAGAAGGCATTCTTATACACCCTGTGGGAATGCAAAATGGTATTATTCTTCCCCAGTCCATGGAGTGAATTTGGTGGCACGGATCAAAATATCTATCAAAATTATAAAACTATCCTATGGCCCACTTCTAGGAATTTATCCTATAGATAAGTCAGAACAAGATGAAGGGTATTCATTACAGCATTGTTCTTAATAACAAGAGAGTGGAAAAGGCCAGAGCACTCATCAAGAGAAGCCTGGTTACATAATCTGTGCTACACCTAGAAGCAGAATTCTGTGCAGGTATAAAAAAGTACCCAGTAATATGGAAAGATCCCCAATATATATGATTAAGTGTAAAAAGCAAGGTTTAGAACAATTTACATAGTATTTTATTTTTGTGTAAGGTGGGAAAGTAAGAATATACATTCACGTTTGCATCTATTTGTATAAAAGCACTGGAAGAGTATACAAGAAAGCAATAAAATGAAAGAAGGGTCAGGTGAATGAGGGAGGATGGAAATAGCACCTTTCAATATATACCTTTAAAATACTGCTTTAATTTTTGACCATATGATTACACTACTCATCTAAAACTTTAATGTTAAAAGGACTATAGGGCATCCAGGAAACATGTAAAGGTGCTAGATAGCACTAGTAATGAGAGAAATGAAATAAATAAAAATAGAATAAAATACCATTTCATAACCATCAGATTAACCAATATCAAAGCGTTTGACAATGCTGTTTTGGCAGTATATTGGCAAGCACATAGAAAAACAAGAATTTTCATATACTACTGATGGAAATACAGATTGGTACAACCACTTGACCAATCAATTCAGTATCCAGTAAAGCTCAAGATACATTTGCCTTATAACTCAGCAATTTCACTTCTAGCTATTTATCCCTAAGGACAATCTCACACAGCTACACAGGACATCCACAAAGACACTCACTGCAGCATGGTGTGTAATTGCAAAAAACTAGGAACATCCTAATATTTAATGGGAGAATAGATAAATTACAGTATTTTCACATGCTGGAGCGTGTCACATTAGTTAAAATGAATCACAGCTATATATCCACGTGTTAAAATCCTTAAAACATAATGTTGAATGAAAAAGTCAAGATGGGAAATGGTATATACAGTATAATACCATTTATGTGAAGTTTAAAACTATTCAAGACAATGCTATGTATTGTTTATGGATAAGTAAATATGTAGGAATGGCATTAAAATGCACCCAATACAGCTCCCCTGAGGATTAATACGTGGGAGTTAAATCAGGAAAGAATAACAAAGCGACTCCAAATCTATAGTCAATTTAGTTATCCATAAAATAAAACATCTGAAAGAAACATATATAGCAAAATGTTGAGATGTGTTAAAATACAATGGTTGTTGATTACCTTATTTCTGTGCTTTTGCACATATCTGAAATATTTCATTGTTGAAAAAACTAATCAAGGGGCTCCAAAAAAAAAAAAAAAAAAAAAAAAAAACTAATCAAGGAAAAGGATTCAAGGGCTTAACTTATTTCATAAAAATCTAGGGGTCAGAGAGACTAATGTCGTCAATTTGAGTTGCACACTGCAAAACGTTCCTTCCCAGAAATATAACAAGAGCCACTGTCTTCTTTTCAAGAACCATTTAATATTGATTTTTTCACTACTATCTTCCAAAAGTCATCAGGTCACAAAGTGAAGGAAGCAATAACTCTTGTCTTCCCCCATAGCTGTTGAAGAACTTGCTTTTCACACCCACTTTCATGAAGACAATCTTAAATAGGGTCCCTCTCCGCCGCTACTTAGACGACTGATAGGATGGAAAGGGTATTATGCCTGCGAGAATGGATGAATTTGCTGTGCCTCATCATTAGTATTTTCTGTGCCCTTGAAGTGCCAGTTACCACTATAGTTTCTTTTCAGTTTCTGAGGTTGAATTCTGCAGTCCCTGTAGATGAGGTTAGCCACAGTCATTTATTATGTTTTAATAAAGACACATTTTGTGGAAGGTCTCATTACATCTTGCAAGTTTTGCTACTATCAGTCAAGCAAAAACCAATATGAACAAAACTGATTTTACCCAGAAAATGTGAAGCTAGCTATATACACAATACATTTCATACTGTGGTTTCAGTTATTTTCAGACAACGGAGGACACAGTAAATAAAATATATGAGTAGAGCCACAGATTCTCTAGGGAACTGTCAAGTTGATGGAAAGAGTGTTTCTCCTCTTCTGGTCACAGCAGGGTCAAATTCACCACTCAAGTGAATTGCTGAATCAAACTTCTTTGGAAGTGCTCCTTCTCTAAAGGGTTCAGGAAACAAATTAAGCAACTTGACTGGGCTTAGCCAGCACACCGGTGGCAATGCCAAAATCGGTATTCTTAATCTGCACAGAAAGCAGTTTAGGATTATAGAAAGCATGCTGGCCTCAGAGGGGGCCAAAGACCTGTACTTCGGTGTATAGTCAGTCATTTAAGCCTCTGGGCCTCAGTTTACTCACCTCTAAAATGAAGGGAGTTACAGAGATGGGCTCTAATGTCCCTTTAAGTACTAACACCTAATAACTTGAGAGTCTTCCCTTGTTATGTAATTTTCGAAAACATTCCACTTCCCTAAACAATCTCTGACCATCAGTATATCCTAACTCTGCCATTCCCTAACCTAAACTGTTGAATAAGAGACAAAGAAAAGAAAACTAGGTCAAGGAATATTTGCATTGGCTCTAAAGCCATTTTAAAAACATTTGGGTCTTTTACGACAACTATGTTTTGCTAGATTTTGTAATTATAATGGCACATGCTTGTAATTCATTATAATAATCGCACAATTGACACAAAGCTCATACAGGTAAATCCGCACGGGTATATTCAGATACATATTATTTAACAGTTTCAACTGCAAGATATCATATCATGCTCAATTACTATATTATATTTTGGTACTTGTTTATTAGCCTTTAGGAGGAAAAAAAGAATTTCTTCACAGTTTATTAGAGTAAAATATATAATTGACCATAAAGCTGCTCTGTGAAGTACTAATATTATGATTGCTTGTATATTTAATAACAATACATCATCACACCTTTGGGGAAAGGAGCCTATTTGCCAACTTCTGATCCATGAATTGAAATATCTCCCCTTCATTAAGAGACCTAATACTTTAAAAAAAATACTGAATAAGTACATTAGCTCTATTTCCTAATTATACCAGTAGTTAATGTCACCTCTAAGTGACAGCAACTTCACCTGGTATTAAAGAAAAAACACTGCTATGTTCCTACTTCTAGCACTCATTCAAGTAACCGAAATTTCAGTAAGAATGTCTTTTTTAAAAAGCCTATTCTAAATATTAATATTTGCTTGAATTCTTAGATTATATAAAGTTTCTCAATACCCAGTTGAAAAGTGTAAAACTTAAGCAACTAACCATTTATTTGTCTCCTAATAGTCAATATTTTCACTTCTCAGTTTTAATGAAATGATAGAACTAATTTACTCGTTCTGATTTTGTTTTAGTTTGGTTTTTGTTTTGTTTCACTGTTAATCAATGTAGCCTTGAGAAATTGTATCCTTAATCTCTTCTGGACAGATTAGTTTGTAAAAGGTACCAAGTTACTTCAGCTTTTTCTCTGAAAGTTTTAGACTATAATAAAAAGGTAACTAAATCATTCCTGGGGTAAAATCGATTGCTTGAATAAGCTTGATTTTACTACAGAAGGGCGTACACAGGAGGAAAGGAGGGGAGAGTTTTGGTTTACGAAAATGCTAATGAGTAAAGTATTAGATATTGGTGAAATTTACACTTGACCTCCTTAATTACTAGAGCACTGGTTCAAACTCTGGTTGTCAAGAAAGCAAAATCTCCCAGCTGCATTTAATCAAGAATGTATCCAGTGGAGGACCAGCAATGGAAGGGCATAAACACAACTGTTAGAAATGTGATTGAGTACTTCCTGTTGAGGAGTATCAGTGTTCCTCCTTCTGGAACACTGAAGAAGTATGAAGAAAAACCGATGCTAAATTTCCCTCCTCAAATCAATTCATACTTCAAACAGCTGCAGAAATTTCAGTAAGATGCTTATTTAGTGAAATGAGAAGCCAATGGTCAAGGCTGCTTGGAAAAGCTCTGTGATTAACTGGGTTTAGGTAGTCATTAATGTTTTTCACTAATAAAAGGTTATAGGTCCTGGTCATTGATAAGGCACAATAAAGATGAAAGCATATCCTTATCAGCAGTTCATTTCACGTAAGGAAAAATGCTACAAGACAGTTTACCTCTATCTGCAATCTTTAGAAAATAACTTTATTCATAAATCAAATTTGACACCAGCACCTCAGGGTATGGAAATCAACTTTTCCATGCATGATTAAATTTTAATACACAAATACTCATTTCCTTTAGCACAGGACTATAAATGTAAGTATGGGTGTCAATCCAAATATTTCCATAAAAGTAAAATCCAGATTGAGGGCCACTGGGAGAACGTGGCTGCATTTCAAAGTCAACAGATTAAGGGAGTAAAAAGGCACATGTAGTAATACAAGAGATTAGGGAGATGATCCACTATAGAGGACAAAGCACTACACGTGAGTTGAGAGTCTGAGTGTGGGTTCTTTTTTTTTTCTTTTAATTTACTTTTTTGGCTACGTTGGGTCTTTGTTGCTGTACATGGGCTTTCTCTAGTTGTGGCAAGCAGGGGCTACTCTTCGTTGTGGTGTGCGGGCTTCTCATTGCAGTGGCTTCTCTTGTTGCACAGCACGGGCTCTAGGTGCGCAGGCTCAGTAGTTGTGGCGCATGGGCTTAGCTGCTCCACGGCATGTGGGATCTTCCTGGACCAGGGATCAAACCCGTATCCCCTGCATTGGCAGGCGGATTCTTAACCACTGCGCCACCAGGGAAGTCCCTGAGCGTGGGTTCTAACTGTGCTTCTGACTAGTTATATGAGTCATGGGCAAACCACTTAATTTCTTAGGGCTTCAGTTTTACACATGCAAACAAATCTAAGGACTAGATTATCACTGAAGTCTTCTTTCAAGTTTTGATTCTATTGATCCATGGGCAATCTAAGCCTGCTGGTCTCAAAACTCAACCAAGTAAAATATTTTGACATTATACCCCCAACATATATAAACTTGTTTGTTTATAAATTATACCCATATACTACAATAGTCACATGTCAATTGTATTAAAAATACAACCAAAAATATTAAAAAAGGATGATGATAATATTTTAAAGATAATTTATTTGATATATTTACCAATTTACCAACAATTAATTATTTTAGTGAGAGCTAAAACACTGACTAACCTTCATTCTTTTTTAAGCTCCTGGTTTAAAATGTTGTGATATAGTCATCTGAAAAAGGTAATTCTAAGGCCACAAATTTTTCCAATACTTCATTTTAGGGGCTGACATAAACAAAAAATGATACCTCACAAAGACATGGAGATCCAGATGGAAGAAATATATCACTGACTGAGTTTATTAACACGTATTTTTTTCACTTTCATCCACTAGTAACACTAATAACACAAAGGTCTTTGTTGAAATTCAGCTAATAATTTTCCCATAAAGGTAACAGTTACTTCACAGTCAAACAGAAGATTCAGACTCAAATATATCAGAAATTGCATTCAACATAAAAGGACTGAAGAGTACTATTAAAAGACAAAGATTCTCAGACTGGATTAAAAAACAACCTGGTGATACTCCCAAGTGTCATACTTTAAATATGAGGACACCGAAAAGTTGAAATAAAAAGGATGAATAGAATATACTATGTACACACTAATCAAAAGAAAGCTGCTGTACGAAACAAGTATCAGATCATGCAGTCTTTGATGTCAGAAATCTTATAAATGATTGAGAAACATTTCATAATGATAAAACAGTTAATTCAACAGTAAGTTATAACAAACCTAAATGTATATACACCAAGCATCATAGCCTCAAAACATACAAAATGAAAACTGATATCACCAAAAAAAGAGAAATAGAAAATTCACAATCATAGTTGGGGATTTTAATGACATCTTCCAATAACTAATAAAATAAGAAGAAAAACATTAGTAGAGATACAGACTGAACAATATGATTATTAACAAACTTGACCTAATTGATATCTGAGGAACTTGTACTCTTTTCAAGTACCCAGGGCTCATTTACCAAAATGGAACACATTCTGGGCTATAATGCTAAGTCTCAACTATTTTCAAAGATAGAAATCATACAGAATTTGTTTTCTGTCACTAGTGGAACTCAGCTGGAAATCAATAACAAAAAGAAAACTAGAAAAATTCCCAAATGTTTAAATACTAAGCAACACACTGCTAAGTAGCCCATGGATCAAAGAAGTAAAAATGGAAATTCTAAAATACTGTCAATTATGTGTTAATGTAAATGAAACATATAAAAACATATGGGCTGAAGATATAGTCAGGTTTGGAGGAAAATTTATTGACTTAAATGCATATATTAGATAAGATGAAAGGTTAAAAATCAGTGCTCTAAGCATCTCTCCTAAGGTTTAGAAAAAGTACAACAAATTAAACCTACAGAAAGTAGAAGGAATGAAATAATAAACAGTAGAAATCAATGATATTGAAAAGAAATGAACAATAGAGAAAATCATCAAAAGTTGGTTCTCTGAATAAAGCCCTAACAATACAGATCAAGAAATAAAAAGATACAAATTACTAATATCAATAATGAAAGAGGAGATATTACTATAGGTCCTAAAGACATTACACAGATTATAGTTATTATAAACAATTTTACGCCAGCAAATTTAAGATTTTAGATTAAATGGGAAAATTCTTTGAAAAAGAAGAAAAGTGGGCCGTGGCCGCTGGGCCTGCGTGTCCGGAGCCTGTGCTCTGCGGCGGGAGAGGCTGCAGCGGTGAGAGGCCAGCGTACCGCAAAAAAACAAAAAAGAAAAGGATGTTCACTCACTATCATCATTTCCATTGATCACTGTACTGAAGGCCTAGCCTATGCAAGAAATAATAAGAAACAAAAGGCTAAAAATTTAAAAAGAAGAAAACTATGATTATTTGCAGATGACTGATTGTATATAAACAAAATCTAATATCATCTACAGATAAATCATGAGCTAATAAGTAAATTTATCAAGCTCTGTAGGTAAATGATCAACATACAAAATTCAGTATTTTGATACATTCACAAAAACTTAAAAAATAAAATTAGAAAAAAACACACTAGTTATAAAAGGAAAAAATGATAAACTGTATTTCATCAAAATTAAATTACTTTGCTAATGAAAAGACCCTGTTAAGAAATTAGAAAGATAATCCACTGATTGTGAGAAAATATTAACAATAATAATTTCTGAAAGACTTGTAGGGAGAATATACAAAAACTACAGGCCAATAACAAAATGATAAATAACCCAATAAAGATTGGGCAAAAACCTTGAATACACACCTGAGGGTAGAAGATAAAAATAGAAGCACATGAAAAGTTACTCAATATTACAAGTCATTAGGGAAATGCAAATTTAAACCAGAAGAGATACCACTTCACTTCCACTAGAATGACTCAAATTAAAACAAAACAAATGAACAAACACAACAGAACAGAAATAGACTCAAAGATACAGAGAACAAACTGGTGGTTGCCAGAGGGGAGGGGACAGATGGGTAAAATAGGGACAGAGGATTAAAAGGTACAAACCTCCAGCTATAAAGTCAATGTCACAGCTCATGCAGCTCAGTATCAAAAAAACAAACAACCCAATCAAAAAATGGGTGGAAGAACTAAATAGACATTTCTCCAAAGAAGATATACAGATGGCCAACAAACACATGAAAAGATACTCGACATCACTAATTATTAGAGAAATGCAAATCAAAACTACGATAAGGTATCATCTCACACTGGTCAGAATGGCCATCATCAAAATATCTACAAACAATAAATGCTAGAGAGGGTGTGGAGAAAAGGGAACCCTCCTGCACAGCTGGTGGGAATGCAAACTGATACAGCCACTATGGAGAACAGTATGGAGGTTCCTTAAAAAACGAAAAATAAAACTACCATATGACCCAGCAATCCCACTACTGGGCATATACCCTGAAAAAAATGTAATTCAAAAAGACACATGCACCCTATGTTCATTGCAGCACTATTTATAATAGCCAGAACATGGAAGCAAACTAAATGTCCATCGACAGATGAACGGATAAAGATGTGGTATATATATACAACGGACTATTACTCAGCCATAAAAAGGAACGAAATTGGGTCATTTGTACAGATGTGGATGGACCTAGAGTCTGTCATACAGAGTCAAGTAAGTCAGAAAGAGAAAAACAAATATCGTATAATATCGCTTATATATGGAATCCAGAAAAACGATACAGATGAACTTATTTGCAAAACAGAAATAGAGACACAGACGTGAGAATGGACGTATGGATATGGGGGGGGGGAAGGGGGGATGAATTGGGAGAATGGGATTGACATATACACACTACTATGTATAAAATAGATAACTAATGAGAACCTACTGTAGAGCACAGGGAACTCTACTCAGTGCTCTGTGGTGACCTAAATGGGAAGGAAATCCAAAAAAGAGGGGATATATGTATACGTAGAGCATATGTATACATATACCATATGTGTACGTATAGCTGATTCACTATACATAGCAGGAACTAACACAACATTGTAAGACAACTATATTCCAATAAAAATTATTTTAAAAAATAAAAATAAAAAAGCCAATGTCACAGGGATTAATGTACAACATAGTGAATATAGTCAATAATATTGTAATAACTTTGTATGGTGACAGATGGTCACCTGACTTACCGTGGTGATCATTTTGCAATACATAAAAATATCAAATCACCATGTTGTACACCCGAAACTAATATTAATATTGTAAGTCAATTCAATTTTTAAAAAAACACATGACCAAGAGCTGGTGAGGATGTGGAGTAACGAACCCTTAAACATTGCTGGCGGGAATGTAAAATGCTTCAACCACTTTAGAAAACTTTTTGGAAGTTTCTTATAAAGTTAAGCATATAACTACTCTATGATCCAGCAATTCTACTCCCAAATATTTACCCGAGAGAAATAAATGCATATGTACACACACACACACACACACACGACTTGTACAATAATGGTTATTAAAGCTTTATTCATAATAGCCCAAAACTTCAAACAATTCAGTTACATTAACAGAAGAATGGATAACCTATGTATAACCAAACAGTGGAATACTGCTCAGGAGTAAAAAGGGAATTGCCAATACACACAACAATATGAATAAATCTCAAAAACATTATGTTGAATGAAAGAAGCCAGACTCAAAAGAGTATATACTGTATGAGTACATTTATCTGAAGTCCAAGAATAAGCAAAACTAATATAAGATGATAGAAATCAGAATCTCTGGGATGGCGGATGGAGGGATTGACTGGAAAGGGGCATGAGGGAACTTTGTGAGGTGACAGATGTTTTATATCTTGAATGTGTTACACAGGCATTTACATTTGTCAAAATGAATCAAACTGTACATTTAAGATCTGTGCATCTTATATCTAAATCGTACCTCAATTTAAAAAGTAACAGAAGAATCACTTACAGGATCCTCAAACATGAATGAATATATAGGAATAAATCTAATCAAAATGTTCAAGACTTATACCCAGAAAACTGCTGCTGAGAGAAATTAAATAAAACCTAGCTACATGCAGGGATAAACTGTATTTATGATGTACACAAAGGATTGAAAACTAGTGGGAAAGGATGAACTACTGCATAAGTATTGCTGAATAATGTGAAAAAAGACATACATTAAAAGCAGCTTTAAGTAGCCCATTAAACTGGAGATTGAAATAACTAAAATACTCAATAAAACATTTTTCAAACTACTTTAAAACTGATCACTAACCTGATAGGAAAATAAGGACATTAAAGCAAAGTGAAGAATACCAGGAAATAATCTAGTGCCAAGGTTGTCTTTTGCCCTAGTGGACTTTGTTAACCCTTGAACTTCTGTTTTAACTATTGCATTGGGTGCCTAGGACAGGACATAAAGTCCAGGGCCTGCCCAAAGTAACGATGCTAAATCCAGAAGCTACAAAACACAAAGAGGCATAAGATAATGATGGGGTTCAGAACACACTACCACAAAATATGGCACCTTGGCATATTAAATATTTCAAGCTGAAGGAACATAAGAAATGGCAGGTGCAAGAGGGATTTTCTTAACTTCTCCTGAAGCAGGTCACAGATCCCCCATGTGAGAGGTGCCCTCCAAGACCAGGTAGAAAGAAGCATGCGTATCTTGAAATATAGAGGGACAGACATCAAGAGGAGCCTGAATAAACAGGCCGTACTGTTTCTCCCAGTTTGCTACTCTTAGCTCATGTCATTTTATTGTCCTGTCATGTTTTCCCACAACTATCCATCATTCATCGAACCAGCATAAAGGAATTCAGATTTTACTACTTCTTCAGATCTTCATTTCCTTATGAAGCCTCCCATATCATGTAAAACTTACATTAAATAAATTTTTATGTTCTTCTCTTGTTAATCTGTCTTTTGTTACAGGGGCCCCATCTTAAAAACATAAATGGGTAGAGGAAAAAGACATTTTTCCTCCTCTACAGATACCATGATTGAAAAACCATAAGAAACAACAAACAGCAAAATAAATAAATAGATGAGCAGACTTAGTATGTTTGAATTACCACATACACAATATAACTATGTTTAATATATTTAAGAAATAAAAGTGAAACATGAAAAATAAGAGTAGACAGCAATCAGATTTGACGAGAACCAAATAAAACTTTCAGAAATTAAAATAATTATAATAATTGAAAAATTAAAACTCAGCAGGTGAGTCTTTGCTGAAGAGGGAATTATTGAATGGGACAATAGATAGGAAGAAAGTATCCAGAGAAGTCTACAAAAAAATGGAAAACATAAAATAGAGATTAAAAGTAATAAATAACAGACTAATAGTAGAGTAAGTAATAGAATAATAAAGTAGTTGGAATTCCAGAATAAGATAATAGAATGGAGACGAGCCAATAACCCACATGGAGAAAAAAAAAAGAAACATGGTCCGCACCTGACACACATGCAAAAATGAAATCAAAGACAAATCATTAACTTAAACTAGCAGCTAAAACTACTGCCCTTCTAAAAGTAAACACAGGAGAACATATTCATGATCTTGGAAAAGGCAAAGATTTCTTAGCAAGAAGGCAAAAGCATTAATCTTGAAAGAAAAAAGGGCTTCCCTGGTGACACAGTGGTTAAGAATCCACCTGCCAATGCAGTGGACACGGGTTTGAGCCCTGGTCCGGGAAGATCCCACATGCCGTGGGGCAACTAAGCCTGTGCGCCACAACTACTGAGCCCGCACGCCACAACTACTGAAGTTCATGTGCCTAGAGCCCGTGCTCCGCAACAAGAGAAGCCACTGCAATGAGAAGCCCGCCCCCGCTCGCCGCAACTAGAGAAAGCCCACATGGAGCAACGAAGACCCAACACAGCCAAAAATAAATAAATTTTTAAAAGTTATTGCATTTAAAAACATGATAATACAGATTTCATAAAAATTTAAAATGTCAGCTCATCAAGAAATATCATTAAGGAAATGAAAAGGCAATCTACAGACTGGTAGAGAAAATTAACAACACATATACTTGACAAATGACTAGCATTCAGAATAACAAGTTGTTAAGTACTCTTACAAATTAATGACAAAAGGAAAAACAACTCAAAAATGAGCAAAAGACTTCAACACTTAATTTTAAAAGATACATGAAAAGGTGCTGAACATCATTAATCATTAGAGAAATACAAATTAAAACCACCAGAATACATCACTTCATACATCCAGTATACCTAAAATGAACAATACAACACTATGGGTAGGCGAGGGTGTGAAGCAACTGGAACTCCCAAGCTTTGCTGGTGGGAGTGTAAAATGGCACTACTTTGAAAAACTGACATCCCTGGTGGGTTATGTACTGTGCTCTTAATCTTCCACTGTTGGGTTACATGGGCCAAAACTTCCCCCTTTTGCTTAAGCTAGTCCAGGTTAGGTTTTTCTTACTAGCAGCCAGTGAATTGTGGACAACACTAAAACATAAATATAGATTGTGCCACTGATTATGAATTGTTGTTATGCTGGGCAGTGTGGAGCCAGGACCACTTAACCACACGTCCTTATTATGCAAGGCCTTGATTGATCCTGCTCAGATAAGCATCCACAAAGTCAGCAGCTCTGAACTATGACCTAGGTATCATTTGTTGCTTTTTCTCTGACTGTGCACTTCTGTTTTCTCCCTACAGTGCCCTTCTGATGCAGACAATCTGGGTCAATCAACACAAATGGGTAAAAAAGAAGTGAGAAGGAAATGAGAAAAATCATGAAATAATAAATAGTAGTAATAAATATTAATTTGAAAACCAACTTCAGAGACTTGCATAATGTACGTGCAGTTTACATGACCACAGATTAAATATTTGCAAAAACAGTAAGTGAATTTTCATTACTATCCTGAGTGGGGCCTTCAAGAAAATGCTAGCAGCAATAAACAAAGTCCTAGATTTAAGTAAGACATTTGTATATTCTAAGGATTAAAGTAACCGGATCTTACATCCAGTTAGAGGACACACACGAGAACATTCTGAACTCGGGTTTGTATCTTTTATATGTTAGACTAATGCAGCAGTAACTGGAAAACCCACGTGTTATTACGTTACCTTCAAGTTTCCACTTACGTATAAATAACCTCAATCTACCAGTGTAATTTCTGGGTATGGGTTTCTTCCGTTCCTTCTGAGTCCCATATTTCTCAGGCTTTCAAGCACAGGAGAAACTGGTAGGTGGGATTTATACGTGGCTCAGCATCATTTCTGCTGGAGGCGTTCAGTCTTTAGTTCTTTACCTTGTGGGTCTTAGCTTACTCTAACGCAGCCAAAATAACCATTTCCTGTTTTGCCTCATCATGTTTTCCATCTGACCTTTCTTAAAATGTAGAACTTTTAACAAAGAATAACACATACCTGTGTCGTAATACACAATAAGTTTTTCGCTGTGATTGCCCACGGTTTGTGGCTCAAAATCCACTTCTAGTTGCATGGACTCTCCTACATTAAGAGTTCCAACAGACGGCTCTACAGAGAAGGGCCTGCAACACACATGGAGACACATCATCAGAACACATTCCTATATGTACACATATAGCTGATTCACTTCCTTGTACAGCAGAAACTAATGCAACATTGTAAAGCAATTATACTCCAATTAAAAAAAAAGAACACATTCCCGACTAGTGTGAGGGGGAAGGGGAGAGGAGACATGAGTTCCAATTCTGCAGACAACACAGACCCGACACCACAATTCAGTGATTCATAAGTATACTTTCCCGTTAATGTGAAAGAACTTTAGTATTAATGTTAAAATAACAGTAATAGAACAACAAATGTAAGAAAAACTTAAATGATGCATAATATTCTTGTTTGTATCCTTGCCATTTAGCCTTTCTTTTAACATTCACTGAGTGATTCCAGTAAAGGACAGACTTATAACATGTACGCAAATACTGTAATTTGCAAAAGAACAGTACCTTCAAAGGGATAAAAATCAAGTTTTGCGAGAGTTCAGCGAAGAGAGGGTTTTATGACGGAAAAACATACCAGAGTCTCAAAAGTAAAGTGATCACACAATCACATGAGGATAAGGGGAGGGCAGTCTAACAAGGGGTCTTTTTAAAAGGGGGGAAGGGGTGTAGGGAAACTGCAAGAGACGATGCAATTGCCCAGGGTTGTTACCAGTAGAACTGTTACCACCTCTAGGCCCAAAGAGCCAAGGAGGAGTGGTTTTGAAACCCACCAGAGTCGTAAGAGAAGGCTACATTATGAGGCTCAAAGGGCTTTAGGTAAGAGAGACAGTCAGCCCAGGAGACCTCACACATAGGACACTAGGGGGAAAAGTGCCTTGACCTCACATCCTTTGCCTGATTGCCTGCTGGGACTCCCACTGGCTGAACCCAACCAGAAGCCAAAGGCATGGGGAGTCTAATGACCTCTGCCATACGGGTTAGCCTCCTGGGTGAGAGTAAGCTGGGGAAGGGTGGAGAGCATTTGGAAAGGCAAACTGGGGACATCTGTGTCTTGAAAATAGAATTTGGCCATGCAGACCTTATGGGGAGGTAGGGTGGATCTGGGAACAGGAAACAGTTGACTTTAATTGTCCTGGAAAGGAAGAGTAAGAGAGAAGCTGGATCTGATCATGAAGTACCTTAAGTAACTTACAGAGCTCTTCCTTCTAAACAGGAAACCCAGCCCTTTTAATTATTTTCATGGTCCATTTCACTTCTTTAAATTGCCAGTTTTTCAAAGTAATGTGTTGGACAATGTATCTGGCAGGCTAAGCTGTTTCTGATTATTTACTTCTATCGCAACTGTTTTTAGTCTTCAGTCCTTAAACCTTCCCTTAGATAATGAACTTAATTTCAGAAAACCTAACCTTTCTTCTATGAGGGTACGGAGCTTACAGCATGGGTAGCACTTGGTGGTACCTGAAATTATCACTGCAGGACCTCGAGTGCTTCCTACCACGGGCACTTGTTTATTTTCTCTGGTGCCCTCTATTTGGATTGCCCTCTCCTTTCACTACTTTCCCATTCCTTTGTCTGTCCTTTTCCCATACCTTCAGCACCGAACCTCCAATGAACTCCAGGCACTGTAGTAGGGGCACCATGAGGTAGTAGTTACTAGCCAGGAGCCAACTGAATAAGTTCGAAACCCAGATCAGCCATGAGCTTGGGTAAGTCACTGAACATTCAGTTTCCTCAACTGTAAAATGAGGATAAAGACAGCACCCATTTCACAGGGTTGTAGTGAGAATTAAAGGACTTGATAGAGGTAAAGGCGTAGAATAATGTCTGGCATGGAGGAAATGCTAAACAAATGTTTATTATTATCTTTGTTATTGCTATTGTTATCTCCCTCATTGGCAGCCAGAGGATGATCTTGGGTATTCAGGTTTTTATCATCCTCCTCTCAATCCTTCACACTGCTCTAGAGACATTGTAAAAAATCACACACAGGATATAACACATCAATCTCTTGTTCAAACACCTTCAGTGGCCCCCATAACTTATGTAATAAAGTTCAAAGTCCTCGACATTTGAGGTCCCACACAATCTACTCCCAACTAGTTTTGGCCTTCTCATTAAACAGATACATCTGTCCAAATACATTATACACCTGTCACCTTCCATGTCAGACTGGGGTGGGACGGAATGGGAGGGCTTTAGTCTCTACACCCATAACCTTCCCCAGCACTGCACCTACTCTTCCTTCCAACCAGACAGTGCCCCCTACATAGTTCCGGAACTGCTTGGGTCAGATAGGAACATTCACCATTTCCATGTCATACTCCTTCCAAAGTCACCCAACATAGCCTAGACTCAAAGTTACCTTTTAAATAGAATCTTTCCTGATTCTCTCTCTTATTAATAATGTCTCCTTCCTCTCAGAGGCTATAACTTTATTTTTACTTCTTACATTAGCTCACCTTGTACAATAATAAGTTTTCATGCCTGTCTCTCCCAATAGCTAGAGACTCTTGAGATGAAAGGAAAGAGAAAGCAAACAAAATTTCATTAGCACATACTCTATGCTGGGTACTACAGTAGGCACTTTACATATGTCAATTCTTTTAATCCTCACAAAATCTTGAGAAAGTAGGTCTTGTTATTTGCATTTTAGATACGAGAAAGCAGATGCTCTAAAAGGGCAGGCAACTGGCCCAAAGCTACCCAACTAGGTAGTGGTAGAGCAGGGATGGAAGCCTGCCTTCAAGTTTTTTCTGTCTCCCCAAACCATCCCTCAATGTGGAAGCCACCTGGTTAGATTTATCTTTGTGTCTCTCACTACCCCATGCATAGCTCTGTACTCATAGGAGCCTCTCAAAAGAGGTTGTTAAATTGAATTATAATCAACTTTTAAAGGGAAATTTAAAATATCTCTAATCTTTATTTAATCTTTATAACAACGTGGCGGAACAGAAAAGGAGCAGACTTTTGGTATCACAAGAATCTCTGCTTGATGGGAGATGAAGGTGAGTCTCAGCGTCTTTAAAGTTCTTTCCTTCCTTATGGCCTCAGGAAGAATCTGAAGAATTGAGAACTGGCCCCAGTTTCCTGGCTTTGGGAACAACATTGTAACATTCTCTTCTACCTCCGCTTCCCCAGTTTCTAATATTTTTCTCCCTACACTGTGCTTTCATTTTTTTCCCCAAACATTTCTTAGTAGCAAAATAACAGTTTAGAAATGAATTGGATAGTATTACATTACAGAACATAAGCTAATTTTCTATGGACAAAGGGACTCTTCTTAGGACCTCCAGAAATCCTAATTCCATACAGTGGTAACAGGTTCTTCCCTTTTGTGCTAATTGTTGGGTTTATATTACACTAAACTTCTTCAGTGGTTAGAAAATCACCTGGGATAGCCATTGCTACTTAGAGCCGCCTAAGCTTTCTCTACAAGTCAGACATTACTTGGATAGAGTGTGTTAAGTTCTGGTGCTTAAACATTGTCTATAATTTGATTTTGTATTCATTTTACTAGAGGCAGACAGGCTGAAAAGGCTAGAGAATACCAAGTACCAGAAAATGATCTTACAGAGAGGTAAAAGGTGCTGTTCCTCCAGGGTATAAAGCTGCCTCTGTCTACCAGAATGTCTGGTTTCGATATCACATCCTCATTAATACTGAATACTTGATTAGGGAGGGAACTCGGGTTTGTGTAAAATCATGAGCCACAAGAAAGATTTTGAGTTTTTGTTCAATCCACTATGAACTGCTCTTAAAAACTAAAACTATCCCATTCAAATGATTCAATATTTTAGCAGAAGACTAAATACTGGTTCTATTATATTAAACATTGAATATAAAATTAGTATTTTTCCTTCAGATAATCTTTCTTATTAACTGATTCCTAAATTGAGATTTTAGATTTTGAAAGTGCTCCTTAATTCTTTCTACTTCACCTTCCAAAATTAATCCTACTTTAATAGTCAAAGTTATTCTGGTACCTACTCGAGTTTTAGGTCAAATCTGTAATAAAGTTGAAGAGTAATTGTTTATGTTCTTTGTATACTTTATAGCACATTGAGGCTCCTTTTATTAGTGTAAAAAAACACTATGCCTCTTTTATAGTACTTGGAGCATGATTTTTTATTTTAAATTATTGTAGAGGTTTATAGTTGTAGCTCTGCTGTTGTGATATATTGTTGGTTAGGCATCCTATAAACATTTATTAAGCACTTATTTATTCTAGACAATTTGCTAGATGCTGGGGACAAATGAAAAGAGATACAATCCTTGCATTTGAGATCATATTCTAATGGGAGCAACAGACACATAAAGTTTTATAATTTATATGAACCTGACCACTTATAAACTTTACCATTAATTAAATCATTATTTCAATGAAAAGAATATGATTTGTTTTTTAAACAATTTCCTGTGAGATATTATTTCTAACTGTATAATGCCTATAAAAGCAGCAAGACCAAGAGTAGAGACCCTATGTTTCTGACTCCAAATTCTCAAACTACATATACTGCTCCACTATGTCTATTGACAATCAGGTTGTCAATGAAAGAGTGGTCCTCAGCCCTGTCTGGGCAACACAATCACCTGTGCACTTTTCAGAATGGATACTCATCAGGGAATCCCCCCAGACATTCTGATTCAATAAAATGTGACCACAAATTCAACTGCATTCTTTCTCATTGTAGTCGTTAGGGTTTTCAGTTGCAAACAATAGAAACCAATTCTGGCTAACTTAGACAGAAAAGGGATTTATTGGAAGGATTTGGGGTAGCTCACAGAATTGACATCATGGTTGGAATACATGCATTTTGTGGAAAGAACCATTTTGTGCATAAAAGTACCATTTTGTGCAGAGTCTAAACAGGAAAACAAAAATAAACAGAAAATTTAATTGAAAGACTTGGTTACACAGAAGATGAAAGCTATGAAAAGCCCAACTTAAGATGGTGAGATAGCTCAGGGATTGGTAATAGCAGTAAGCCATTTCCACCACTGGGCTGGAAACCAAAGGAGAGGAGGAAGTATTAGCAGATCCTGGGGACCTGGCAGAAGTTGGAACCATAGCAGGTCTGTCTGACAGGAGCTAGAACCACAAGGGAGATACAGCTGCTTGCTGGGGACTCTACTGAAGTTAGACAGGGAGGAAGAGAAATACTCTGACTTCTTCCTACTCTCCAACCTCCTTCTAGTGCCCCCCACTGGTCAAACCCAGGTGGAATCCAGCAGGTCGTGGAGGCTAGAGGGGCTAACACAGCCCAACATAGATACTGAGCAAAGCCTGGGAAGGGCAAGGAATGGATCTTGAGGTAAACAAGGCCAGAAGTGGCCCATGTTTGTTTTAATCCAAGTTTTGCTATTAACTTACTGGGGGAACTTGGCTAAGTCATTTACCTTCTCAGACCTTCCTTCTTTCATCTGTAAACTGGGAATGTTGGACTAGAGTTTCTAATGTCATTATGATTGCTGGCTAGTCCTTGAGTTAGCTCACCATTTTACCTTAGAAGTGTTTCTACATTAGGAAAAGATGATTCACATTCACAGTTACATGTATATAAAAGTTTTAGATCTTTTCCCGCAACTTCACACTATTAAATCTGTGATTTTGTTTCACTTTACATGAATGTATTGCCAATTATGTGTAGTTTTTAAGATTCAGCCAAACAGTTCAGGAAGATGTGCTGCCTGTGCTTGTTTTTCCACCTTAGGTGGACTCTCTTTTTCATTGGAACAATACCAATGTCACAGGAAGTTTTTAATGTGTATTATGGATGGTGGTTATGAAAGTTCTTTTTTTTTTTTTTTAACCGAAAGAGATTGGTTCTTTCTAAGTCATGGTGAGCCAGTTGAACAACCTGCTCTCTTCCCTTCAATCAAAATATGAGTCTCACCACGAAATGACAAAAGAAGCCTTTATAAGCACTTTGACAATGTCAGGAGACACTGATTTTCAAAAGAATTTTTCCTTTGCCTCTGACGGTTGATTTATCTAAAGTGGGTCAGAGTCCTGCTTCCACCCAGGATGTAGAGAGCTGAAAAGAGTGTTTCTTTTACCCTAACAACAACAACAACAAACCAGATAAACAACAAAATCACAATTTTTCTCAAACCCATTAGAGAGCTGAGATTGCAGGGCAAACAAAAATGGACAATCCCCTGCCCCTAAAGAAGACAAGACATGTGCAGAGTATGTCACCTGTGGCAGATAGAACATTCCTACAAGCAGAAGAAATGGTGAGAGAGGATGGAGAAAAGAAATATTTGAAGAGATAATGGCCGATGTTTTCCAAAAATAATGACAGATCCCAGAAGCTCAGAGAACTTCATGCAGGATTGAAACGAAAACCAAATAAAAGCAAAATAAGATCCTTTAACCAAAAAACAACCAAAACCAAAATCCACATCTAGACACATCACATTCAAACTGCTAAAAACCAAATATAAAGACAAAATCTTGAGGCAGCCCAAGAAAAAGACATAATTACCTACAGAAGAACAAAGCTAGGAATTACAGCAGAATTCTCATTAGAAAAATGTAAGCCAAAAGACAATGAAGTGACATCTTTAAAGTACTAAAAAAAAATGTATATATAACTGCCATTTCACAATTCTATACTGTAGAGAAAAAATCTTTCAAAAAATGAAGGCAAAATACTTTTTTTTCAAGTAGACAAAAACTGAGTAATATCCACTAGATCTGTGCTACAGGAAATATTAAAGTAGTTTCTCAGCCAGGAAAAAATGATACCAAACAGAAACTTGAATCTACATGAAATGGTTTAGAGCTAGTGATGCTCCTGGGACACATGTAAGAATAAACACAAATTCCCTCCTGAGGGATGTGCCTCAACCCACATTATGGCATCCCTGCTACCTACAATATGGCAGACCAAGTAACCCGAAAACTCTTCCACCAGAAAATACCTAGAAAGTCTGGATAAAATATAACTTACATAAATGTGTAGCTGAGCATGCAAAAAAAAAGAGGCAAATCCACAGGATTCAAAAACAAGAGGAAATAAGAACCAGAGCAGTAAGCCACTGAGCCCTTGAAGCCTGGGTTTTAACAGCCCTGCTAATAGCAGCAGGATACAAGGTCTATGGATGGTTAAGTCAGGGGAATGGTAACAAAATCCCCATATAAACCTGGGAAACTTCAAAGGTTACCAAAACATTCTCCCATTAGCACAAGGAAAGATGTCTATCGTGGTTTTGAATGAGGGAAACAAGGATTCTCTAGGGAATTCATACTTTGGACATGTGTATTCTACCAGTTTAGGGTTTAGATATGCATGATCAGTCCAGGGACCCCTAAACCAAGAAATTACCAGAGAGGCAGTCTATGTAGTCTAATCTTTGGGAACCAGGCAGAAGTAAATGCTAATCCTTACTGGAGAGATGTGTCCTTAAACTAGAGATTGTCCTTAAACTAGCGAAGGATTCCACAGATAAAGCCCTTATGAAAATGATCCAGCTCAATACCTGCCTTATTTTTAAAAAGTCATAGAAAAAGAACTTGACCTTCTGTCTCCTGTGTTCCCAAGCTGGCCATTCTTGTTATGGCCCTGCTAATCAGCCAGCATCTTCACGTCCCATAACAACCATTCTTCCCCATCTTATGAGAGAGATCATTGAGGGCAAGGATTGTCCCATAATGTCTACTACACTATAGCTACACCATAAGTTACCAGATTGAAATCAAACAGCTTCACTTACTAGCTACGTGCTCTTGAGCAAGTTATACAACCTCTCTATCGCTCAGCTTTCTCATCTTCAAAGCAGGTTGAGTTCTTCTCATATCTCATCACTTCAAACTCTTCTTCTGCCTCCTTCTATTTTTACAGATGTTTGTGATTACACTTGGCCCACCCAGATAATCCAGGATAATCTGCCCATTTTAAGGTCAGCTGATTAGCAACCTTAATTACATCTACAGCCCTAGTCCCCTCTGTCATGTAACACTACACGTTTCCAGGTTCTGGGGATTAGGACATGCACATATTTGAGAAGCCATTATTCTGCCCACCACACTGGCAGTAGGTCATTTAAAGAAATAATAAAAGAAGAAACACTCACTATACAGTACTTGCTATATACCAGCAGTTTATGTTTATTAATTCATCTACTCCTCACAACAACCCCATAAGGTGGCTACTTTCCCCCATTTTTCAGATAAGAAAATTGTGGGTGGCCTCTAAAGCCGGACAAGGCAAAGAAATGGATCCTCCCATCAAGCCTCCAGAAAAGAACACAGCCCTGCCAACACTGGGATTTTAGCCCAGTGAGGATTCTGATCTACTGAAAGGTCAGATAATAAATTTGTGTTGTTTCAAGCCATGAAGTTTGTGGTAATTTATTACAATAGGAGTAGAAAATTAATACAGTCAGTTATAAAAGTCTCAGTCACAACAAATATGTCTATTAATATATTCCCATGAGCCATTCGCTATGCTAAATAGAAAGTCTCTTATCCAGCATTTCAGAAAACCACCCGTACCCAAACAGGTAACCTTGAATTTTGGGTTCCTCGTGGGATGAAGCAGTCTGCGCCACATCATTGAGGTCCCCCATCCTTGCAAGTGAAGACTGTAATAAGCAGTTGCATCTTGACTGCTATTCGAGGAGACTACATGTGCTGACTAGATTTAGTTATAATCAATCAAAAACAAAAGCTGAAGGAATGCATACCTATGAGTTTTGATGTGAAACACAGCATCTTTGTTGCCAATGTTTCGCACTAGCAGAATCTTCTGAGTGCTGTATTTAACAGGGCAAGTAGAAAAATTCAGCTTGTCAGGAAAATCTAGGATGGCTCGTGCACCTCTAGCTTTGATGGGCACAATAAACTTTTCTCTTTCAGTGACACAGGTCAACATATGGGCATAGTCCTACAAGAGAAGGGTACAATCATTACTTGTGGAAACACCAACATGACCAAGATAACTGCAAGAAATATGGCTGTATGCCAAGCATCTTGCAAAACAACTTTATATATATATATATATTCTATGAAACCTTCTCAAGACAATTATGGATGTACCTTCAATGAGATACTCTTTTCTAAGAAAAAGAGAACAGTTCAAGTATTAAAACCTACAAGCCAATAGAGAAGCTTATGCTTCTTGTGTTTCCCGGATATTAGGGAGGTGGGATGCGGGACAGTTGAGGCTCATTCTTCTTTAGATCAGAGGAGGTTCACACCAGTAACTTCCTCCTTCTAAACCCTACCTACTTATCCTTCAAGCCATGTGTTAGACTGATAGCTCCGAATAATGGTCTCTCTATGACCACACTCTTTGAAATATGACTGTGCAGCTTCTCCATCATGAGTGGAGTCTATTTCTTTACCCTGTGCTTTGACCACTGGAATGTGGCAGATGTTATGCTATGCCAGTTCCAAGCTAAGGCCTCAAGAAGCTTTGGGCATTTCCATTCTTGCTCTTGAAACTCTGCCATGTAAACAAGCCTGGTCTAGCCTACGGCAGGATGGGAGCCCAAATGTCCCATGCTAGACCAGCCTACTGCCCCAGATATGTGAGAGAGCCCAGCCAAGTTAAGCAGAGTTGCCTACCCAACTCATGAGTGGGCCCAGTCAAGATTAGCTAAACCATAGTCTGGTGAGCCATAATATCCATAATTGAATTTGGGAGTGGTCTGTCATTATACAACAATAGCTAACTTATTCAAAGCCCATTTTAAACCTCACCTCTTGTGCAAAGCCATTACTGACCATTCCAAATAAAAATGCTGAGGCCCTAGGCATCCATCGTCCCCAATCTTGAGTCTAAATGCAACAGAAATGCTGAATTAAGTCACCCTTTATCTCCTCTCATAAGATAGGAAAATGGAAATCTCATCCTCAGTGCAACAAAGAAAAAGTTAAAAGTAAACCATCACCAACAAGCAAACCTAAATGTGAAAGGAAAGCATTAACAGTCTCCTCAAGAATAGGCTCAAAGGGCTTCCCTGGTGGCTCAGTGGTTAAGAATCCGCCTGCCAATGCAGGGGACACAGGTTCAAGCCCTGGCCCAGGAAGATCCCACATGCCACGGAGCAACTAAGCCCGTGCGCCACAACTACTGAGCCCGTGAGCCACAACTACTGAGCCCACACGCCACAACTACTGAAGCCCGCGCGCCTAAAGCCCATGCTCCGCAACAAGAGAAGCCACGACAATGAGAAGCCCGCGCACAGCCACAAAGAGTAGCCCCCGCTCCCCACAAGTAGGGAAAGCCTGCATGCAGCAACGAAGACCCAATGCAGCCAAAAATAAATAAATAAAATAAAAAAGAATAGGCTCAGAAGTCACTGTGAAAGGAATTTGCTATCTAAACCAGGTTCATTTTCCTTCATTTTAAGTTTCCCCAACATTTTAGTGTGTGTTTTGGCTGCAAGGCAATCTTTATAAGTATAAAGGCCTCTTGGAACTTAAGTTTCCTTTTGGTAATCATGCAGTAAATGGTTTTCAGTGGTGGAGGTTTAAAACCTCTCTTTGGACTTTAGGCACAGAGCAGGAATGGGAATGTCTGACATACTGACTGACATTTAGACCTGGCCATGCACTCAATTTCACGAAACCCACAGGACAAGTAGAAAGCAGTGGTATCCCCAATTCGTTTATTCATACAACCGTGTTTATTAAGTGTCCAGGTGCCAGGCACCGAGCTGGGTCTGGGTATGAAACTGAGTAGTAAACGCAGACGTGGATCACTTCGAGCTTACATAGTGATGGAAGAGACAGTGAGCAGGTAAATAAAGCATATCTAATGTACAATGTAATACATACACAAATATATTAAATAAATATAAAGAGAAAATAGCCAGGAATGTTCCCACGACAGAGCTTTACACCTGCAGTCTCTCTGCCTCCCTGAACTCCAAACTCATACCCAGCAGCCAGATCAACATCTCACTGGATACAAACTTACCATGGCCCAAAGCGAAGCTGCTGACTAATGCCCCTGCCTGCAACTGTGCATAAAGATACCCTACCAAGGGAAGGAACGGGGCCTGAAATCCAGTCCACTCTGCTGGCTCCAACTGAATCGGCCTAGAGGGGCAGCCTTCTTCTCATGCCCACAAAAGCTCCACAATGCCAGCTGAGGTCCTGCTCATGACCTTCCTTCCACCCTAAATCTGTCCCCTCACTGCCTCTCCATCTTGGTACATGAATCTCCATCCTTCCACTGGCCTGGATTTAATATCCTGGCATGAGGCATCCTTGATCACTCTGTTTCTCAATTTCTTAGTAAATCTCGTAGGACTGACCTCCAAAATATATCCAGACCACAAACACGTCTAACTACTTCCACCCTGCCACCCTGACCCTAGCCACTCCAATCTTTCCTGGGCTAACTGGACTCTATTTCAACCCTTGCTCCCTAAAGTCTATTTTCCACACAAGGGCCAGAGGGATCCAGTTAAAATATAAGTCAGCTCAGGAGGCTCCTCCATTCAAAATCTCCCAAGCAGAGAGCTGGGGGGCTCTGAGTGCTAGGGTCTGGCACCCCTGTCATTTCTCTGGCCACACCTCCCCCTCCCCCACTTGCGTCTGTGCTCCAGCTACAGGTTTCCTTGCTGTCTCTTGAGTATTCTAGAGATGCTCTCCCTTCAGAGCCTTCAAACTCAATGTTCGTTCCATCCAGAACATGCTTTCCTGTAATTATTCACATTGCTTGCTCCCTCACTTCCTTCAGGACTTTGCACAATGTCCATTTTCTCCCTGAGGCCTCCCCTGATTGCCCTATTGTAAACTTAACTCTCCCTCTCCTGTCCCATCACTCCCTAGCCTTTCGTTTGCTTTAGTTTACCAAAGCCATCTAATATATTATATATGTTACCTATTTATTGAGTCTATTGTATGCCTCCCCCCATATCTCCATGTCAACAGGGATTCTGCCCATCGTACTGACTTCACATATCCAGCTCCTAGAACAGGACGTGGTACTTAGTAAACATTCAACAAATATTTGCTAAAGACAGGCAAATGAGTACTATAGTGCTGAGTGAAGAGAAATAAAGCATAAGGGAATAAAGAGTGAGTGGGGCGGCTTCCCTGGTGGCGCAGTAGTTGAGAGTCCGCATGCCGATGCAGGGGACGTGGGTTCGTGCCCCGGTCCGGGAAGATCCCACATGCCGCGGAGCGGCTGGGCCCGTGAGCCATGGCCGCTGAGCCTGCGCGTCCGGAGCCTGTGCTCCGCAATGGGAGAGGCCACAGCAGTGAGAGGCCCGCGTATCGCAAAAAAAAAAAAAAAAAAAGAGTGAGTGGGAAAAGGCCTCTATGAGGACGTGACATTCCAGCAGAAATCTAAGTGAAAGGAGAAATGACGTCATGGGGGTGGGTGGTAATCTGGCCGAAGCATGATTCAGAGACTGTGGCCATAGGGGAATAAGGTAAGGAGAGGTTAGAGATGCAGCAAAGAGGTTGTGGGAAGCCAGATCACACAGGAGCTTGTAAGCCATTGTTAGGACCTGAGGATGGCCAAAAACATTAATGATGCTGAAAGCGGATCATGATGTACCTGATTTATGTTTTAGAAGAATTACTAGCTGCTATGTAGGCAACGAACTGTAGGGAGGCTAAGATGAAAAAAGGGTGGCCAGTTAGGCAGCCACTGCAGTAGTCCAGGCAAGAGATGAAACTGACCTGGCCTAGTGCAATAAATGCTTAGCCTAGAGCTTGGCGAGTAGTTAAGTACTCAGTAAATATTAGTTGTCATTACTAAAGTGTTGCATAAAATACAATGTTTTGTGTAAGGCATGTAGGAAAACTCAATTTTTGTGTACTTGTTGTTAGGATAATAATGATAATCCTGGTAATGATGATAATAATGGAACAAGATAATTTCAAAAAACAACAAGGACTTTGAAGAAAATAAAACATGGTAAAGTGATAATATGGGAAGCGGCTGCTTTAGGTTACAACAACCAAGGAGGCCTCCCTGAGGAGGTGGCCTTCAAATAGAGACCTGAATAGCCAAAGCATCCAGTCAGGCAAGATATAGGAATGGAGTGTTCCTGGCAAGGAGAGGTGCAAACATGAAAGTCCTAAGGTAGGAGCAAGTAATAACAATTAATGGACAGTATTCATGAAATTTATTTAAATTGAGTTGTTGGACTCTTAGCTCTTGAAGTGATTCTGGTTTCTGCATGGTAATGCCAGGCTCAAAAATTATGCCATTCAGATATAAGAAAGTACAAATTACACGAAGCATACTTGATCCTAGAAAACTCCACAGAATTCAACAACAAAACAGTCTAGTCTGATTACATCAGAATCCTAAAGAGATAAGTACTGTTTTCATTTTTTCTTAGGAGATCAAACCCAGCAAGCAAAGGTTTTGTTGGGAATTAGAAACTGGAAAGCTGCTGGCACATGTGGAAACTTAATATTAACTGAGGCTTTGAGAGAAAGAACAAAAGATGCTGCTGAATCCACGATGAGAGGGGATCTCCAAGTAATTTATTCTATGTTTACATATTCTCTGCCTTGTTCTATAAGGAATTGAAGACAGCTGAAAATACTTTAGGAGGCTAACTGAAATATTCAAATTTCCAAATGAGGAAGATTTGAAGTTTGATCAGAATTATATATTTTTTCATAATCAAGTCACATAAAAGAATATGAAGAAATTCTTTAAACTCCTTAAAAATGTATTCCAATCTCTTAAGCTCTGTATTTAATATGACTATATTAGATTATATAATATACAATTATATATTGCTCTACTGGCTTAAAATTAATTCAGATGTTATGACTTGGGAGGCTTTGTCAGCCTGCAAGCTAAGCAATTACTTCAGTTGATGTACTTCCTTCCTCTGTACTTAAATTCAGAGCAATCAGGTCACCATTCAGAGCCAAAATATTTATTCCAAACTCTCTCCCGTCTACTATGAGACTTAGCAATGAATTACTTCATATCCCAAAATGTTATTCTATATAACAATGGCCTCCAGATGAAATTGCCTATCCATTTTTTTTTCTGTCCATTAGCCTTCCCTCCAACCTGCCTATCCTCCAAACTTAAAAAAAAAAAAAAAAAAAGGCAGTGGAATATGCAAGTGGCAGATTTGACTCTGAGAAGTGAAAAGAATGAATCTTGATTTTATATTAGCTCCACGATAGAAAGCAAACATGGCAATAATTCTGTCCTTTAACAACTCAGGCAAAGGAAAATGATGTCTTCTACTGCAGCAAACGACTCCCCAGGCATTCAAGTGCAAGCACAGCCAGTGTGGTTAAGCCCTCACAATCCTCTTTCTCCCTTTTCTCCACTCCTAAACTTGATGGTGGAATGGCTAACACAGAGTAAAACCAGATTTGATCAGGACTCAGCACATTTAATACTCACTGTCCCTGAAAAACATTATAAATTCCCTAACCAGTTAAAAGTACTCAATCTGAAATTCACCTCTCTAAAGGGAAGAATTAGTTCTCAAGTCCTAATCAGTTTAAAAACAAGACTGATCAGGTCTCTCGGGCCTTACCCTCTACCACTCTGACTCTTCATATGATTTACCTGGGGTCTCAGCTTCCTAGGGGCATCTATACTTCTCCACCTATTAAAAAGGAATGACCTCTGATCTTTGGCTTGTAAAGTGACCCGAGGACTTCCAAATTTATTTTGACCATCTTTATCATTAGTATACAACGATAATGTGGTTACTTCATGATTCATGTACAAATCATCCACTTAAGGTAATTAATTTCCTGTTTAGCTTTTTTGCTTTCTAAGTTACCTTAAATCTACCAATCAACCTGTGTCTATACCCATATACTCTGCCTTCATTCCTGTTCTTATCTAAGACCAAACCCTTTCCTTGCGTACTAGATTTCAATCCTTCTCACTTACCTTAGGATTTTCCTGAAGCATCAATTTCCCTCTTTACTGAACATTCACAGCTTATAACAATGCTTAAATAACTTAAACATCAGCTTACAACAATGCTTAGATAGCCTCAACTTAAATATTAAATAAACTACCCTCAATCTCAACATCCACCTCCAGCTACTGCCCCATTTTTCCAATTACCCTTTACAGCAAAACTCCTCAAAGGTGTTATTTATACTCAATATTACCACCTCCTCACTTTCTCTTTTCTCTTCTACCCACCCCATCAGACTTCTCTACCCAACATTCCACAGAAACTGTTCTCACCAAGGTCACTAATGACTTTGCCAAATCTAATGGCTAAGTCCACATCCTTGTTTTATTCTATAGCTTTGGACACAGTTGATCTCTCCTTCTTTTTTTAAAATACTTTATCCACCTGGACTCCAGAGCACTGCAGTCTCCTGGCCTTCCTCCTACTTCACGATTACCCCTTCTTAGCGTCATCTTCTGTTGGCATCTCCTCCTCTTTCCACCCTCTTCTTTATCTCCACTCACTCCCAGCATCATCTCCTCCACCCTTGGTGGTAAGTAGCATCATTACACTATGACTTTTAAATATATGTCTGTAGACCCAACATTTCCCCTTTATTGCAGACAATTGTGTCCAACTGCTTCCTTGATATTTCCACTTGGATGTCTAAAGGGAAGTTCAAACTTAACATATAAAAAAAGAGGTCCTGAGTCCCTACCTCACTCCTACCCAGCCTCGTTAACCTGTTTTTCTTCCACTTTCCATATCTCAGCAAATGGTGGCACCATTCGGTCAGCTGCTGGCCAAAATACTATGAGAAACTAGACTCCTGTTTCTTCACACCCTTTATCTAATTCATCAGCAAACCCTGACAGCTCTACCATAAAAATATATATCCTTTGTCCACCTACTTCTCATCACCTCACTGTTACCACCCTCGTCCAAATCATCCTCATCTTTTTCTCGCAAACTATTACAATAGACGCTTGTCTCTATATTCATCAGGGTTCAGTTCTGCTACAAATAACAGGGAACAGAAGAAAATAAGAGCAACTTAAACTAGGCAGCTAGAAGTTTATTTCTCTCCTGGAAAGTCCAGAGGTAGTTGGGCCAGGTTGGTATGGTGACTCCACAGTGTCGTGAGAGACACAAATTCCTAAATTCCTGCTCTACCAGTCTAGCACAGGGTCCATCCTCAACGTTGCCGGATGGGGCAGAGTGATTCCTGGGATGCCAGCTATTCTCACAGCCAAGCTGCAGGCAGGAGAAGGCAGAATAGAGCACTTTCCACTGTGTCAGCTTCCGTCAAGTACATGCGTTTGGAAGCCCTGCTCACATCTCACAGGCCAACATTTAGACAACATGCAGCTGCAAAGGAGGCTGGGGAAATGCAACATTTTGTTTCTGGCAGCAACGAATCCAATCAAAACATGTGATTCTCTTACCAATGAGGAAAGGGAAAATGGATGTTAAGAGTAGACAACTAGCCATTATGCCTCACACCCTCTTCAGTCTATTCTCCACACAGCAACCAGAGTGATCTTAAAAATGTAAGCCAGATACGTCCTTCCTAATCAAAACTCACCAGGGCAGATAAAGGGAAAGAAACAAGCATTTATCCTATCTTTCCTGTATGAACTGTACCTCAGGATCCTTATTAACTCATTACAAAAATAAAGTGTAACAACAGACATTTTGTGCCTCTTGATGTGATGCAATAGGAAATACCACATTACCTAAGAATTCTGGCCCCTCCAAATCAAACACGAATCTAAACAAGGCTCTAGACCTAATTACCAGTCTACAGGAAACAGAGGGGATGGAGGATCATTCTATGGAATCTGGTGGAGTTGCACTCAGTACCTTGTATGGATCCCAATTTAAGCAAACCAACTTACACATATACATATGATTGAGTTAAGCAACTTAAAATGCACATATATCGATTTATGTGATATTTATATACATATATACACACACCTCTACATATACATATATGTTTTCATATTACTCAACTGGGGAGATGTGAGTACTGACAGATATCTGATGATATTAAGGAGTTCCTGTCATTTTTTAGGGGTGATAATGGTACTGTGGTTACGTTAACTTTTAGAAAGGACCTTATCATTTAGAGACAAACAATGAAGTATTTACAATGAAATGATGTATGGGACTTGCTGCAAAATCCTCTGAGGCAGGGGACAGGATGATGAAGCAAGATTGGTCACGCACTGATAGCTTGAAAATCTGGGGGATGACAGTTCACTATATCATTCTCTACATTTTTACATATGGGTGAAAGCTTCCATAATAGAAATATTTTAAATAACTTATGGTGGCTTCCTATTCTACTTTGCATGATTTCTAAGACGCTTCATGGTCTTACCCTCTACAAACCTTGTCTCCTACCATTTTCCCAGCAGCTTCCTCTGCTCCAGCCACACTGGCCTTGCACTTCCCTGACCTGTTGCCAGACATATTTCTGTCACAGGGCCTTTGTAAGTGCTGTTCCTGCTCCCACACAAATATCCTCCCCGTTTAGCTCTCTGCCCAAATGTTACCTCATCAGAGAAGTCTCCCCTGATCTTCCTGCTGAAAGGAAACAGTCCCCATTCTCTATCACTCTCTGTTCTCTATCATGTCAATATCTGACATTAAATGATCTGTTTGCTTATTCATTGTGGAACATAAGCTCCATGAAGGCCAAGCTTCTTCTATTCTCCACTGGATCCTGGCTGACAGAACTGGGCCTGGTGCAGAGCGAGTGAAATAATATTCATCTTAATATCTTTATTTGGATACTACATTATCAAGAGTTCTTCATAAAGAGAATGTCTGAGATCCTCATTAGCCGTATTATAAAATGATATTTGTCAAATCCAGAAAGCTAGAAAGTAGTGATGTGACTCACTGAAGATATGAAACAAAATGGGAAGAAACACCTTTAAATAAGCCTTCTTAGATATCTTTCTCCTGGTTGAAATGACGGGAAAAAACGTTAACATCTAATACATTCATGGCACAAAAAGATATTAGAGCCCCCTTTTTATATGCCTTTGCTTTTATCATCTTCAGGCCATCCTCAAGTTGAAGAAACTACCTTACATTTTCTTGAGATTAACTTCCTTACCTTACTTGGCAAACATTTATTGCACACTTCCTATATGTTAGGCCCCGTACTAGGCACCTGGATTACAGGGGAAGCCCAGACAGAACCAGGGAGGGCGAATGCTAGGCAGGAAGAAAACTAAATCCCTATCATTATTTCTGTCAACAAGAATCACTGACTGTAGAAAATCTTATGACATCTATACTTTAATTCAAAGTGCTGGCACTATAGTTCATTAATGTTACACACCTGGGTTACAAATTATGTCAACGTTTTTCTACTTTGCTTGGGCCATGTTCTTTAAATTTCATAGTAACAAATCAAGAAAACTATTTTGACAACAAACTAGATATTTTCTCAACACATAACTGAGCAATAAGATTACATCACTTCATATTTTCTTCAGACCACTGCTGCCATTTCCATATGCCAACACTATTACAAAGAGATGCTTTCCTAAGTCCAAGAAAGTACCCAGTTTTGCTTTCCTACATAAGCCTAATATTTTTATACTCCTTTTAATAGTAAAGATACAGATTTAAGAGGTCAAGAAAAATGCCTGTCTCCAGAATTTTATAGTGTTATGATAACATTGATTACTATGTTTCTACCATCCATGACATGTACACTAGGATTATTAGATAAATAACATATCCAATCTTTTTTTTTTTTCAAGTCCATGTGAAAAGAAGAGATAAGGAAAGCCAAAGTGAATTTCCTGCACCCGTTATCTGGGTATTTGGCATTCTAAACAAGTTAAATCTCCAGGAAGCTAGATTAATAGATGACAGGAAAAAATGTAAATTGCATTATCATCTTCGACATGCTAATATACATGGGTGCTGAAAATCCAATTGAAAGGGGACTGGCTTATTAAACTGTGGCATGCTGCAATTTACATATCTCACCCTCCAGGTGTGAGGAGGGTAAATGAGAACGGAGTGTGTTCAGATCAGCAGGGGATAAGGAGGAAAAATACATATGCACATTGGCTATCAATTTGGCCAAATGGAGAAAAAGTGACACAGTGAAAAGACTGACTTTTATTCTTCCTGAAATAAATCTGGCTCTAGTACTCCTCTGCTACATTCTGGAGCAGCACGAAAGACAGCACAACTAACCCTAGCTGGTCATTCTGTGCATGGCCCTGCTGGTTTTCCAACAGTAAGAGTGAATGTAGATGCCCAGACGACTGGAAAAACTACTGGAATGGAGCCCTGCTGATGGTGCAAGGGTGGCAGGACCTTTGCAGAAAAAGGGAACCAAAACTAGCAGCAGGAGCTTCCCCAAAAACCCACCATCAGTCTTAGACAGTCAGCAGGAGAAATCACTACGTCCTTAGAAAAACGTATTATGTCAATTATTTCATAGCTTAGAGCTCAATCCAACACAAAATCCTAATGTGTCCAAAGTTAGATAAGTTTCTCATAGGTAGCCATTATACTCACTCTCTCTCTCCTCATACATGCATGTAACCATTGATAACTTTCAAATACTTAGAAAAAACAGTAAAACAACATTTAACTTATTTTTTTTAATTAAGGCTTTCCCCATAGGCCATAGGCAATGTTGGTGAAATGGAATGCTAAGAGGGAATAAAAAAACTAGGAGTGGGCTTCCCTGGTGGCGCAGTGGTTAAGAATCCACCTGCCAGTGCAGAGGACACGGGTTCAAGCCCTGGTCCAGGAAGATCCCACATGCCGCGGAGCAACTAAGCCCGTGCGCCCCAACTACTGAGCCTGCGCTCTAGAGCCCACAAGCCACAACTACTGAGTTCGCGTGCCACAGCTACTGAAGCCCGTGTGCCTAGAACCCGTGCTCTGCAACAAGAGAAGCTACCGCAATGAGAAGCAACGAAGAGTAGCCCCCGCTCACCGCAACTAGAGAAAGCCGAAGACCCAACACAGCCAAAACCAAATTCATAAAATGAATTTATTAAAAAAAAAAAACTAGGAGTAAGATAAGCTTCCACGAAATATAGCCAAGTAATAAGCCTCAATGGGAATGCTGGCATTTCATACTTAAAGTAAATACAAACTCACCTAAAATATATTTCAGTTATTTATTTGCTGTATAGATAAGCAGTAATAAAATCTCTCTCCCTTTGCTTTTAACATTTGATGAGGTAAAATTTTAAATATACACAAATAAAACAGAATAGTATAACAAATCCCATGTATCCATCACCCAGATTCAACAGTTATTAACATTCTGTCATTCTGGTTTATCTGTACCTCCATCCATTCACCTTTCTATTGTTTTTATACTTTAAAAGTTTTTAAGGTAAAGTTTAGATATTTTGGAGTGCAAAAATATTAAATATACAATTTTGATGAATGAATTCATCCATGTAACCCACACATCTATCATGACATCGAACATTCCACCTCTTCAGAAACTTCTGTGTATCCCTCTCTCAGCCAGACTACCTACAGGTAGAATAATACTTATTCAACAGAAGATACTTTTTTCTCCAGCACAGAAAAAAATTAAGGAAAGCCAACTCCTCAAATCCAGCAAGTTTAATATTTCAAGCTGCACAAAAGCTTATTATATTCAGCTTTTATAATTAATTGACAGTGTAGGCAAATTTGACACCCAAACTAAATCCAAGTACTGTTCTCTTCACAGAGAGCATTCAGATATAGAGCCTGGAGAAAAAAATAAGGACTTCAATAACGTGTAACAAAAAGCACTACTTCTGGAACTATTTATCTTTCTGCTTACTTCAATAATACCCCAAACAAAATGGTAAGTTCATAAACACAGCCCAAGAAACAAACAGTAATACTACAGAGTGGAAAAATAATAACAGCAGTATAATAGTAATGAAATTTCTAACCACTTGCTCCAGTGATATATGCTTGGCAGACCACATTAAATTCTCTATCCCTGCTCTCCAGAAAAGCAGAAACAGTAGCACCAGCACCAGGAATACTGGTAATGACATTTGCAACAGCTAATAAGTATTAGTGATGGAGAAGCAGGGATTCAAAGCCAGTTCTCTATGTCTCCATTACGCTCTTTTGATTCCAACCATAACAGCACAATACAGATAAGCAAACACACTATTTAACATTACATATAACCTGACATTTTGTTATGCCTGTTTTAGCCTTGCTTTTTGTCCTCACTCTTTCAGTCATGCTGGTAAAAGCCCTTTCCTCCTCCACACAAGCCCCCACTTTGGCCCTTACAGAGGAAAACTCAACCCACAATTCTGCAGTCTTGGAGAAGGGCTGGGGAGAAGCCTCCTCCCTCAGTCACCCAAGCTAGATTTTTCTTCCAGAAGTAACTGGAATTTATACAACTGAGGAGAGCCTGAGAATAGGCTAGATTCCTGACAGCTGTGGTGATGCTGGAAGGAAACGGCCTCTTTTTGAACTCAGGCTCTTTCTAGCTGGTCTGTGTGCAGACAAGGATAAGCAGACAGGGCAGGTCTCTGCTTTTGGCTCTAGCCTCTCCACTCGTGCTTAGGAAGAGCTACTGGTGAGGTCACCCCTTCACGGAGGACTGGTTATCTACTGGTCATTAAGGAGCAGAATATGGCCTCAGGTCCTGGCCACATTCTTTGCCATTAGTGAGGCTGATACTGTGATCAATATTGGATCTTAGGACTCTTTCCTAAACTAATTAGGGTGTGGGGAGGAGGGATGCAACTAACAAGAATCCCAAACTTCCAAGAAGGCGTAATCTCTACGCTTTGTCTCAGCTCATTGCACCTGGACCACATCTTTTCCTTTTCGGTGTACAGTCCAACATAAATATGCTGAAGTAGGTTCCATGGGAGCATCCAGGATTACCCTTCTTTACACTCTGGCTACTTGCAGCTCATATAAGCCCTCATCACTGTTTGACAATTCTCTCCGTATTCCCAGTGGTGCACCATCCCCTCCTCTCATCCACCCTCACCATCCCTCTCCTCACCACCACCACCAGCAATACCACCATCAACACCACCACCACCGATACCATCAACGATACCAACAACACTGTCGACGACACAGCTACCACCACCACCACACCAACACCACAACCAATACCAGTAACACCACCACCAACAATACCAACACCAACACCACCTCCTCGAATGCTCAGAATTGCAAACTGCTAGCGACAAGCATTCAACCAGTTTGTTGCCAGCGCTGCTGTTACCTTGTTCTCCTCTGGACTAAAGAGGATTCGGAAAACGGATGGCACTCCTGGTGCTACTTTGTGGCTAATATCTTTGGGGCTGATTACTTTAAAGTAAGGTGAACTTTCCTCAACAACTTTCACCATCCTTGGAACCTGCAAGAAAAACACAATAATGGGCACTGTATATGTGAAAGCAGAAGAAAAAGGACAGGCCTTGCAGTTAAACGTGAAATCTCCATCTACTACTTACTAGCCGTGTGACTTTGGTTAGGTCTGAACTTCCGTTTCCTCAAGTGTAAAAGGAGATGACAGTACTTACCTTTACCCCAGGACCTCACACAAAGTAAGCACTCAATGTACTTTAGCTTTAATTTTTATTAACATTATTATTATTACACAATTTAATTGTTATTGCAAATCTTTATTTTATTATTTAAATGTGACTATTTTCGAAGACTAACTGCTTAATCATCTAAAACCCCACCCACACGGTGGAGCTGCACCGGACTTCCCAACATTTGAGAACTGCTCTGGGAGAAGAAATCACATTTACTGCACTCTTGCTGTGGATCATCCACTGCACATGAGATGCCACTTGATCCTCACAATAACCTCTGAGCTTCATTACAATTCATTCTACAGATGAGGAAACAGACACTTGCCATAAGTGCTACAGCTTTACCAAGCAATGGTGTTCCGGATCAAGTCCCGGCCTAACTCCACCTTCCCTCCCTATAGGACTGTCCTACCTAAACACCACTGTGAAGCAAGAACACAGAGGACAGTACAATCCCCAAGGCCAGTCTCAGAGCGGCTTCAAACAGTCCCATCCTTTTACAGTCTTATTCCTCTGCTCTGCTTGCCTCATCCAGAGTACATATTTCTAAAAAGAAATGTAACTGTGAGAAGGGGGGTGATCAGGGGTGGAGGTTCTAGAGACACAGGAATGGGAGAGGATTGTTTTTTTAAAAACTCAAAGAGGGCAGAAGAAAGTTAACTATAGTTAAGTATGTCCTAGGAGTCTCAGGTGAAATATGAGGAAACAGGAACTCCCACAACTTCTCAAAGCTGAAACCCAGATGCAGAAGGGAAGAAGAAATGCAGAGAGAATTCAGACAGATCTAAAGACTAGAGAGTGGGGAGGCAAGAAAGAGATGTGTACATATCTGGTAGGAATAGAATTGGCTTTGCTGGTAAGAGAAATGTGCAGCGGTGTTTATGATGTGTTGAATGATGCCATATAAGCTTGCTGGGAATACTTTAGTAAGAGCCTAACTGTGGATTAAAAACTAGAAAGGAAAACAACAGCAACACTAAGAAGAAGAAGAATAGTAACACTGCTTTAGTGCTTATTATAGGACAGACACTGAGCTGAGTACTTTACATCCATTATCTCATTTAATATTCCAAACAACCTATTGAAATGGGTGCTATTCTTATCCCCATAGCTTGGAGAAGTGAAGTGACTTGCCCAAAGTCTACATCTGGGAGACAGTTCACCTAGAATCTGAACCCAGATTAGTCTGACTCTGGAGTCTGGGTGTTTATAATTGTACCCCAAGTGAATTGTGTTGTGGCTTGTCGAGTGTTCATGGCTTACTTTCAACTTGTGTGTTTGAGAGAGGTAGAGAAACAAAGACCAAACAGGCTCTGTCTTTTGCACACCATGGCACTCAGGAAGCAAATAAAAGGTAAACGACACAGAAAGCGTTTCTCAGTGCCCCAAATGTATCTCAGTGGTTCCTTGCATATCCATGAACCAGGAAGTAGAGAAGCAGGCTTACATCAGCCACCTCGTATGAAGGTCCTGGGAGTAACTCACCCAGAACAAGCCCGCCTAGCCTACAGAATCTGTCTTCTTGTTGATAGTTGAACTTTCCTTAGATGAGGACCTTCCTTTCATGGGATCCAATACTCTAGCAGCATCTTACCAAGAAGTGTGGGTTTTATACATGACAACTGAATGCCCTTTGGCAGACAAGACTCACACATGCCTCTTATCCTTGACGTGCTCATACACACTCAGTGACAAGCATTTCTTGCTTATGGCTGGGGAGGAGTACCCAAAGTACCCTTTGGACTAGCTCCTCTCTGCCTTTAATAGCCTAAAAAAACTTGAACAAGAGTCAAAAAGTAACGGAGAAAGGGAAAACAAGAACTCGAAGTGAGAAACTAAATTGGTTGGCAGCCCTGCATGAAAAGAGAGAGTTCTAATGTCTATGTAACTCACCTCTTCCTGAGGTCTAGGAACATAACCCTGAACACCTCGGGGTTTTTTTCTTCTCTCTGCCTACCTTTTAGCTTCCAACCCATGAGCTTCTCTTGCTAACACGCCTTCAGCGAGAACTAAATGTTCCATTTTCTCCAAAGTCTGACTTTGCTGTCACTAAATCACCCCATTGATCTCTGAAAGGCATCACTGATTCCTTTAATGAGCTACTGTACTGAATATAACTGCAAGTCTTCCCATTTGCCTTGAATTCTTGCATAGTCTTCACTTATTTTCCCTACTTTATTATAGCTAGAATTTTTGTCTCAACATTCTAAGACTCCCATAAGTATTTCTACTTGTCCTTAACACCTGATGCTTAGCATCTCTCTAATGCCTTCCTTCCTACCTGATTACTTTTCACACTTAACTGTGCTTCATGCTGACCTTCTGCATTATTCTTCCTTTCCTTATTGTTACGTGTCAAGGAACTCTTCAGTCATTTAATACTCTTTCTTGAAATATACCCTAATATATCTCTGAAAGAAAAGGCATAAGGATGGAGAAGAAATCCTCAGTTGCAAGCACAAAGCAACAAGGTACAGACAGTGGGAGAAGCCATCCAAAACTATCTGTGAACAAAATCTGAAGGCTATCTGAGGTAGAAGGGAGGAGATGGAAAAGAGAAAAGGGGATCTTCTTTTTTGTTTTGTTTTTTTTTTAATACAATTTGCAGAATCTAAATGCATTGGCTCAACAACTGCAATTCATATGAGTAGAGTCGATACCTTCAGTTGGGGAAATAGTGGCTCTAACGTGGAGCATGTAAACATGAACAGTAATCATCTTGTATTAAATGAAAACCTAGCCCAAATGGTCACTCATGAGAACTTCATGACACTGATCTAGCCAATCTCTTATTCAACAAAATGTCAGTGCACACACTGGGAGTTTACCAGTTGTTGGGTACTGCCCTGGGACTGAGCATTTAGCAACAAACCAACCGACACAGTCTTGTCTTCATTAAGCTTATAGTCAAAGGGCATGTTTTTATCTGCCTTCCTAGGCCTATCAAGTTCAAGAGTTTATCTAAGACCCTACAGGATCCCATTTTATCTAATCCCTTCTTATATATCCATGAAAGGTACAGTCATCCCAGCAAACATACTCACTATGTCATTGTTCCTCAAAACTAGTGGAACTTCATAGACTTCACAGGGAGTGTAGTTCTGAAATACAATTTCTGACGGAAAGGGCTGGAATAAGGCCTGATCCAGGTCAATTCCTGGAAACTGCAGTTGAAAAAAGAAAATCATATAGTCACACAATGGCAGAAACAACCGGGGAAGATAAGAAATTACTACATATACCTATGAATATTAACACCAAGAACAAAGGAAACATTCAAAAAGGGGAAAGTACTATAAACACTATTATAATCAGTAAGGTTATCGTCATCAACTTCTAGGTTTTGGTCCTCAATTTAAAAAATAGGCTAGTTAGAACAACAACTCAAAACTTCCATTTCCAGTAATGGTGAATAAGGTAATTTGAACCAACTCCCCTATGAGAATAAGAAGAAAAGCTGTATCAACAAAAACCTGTTTGGAGGCACTGAGGGATTAACAAGACAGTATTATCTAATGGTAAAACTGAATTATCTCAAGCTAGTAGCTTATGTAGTATCCAACAGGTTTTGAGTACTGCCATGTTTCCCTTAAAAATTCAGAATACCCCACGATGCTGTGTTGAGTTCACGGTTGTATCCTGGGTGCACCTCAGCAGAGAGTTTGGAGATTGAAGATGTAAGTATCCACCTCAGTAATTTAGAACAACAATAGCAAACATAAAAAACACATTAAAACCCAAACAAAAAACCAAAAATGACACAACAAAAACAGCAGAAATTAATGAAATACAAGGTAACTGTCCCACAGAATCAACAAAGCCAAAAGTTGAGTCTTTAAAGACTAATAAAAATAATAAAATACCTGAATCTGATCAAGAAAAGAAGACACAGCCAATTATAAAAAATAGGAACATTACTACATAACCCAAACTAAGTAAAACGATAACAAATGCGAAAATTTAGATTAAAATTATAAATTCCTAGAAAAATACAATTTGTAAAAACTAGCACAAAAAGAAATAGAAAATATGAAGTGTTCCCTAACTATTAGAGAAACTGAATCTGTAAAGTAAAAACTTTTCATGGATAAAACTCTGGCCCAAATATCTCTACAAGCAAATTCTGGCAAACATTTAAAGAAAATACAACTTGGGGCTTCCCTGGTGGCACAGTGGTTAAGAATCCACCTGCCAGTGCAGAGGACACGGGTTCGAGCCCTGGTCCAGAAAGATCCCACATGCCGCGGAGCAACTAAGCCTGTGCGCCACAACTACTGAGCCTGTGCGCTAGAGCCCATGAGCCACAACTACTGAAGCCCATGTGCCACAACTACTGAAGCCCATGTGCCCTAGAGCCCATGCTCTGCAAAAGGAGAAGCCACCACAGTGAGGAGCCCATGCACCACAATGAAGAGTAGCCCCCACTCGCCACAACTAGAGAAAGCCCACGTGCAGCAACGAAGACCCAACACAGCCAAAAATAAATAAATAAATTAATTTTTTTTTAAGTATGGCGCTGCCATTTAAAGAAAATACAACTCAAACATTATAGGAACTCTCCCAAAGGAAAGAAAGACAAAAAATTAGGGGTCGCCAAATCAAGATGACAGAATAGAAGGATGAGGAGCTTACCTCCTCTCACAAATACATCAAAAGTACATCTACATGTGGAATAATTCTCACAGAATACCTGCTCAGTGCTGGCAGAAGATCATAACACCAAAATAGCAAGAAAGATTACCACATAACCAGGTAGGATGAAAGAAAAAAAATAAATGAATCAGGACAGGACCTGCGCCCCTGGGAGGGAGCTGTGAAAGAGGAAAGGTTCCCTCATCCCTCACGCCCCTTCACTGGCGTGGTGATCAGCTGGGACAGAAAGGAAGCTTCAGAGGCTCGGAGGAGAGTGCAGCAGTCAGTTTGCAACAGGCAGAACAGAGAGAGAGCAGAGCAAAAGCAGTCCTAAGAGGGAAGTTCATAGCAATACAGGCCTTCCCGTAAAAAACAAGAAAAATCTCAAATAAACAACCTAACCTACCACCTAAAAGAATCAGAAAAAGAACAAACAAAACCTAAAGTGAGCAGAAAGAAGGGAATAATAAAGATCAGAAAGGAAATAAATAAAATAGGGATTTTTAGAAAGTAGAAAAAAACCAATAAAACCAAGAGCTGTTTTATTTAAAGGATAAACAAAATCAACAAACCTCTGTTCAGGTTCACCAAGAAGAAAAGAGAAGACTCACATAAACAAAATAAGAAATGAAAGAGGAGAAATAACAACCAATACCACAGAAATGCAAAAAACCATAAGAGAATACTATGAACAATTATATGCCAACAAATTGGACAACCTAGAATAAATGGGTAAGTTTCTAGAAACATACAGCCCACCAAAACTGAATCAAGAAGGAATAGATAATTTGAACAGACCAATCACTAGAGATGAAATAGAACCTGTAATTTAAAAACTCCCTGCAAACGAAAGTCCAGGACCAGATGGCTTCACTAGGGAATTCTATCAAATGCACAAAGAACTTACACCAAAACTCTTATATCAAACTCTTCCAAAAGACTGAAGAGGAAAGAACACTCCCAAAGTCATCCCATGAAGCCACCATTGCCCTGATACCAAAACCAGACAAAGACAATACCAAAAAAGAAAATTACAAGTCAATTACAAGCCAAATCTAACAACACGTAAAAAAGATCACACACCATGATCAAGTTGGATTCATCCCAGGGTCACAAGGATAAGCAAATCAATCAATGTGATATACCACATCAACAAAAGAAAAGACAAAAACCACATGATCATCTCAATAGATGCAGAAAAAACATATGATAAAATTCAACATCCATTCATGATAAAAAAAAACTCTAACCAAAGTGGGTATACAGGGAACATATCTCAACATAATAAAAGCTATTTATGATAAACCCACAGCCAACATAACACTCAACAGTGAAAAGCCGAAAGCCTTCCCACTAAAACCTGGAACAAGACAAGGATGCTCACTGTCACCAATTCTATTCAACATAATATTGGAAGGCCTAGCCATAGCAATCAGATAAGAAAAAGAAATAAAATTTGTCCACATTGGAAGAGGTAAAACTGTCATTATATGCAGATGACATGATACTGTATATAGAAAACTCCAAAGACTCCACACAAAAACTACTAGAACTGATAAGTAAGTTCAGCAAGGTAGCAGGATACAAGATTAACATACAGAAATCTGCTGCATTTCTTTACACTAACAATGAAATACTGGAAAGGGAAAGTAAAAAACAATTCACTTTAAAATCACATATGGGCTTCCCTGGTGGCACAGTAGATAAGAAACTGCCTGCCAATGCAGGGGACACAGGTTCGATCCCTGGTCCAGGAAGATCCCACATGCCATGGAGCAACTAAGCCTGTGCACCACAACTACTGAGCCTGCCCTCTAGAGCCCACGAGCCACAACTACTGAAGCCCACGTGCCTAGAGCCCATGCTCCATAACAAGAGAAGCCACCACAATGAAAAGCCAGCGCACCAAAGGAAGAGTAGCCCCCACTCGCCGCAACTAGAGAAAGCCCACACGCAGCAATGAAGACCCAATGCAGCCATAAATAAATAAATAAATAATGTTTTTAAAATCACATACAAAATACAAATAAACCTGATGAAGCAGATGAAAGGCATATGCTGAGAACTATAAAACATTTATAAAAGAAACCGAAGATGATTCAAAGAAATGGAAAGATAGCTCATGCTCTTGGTTTGGAAGAATTAAACTGTTAAAATGCCCATACTACCCAAAGCAATCTACAGATTTAATGTGATCCCTATCAAATTACCTATGACATTTTTCACAGAACTAGATCAATTAATCCTAAAATTTATATGGAACCATAAAAGACCCAGAATTGCCAAAGCAATACTGAGGAAAAAGAAAAAAGCTAGAGGCATAACCCTACCAGACTTCAGACAATACTACAAAGCTACAGTAATCAAAACAGCAAGGTTTTGGTACAAAGACAGACATATGGATCAATGGAACAGAACAGAGAGCTCAGAAATAAACCCACACACTTATGGTCAATTAATCTTTGACAAAGGAGGTAAGAATACACAATGGAGAAAAGACAGTCTCTTCAGCAAGCAGTGCTGGGAAAGCTGGACAGCCACATGTAAATCAATGACGTTAGAACACACCCTTACACCATACACAAAAATAAACTCAAAATGGTTTAAAGACTTAAGCATAAGACATGACACCATAAAACTCCTAGAAGAGACCATAGGAAAAACATTCTCTGACATAAATCGTACCAATATTTTCATAGGTCAGTCTCCCAAGGCAACAGAAATAAAAGCAAAAATAAACAAATGGGAGCTAATCAAACTTATAAGCTTTTGCACAGTAAAGGAAATGATAAACAAAATGAAAAGACAACCTACAGACTGGGAGAAATTATCTACAAATGATTCAACAGACAAGGGCTTAATTTCCAAAATATACAAATAGCTCATACAACTCAATAACAAGAAAAGAAATAATCAAAGAATGGGCAGAAGATCTAAATAGACATTTCTCCAAAGAAGAGATACAGATAACCAATAGGCACATGAAAAAGTGCTCAACAGCACTAATTATGCAAACCAAAACCACAATGAGTTACCACCTCACAGTGGTCAGAATGGCCATCATTAAAAGTCTACAAATAACAAATGGCGGAGACAGTGTGGAGAAAAAGGAATCTTCTACACTGTTGGTGGGAATGTAAATTGGTGCAGCCACTGCGGAGAACAGTATGGAGGTTCTTTAAAAAAAACTAAAAACAGAGTTACCATATGATCCTGCAATACCACTCCTAGGCATATATCTGGATAAAACTTAAATTCGAAAAGATACATGCACCCCAATGTTCATAGCAGCTCTACTTACAATAGCCAAGACATGGAAACAACCTAAATGTCCATTGACAGATGAGTGGCTAAAGAAGACATGGTATATATACACAATGTAATACTACTCAGCCATAAAAAAGAATGAAATAATGCCATTTGTAGCAACATGAATGGACCTAGAGGTTATCATACTAAGTAAAGTAAGTGAGAAGGACAAATACCATATGATATCACTTACATGTGGAATCTAAAATATGACAGAAATGAACTTATTTATGAAACAGAAACAGACTCACAGACATAGAAAACAAACTTATGGTTACCAAAGGGGAAAGAGGGTGGGAAAGGGAGAAAGTAGGAGTTTGGGATTAGCAGATACAAACTACTATATATAAAATAGATAAATAACAAGGTCCTACGGCATAGCACAGGGAACTATAATGTCCTATAGTAAACTACAATGAAAAAGAAAAACAAAAAATTAAATGTCTTCCATTTAATGATGATGTTGTTAGCATAACTTTCATATATTTGAGAAAGACAGTAAGAGAGAGGAAAATTATAGGTTATGAACCATAGATCAAAAAAAAAAAGCAAATCATTAGCAAACTGAAACCTACAATATATAAAAAAGATAATACATGACCAAGTTGAGTCTATCTCAGAAACAGAAGGTTATTTTAACACTAGAAGTTTTGATCAAGAACAAAACTGACATTTTCCCCAGAACAAAAACTTGTTTATTTAGAAAATTCAAAATAACCTACAGATAAATTAGAATTAACAAGTGATTTATCAAGGTCACTGAGTACAAGGTCAACATAAAAAATCAATTATATTTCTTTGTACTAGCAATGAACATTTAGGAAATGGAATTTATAAACAATATCATTTAAAATCACATCCTAAAACATAAAATACATAGGAATAAATCCAATGGAAGATGTGCAAGAACTTTACCTGGAAAAACTACAAACCATTATCGACAGAAATTAAAGAAGATCTACACTGAACTACTGACAATTGCATGGAAAATACACAAAATGCATATTTATAGGAAGAGTCCATCATTTAGACAGGGTAAAAGAATCATAAGAAAAAAAAAAAGAATCATAAGAATCCCTAAGTTAGAACTCTGGGGAGAAGAAAAGGCTAACACAACTCAGTTACTCCTCCTCCCTTCCTCTCATTTCCCTTCCAAATAAACACATACATATGATTTGCTTTCATAAAGAGCTGCCCTTAGAATCATGGAGAATTCCTGCTGCTCTGTGACCCTACCGAGCCCCGCCTCAACATTAACTACCTGCAAACAGCAAGTCCAGGAAGAATTCCCTTCTTTATTTCAAAGATGAGTGATAATAATAATCACAATGACAAAGAGATGAAAAATTCATGTGTTCATTCAATAAATGCTAATTGAGTTTCTAATATTTTCCATATGTTGAGCATACAGTAGTGAACAAAGCCAATAAAGCCCCTGCCTCATGAAGCTGAAATGCTTAAGGAAATGGATAAAAAATAAAGAAATAGGGACTTCCCTGGTGGTCCAGGGGCTAAGACTCCACACTCCCAATGCAGGAGGCCCAGGTTCAATCACTAGTCAGGGAACTAGATCCTGTATGCCGTAATTAAAGATCCCACACACGGCAACGAAAATCCCATGGGCCTCAACTAAGACTCAGCACAGCCACGTAAATAAATAAATATTTTTTTTAAAAAAGAAATACATAATATGAGGTCAGGCAGTGATAAGTCTATGAAGAAAACCAAAGTAGGACAAGGAGACAGAGTGAATGGGGGATGGTTGCTCTTTATGATAGGTAGCCAAGGCATGGCCTCTCTGAGGAAATGATCTGAAGCAAGTCACGCAAAGATCTGAGAGAACAGCATTCCAGTTAGAAGGAATAACAAATGCAAAGGCCCTAGGGTGAGAATTATCCTTGAGTGTTTGAAGAGCAGCAAGAGGGGAGAGCAGCTAGAGGAGAATGAGCTGGGGGAGAGAGGAAGGAAAAGACTATGAAGGACTCAGGATCAGATAATGCAGGAACTTATAACTATGAGGGTAACAGGAAGCTACTAGGTGGTTTTCAGCACAGAAGTAACATGTTCTGATTTACATTTTTAAAAACCACTCTTGGGACTTCCCTGATGGCGCAGTGGTTAAGAATCTGCCTGCCAATGCAGGGGACATGGGTTCAAGCCCTGGTCCGGGAAGATCCTACATGCCACAGAGCAACAAAGCCCGTGCGCCACAACTACTGACCCCGCGAGCCACAACTACTGAAGCCCGCGCACCTAGAGACCATGTTCTGCAACAAGAGAAGCCACCACAGTGAGAAGCCTGCGCAACGCAACGAAGAGTAGCCCCCGCTCACTCAAACTAGAGAAAGCCCGCATGCAACGGAGACTCAACACAGCCATAAATAAATAAATAAATAAATATTTTAAATAAATAATAAAATAAAAACCACTCTTACTTCTTTGTGGAGAATTGGTAACGGGGCGATGAGTTGGAAACAGGGAGGCTATTTCAGGAGTCTAGATGATGGTGGGTTGAACTGGGATGGCAGTGGTGGAGGTGGTGAGAAGTGGTTGGATTAAAGACATATTTGTGATTATTAGCCCTTGTTTTGGATTTCATATAAGACGTGAGAAAAACAGAGGCATCAGAGATAACACCAAGGTTTTTGGCCTGAGAAAATAGATAAATGGGGGTATTACATGGTGGAGGGAGGAAAGACAAAAGAGGAAAGATCATGCCTTTAGGGAAAGAATGTAATGCAAAAATTAGCTCTTAAGGATTTTAAGTTTGAGCTGCCAATCACACATTGAGCTGAATATATGATCCAGGGTTCAGGGGCTAGGCCATAGCAGGAGATATAATTATGAAAGCAATCACTTAAAAGGTGAAATTTAAAGCCTTGTTCCTGGAAGGAGTCACCTAAGGAATGAGTTCAGAAGAGAAAGAAGTTTAAGGACCAAGTACTGGGGAACTCCAATATTTAGCCAACAGGAAGAGGAGAAAGATCCAACAAATAAGAAAAAAGCAACCAGTTAAGTAGGAAGAAAGCCAAAGAAGAGTGATATCTGAGACACAAGTGAATTAAAAAGTACAAAAAAAGAAACTAACTGTAAAATGCTGTGAGACAACCCAGGTGTGTTGAACTGGTCAAGCTTAAGAATGAATTTTAAGAGAAACACACACACACACAACTCAAAGTAAGGGATACAGAGGATAAGTTGATGAATGTAATTACAATGAAATGGGAATGAACAGAAAGTTTAAGATGGATTAGGGAGGAAATGCAAGGTGTAGAAGGGCAGACAAAGAAGATCCAGCATGTTCACAATTGATATTTCTAAAAAGCATAAAAACAAAAATGGCATGAACAAATACTTGATAATTCAAGAAAAACTTTCTAAAAATAAAATAATGGTACGTAGTGTCTTAGGAAAAATTTAGTCACATCCTAATAAAATCACTGGGCATCAAATAAGAATAAACAATCTTTGGGCATACAAGCTAAAATATTAGGCTGCATACTTCCGCATATCATCATTTAAAGCCAGAAGGTAGTGAAGAAAATGCCTGCAAATCTCTTATGGGGAAAATGTGTGACCCAAGAATTTTACATCTAACAAATCTGCAGTTCACCTATAAAGGCAATAGGCAAATATTATCAAATTTATAAAATCAAGGAAATATAGTTTCCATAATCTCTTCTGGAGGAAATGAGAAGAGTATGACTATCTACCAAAAAACAAATGAAACTCTGGAAAACAAAGTAAAAAATAACTGACTGAGTTGACAGAGGAGGACAGAGGCAAGAAGATGAGATGTGGTACGCTAATTTCTTCATCCTTCATAGCAGGAATCAAAATACATTAAAACGCACACACAAGCAGTACACACAGAACAATACACATAGTCTGGTCTTAGTTATGCTCTGGGAAAGGAGCAGTTAGCCCTTAATTAGGATGAATTAGCTTTGGAGAAAGCTGTGTTCCCTGCTCTCAAAGTTAGAGGGTGTTATGGGAAAGAGAGGAAACAATGAATAGCTAAAGCTAGAAGTGCTCAGAAGAAGAGCAAATTTTATGGGGTGGCAATGGCATGCCAAGGAGAGCAAAAGAGCCTGAGGGACTCACTTGTCTTGTGGGAAATCGCTCTGAAAAACCCTCAGGAATAGCTGGGAACCCTTTGAGAGGAGGCTAATCTCCAGCAGTTTAACTGATGGAGGCTCATACCATAATTTGTGCAAAAAAGTGAAGCATATAACTCAAGAAATTAATTAAAATGTAGGAAATAAGAACTACTTTATAAAACATATACTCCTAAAGCCTGGAATGTATGGTTTACATGAGAATACAGAAACATGTTAAAATAGCTATTCTTTAGAGACTAAAAGGATACATTTGTTATTGGAAATCAGCCAGAATAGACAAAAATGCCTATTTTAATAAACAGTTCCTCCTTCTTCCTTTCTAGTTATGACAGCTCAGGTAAGGAGGGATTTCTTACACTAGGAGGACAACCTAATTGGGCTTGGCTAATATAATTCTTGGGATTACTCCTAATCTGTAAACAATGGTGTCCAGAAGTAGCTAAGGAAGAAATGTGACTAGTCAAAAGTTAGTTGAGGACTTCCCTGGTGGTCCAGTGGGTAAGACTCCATGCTCCCAATGCAGGGGGCCCAGGTTCGATCCCTGGTTGGGGAACTAGATCCCACATGCATGCCACAACTAAGAGTCCGCATGACACAACTAAGACCCAGCACAGCCAAAAATAAATAAATAAAAATAATAAATAAATATTTTTTAAAAGTTATTGTATTGTGTAATTCTTTTTGTATCAAATTATAGATATCAAGATCAACAGAGGTAGAAAAAGAATACATAAAACAAACCCAATAAGGGACTAGGTAGCCCAGGAACAATAAGTACTGCTTAGTTCTTATTGTTCTAGAATATTCACATTATTCCAGGACCTACTTTATATGCAAGTATGACAGAAAGCAGCTACCTTTTGATGTGTTGTTTCCCTCATATCTAAAAGTTCAGTGATCTGTGGTCGGCACATCACACGTGTATTGGCCAGTCTCTGCTCTGTGGTGAGGGACATTTCCTTCAGGAACTCTGAGGGAGTCAGCTAGAATTTAAAGCAACAGGAGCCAAAGATTCATAAATGGTAATACTGAAAAAGTGCTTTCATAAGTGCCAGTGATGAATAATTTGTGTTTGCAGCTTTCAGGATAATTCTGGAATGCCACTAAGTTCCCCTATAAAACGTTTAAAATAACTGAATAATACAAGCGAAGTACCCGTGCACTTCTGAGCTCTTTGCACAATAATTTGAAAGGATATGTGGTTGCTGTTTCCTTATGATTTTGAAGGAATCACACAAAAGAACCTGGGGTGGGGGAGAGGAAGGGCAAGAAATTGCACGGGAACATGACCAAAGAGCTTAACATTATGCTCAGAAGAGCATAAAACTCTAGGTTTCTAAAATCACTTAAGGGCTTCAGAGCTAAGGAGGCTAATCCTCCTTGAAATATTTCTATTTCTCAAATGAAGTTACAACATGCAAGTAAAGCTTTTGGGTGTTTATCATGTTATATCAGGTTAAAGAGAAATCTTATAAAGTAAAGGATCTGGGAAGTATGACTGTGCTGCTTAGGAACGAGTTTGAACTTTTTAGAAATCGTAAGAGCACATTTAGACCTTGTTTTAAAAGAGCTCTAAGTCAATCATCAGATTCAGCAGCCAGTCACATCCACATACCCAAACAAGAACACAAAATTCTTTAACACTTTCTACTGTTTTGAGAAAAAAAGGTAACCTATCATTTAAATAAACCAGCAAGGGCTTACCCAAGACCAATCACTATTGATTGTTGCTCTGGAATGTTCACTTTGTTCTAGGGCTACTTTATATGCAAAGAGATTATGATCACTGGCAGCAACATAATGCTTAAGTATGTGCCAAGACTTCTTAAAACATTCAGGGGTGTATAGTTTAGCTGATTCATTTCGCCTTGGGTTAAAATCAATGCTCTTCAAATTCCCTACAAATTTAATTTTTGTGATTGAATCCATTTAAATGAAGGCATAGTTCTAATATAGCTTCTAAGATTCCTTTTGATTGGAACACAGATTAGAATGTTAAAATGTTATGAGGTATCAGCTGTGTTGTGATTTATATAAAAATAAACTCTTACAAGCAAAAAGTAAGGAGTTACTTTAAAGCTGAAACAAGAACAATCACAAAAGAAAATGATAGATTTTATTTTTCTAATTGGAAATAACCTGAGACTAGTTTTTAAAATGCAGTGAACCCAATGTTTAACACTTTAAATTGTTATTGGTATTTCCATAGCATGTAGTTTATAATTCAATTCTCACCAAATCATTAGAATTCATTAAAAATGTAATTGTTTTCTATCATAAAGGACAGAAAAAGTTATGCATTTTTCCTAGATATTATATAGTCATCATTTTAATGCATTATGTTCTACAAATACACAAACAAAAATAACTCTTGCCAATCAACAGGTAATTGATTATATATGTTACACCTATGAAATCCTGATATTTGACTGTTTTTGAACTACATAAATGACAGTTTCTTAAGGTTCTAGCTAATATTTACAAAATCTTAATAATTTGCTTGCATAGTCTTAGTTCAACTGATTAACTTAAGCAATTTAATTTAAGCCTCTACTTTGATGTATATAATTTCAAAAATTCCCCAAGCTTTAAAAGGTAACTGTGCTCTGCAGCAATCTACCCATGTTAACTAAACGGGTATTATCAGCCAGTAATTCTGTTTGATATTCTGAGAATGTCAAGTAGCAACTGTCATTCTCCTGAGGAGAAAGACTGCATTAAGTATTTTACTCTGAAATTCTCTTATACATTACCATTTGATTTACTTCTTCTTCTGTAACCACCTTCGGATTCAGGGGTGGCAAAATCTTGCTTTGGAATCCTTTAAGCGTTCTGACTAGCCCCGTCTGAACAGCCCCCATGGACTCCTCAAGACTTCTACTTGTCATTTTTAGTTATTTCCTTTGTATACCTAAGAGTGAAAAAAAAATAGTTTTAGAATAAATACAGTTAATTCCTGAATACAGGTCACATTTTTTGAGGCTTTTTCCAATATACGAAGGTTTAGAAAATAGCGATTTTCAAAAATACATCCAATGCTTGGAACAAATGCCTTAACTGTAGGAGTCTATTCCATGAATCTGTCTAGATTTAGCCTTATCCCGAAGTCTAGGATCGCTTTTAGAAAAAAGCAAGTGATTCTGGACTAAGCTCAGGGAAGACATGAAAACATAAGCAGTTACTATATTTTGGTACTTTTATCTTCTCCAGATAAATAAACAAAAACTGCTCAATAACTATACTTCATAGTTTGCTACTTTATCTGCTTATTTGACAATTCTCTCTCATGGCACCCTTCAAACACAATAAATATAAGGCTTCAAACCTTCACACCTAGGCAGAGAATTGAAAAAGGCAGCATGAGATGATACGTGGAAAAAGAAGTTTGTGAAAATTTTTTTGAAGTTTATAGTAATAAACAAGGCATTAAACAGCCACCCAATACCTCCAAAGCAAAGAAATATGACATCTCCCCTTTGCATATATTTCCATATACTTCTAGCAGGACACTTGCAACTTTGGAAGTCCATTTATGACTATGTAGGGATTTCTACTTTTAATAATAGCAGGCTAGGTTGTTCAACCCTGTGCAGGAAAAAAAAAAAAAAGCTTGATTCAATGTCAAATAAAAAACCTTAAAATTGTTAAAAGTTCAAAAGACAATAAGGCACTACCAGACCAAAATGGAGGGGAAAGCAGTGCATAAAGGAAAAGAGATATGATGAAAATGTAATAAGGTACACTGAAATGAAGCAGTAAAACACCCAAAGAAATGAATATGAAATTTTAAAATAAGAAAAAAGATCAGAGAAAGAAATGATTGGAATAGAAGAGAGTGAAAGAAGTTCTAACATGCTATAATTGGAGCCCATGAAGAAGAAAAAGTACTGGAGGGAAATTAATATTTAAAGCCATAATCCAAGAAAAATTCCAGAAAAAAAAACAATGAAAAGGGACTAGTAGGTACCCAGGAAAACTGACCCAAAATGATCAACTATAAGTCATGTCTTAGAAGAACTACTAGGCTTCAAAGAATTTTAAAAATTAGCATCCAGGCAAAAAGTCAAAATAATGTACAAGGGCAAGAGAATTAGATGTCATTGGACTTTGTAAAAGCAAATTATGCGGGGGGAAAACAGAGGAGCAGCATTTTTCAAAGACTTTACAAAGCAGGAGCCAAGGATTTTAGAAGGAACCAAGCTCTCCTTCAGTCACTGAGGCTACAGAAAAGGAGTTTTGAACATGCAAAAGCCCAGGGAATATTATAAACATGTTCCCTTCCTGAAGAATATACTAGAGGATGGGCTTCATCCAACCAAAAGCTGCTGGGGAATTTCAGCAAAAGGACTGATGATGAGCATTTCATATATATAATTGTACAGGTATTAAAATAATGTTGAAGACATAAGGAGAAGAATAGAATTTAAACGTTATATTTTCTGACAAAGTAGAAAGGATGCAATTTTAAATGAAAAGATAAAAGAAAGACAGCCGAAAAGTAGACAAGATTAACAACTATATAAGTACTAGGTAGGAATCAAAGCATTTAACGAGATAGAATAAAGGAGAATTAAGGGAATTATGGTAGAAAGCCCCTATGATGGCAGTCAATGATACCTGTTTCCAAGCATTCATATATTTATATGATCCTCTCCCCTTGAGTGTGGGCTGTGCTTAGGTATTCTAACAAATATAATACAGCACAAGTGATGGATGTCACATCTGAGATCAGTTATAAAGAAAATTAGTTCCATCTTGGGCACCGCCTGGCTCTCTCGAATCACCAGTTACCACATTGTAAGGACACTCAGGAAACCTATAGAGAGGCCCATGTGGTGAGGAACCAAGCCTTGACAGCAATGACATGAGTGAGCTTGGCAGTGGATCTTCTGAGGGCTGCCAACAACCATGTGAATGAAAGCAGAGTTGCCAGCCCCAGTTGAGCCTTAAGATGACTGCAGTCTGGGCAACAGCTTGACAGGAGATGCATGAGAGACCCTGAGTAGGAAGCACCCAGCTAAGCCTCACCTAGATTCCTGACCTACAGAAACTGAGAAAACAAATATTCAGTGTTTTAAGCTATTAATCTGGGGGTAATTTGTTATACAGTAATAGATAACAATACAGGCACTATAAAGGGTTTATATACAAAGAAACTACTGAATATAAAGATACACCTTCCTAAATACCAAAAGCAATTTTAGAAAAAGCAAAGAAGACATATTAAAGACAAACAATAAATCATATACAATCACAGTATACACTATTCAATACACATAATTATTACAGTGTAAAATAATATAGGCAGTGTGATGTCACCAACGTGGAATAGGTGGTTGCCAACTTCAATTCCCCTCACAAAAAGACCAACTAGCAATCATCCATAGACAAGACACCTTTGTGAAAATCCCAGAACCCAGGATGAGACTGAAGCATCCCCTTGGATCACAGAAACAGGGAAAAACCTCAAAAACATTTTGTTAAATAAAATAAGCCAGTCACAAAAAACTACATATTGTATGAGTCTGTTCACATGAAGTGACCAGAACAGGAAAATCTCTAGAGAGAAAGTAATGGATTAGTCGTTGCAAAGGGCTGAGAGAAATGAAGGAATAGAAGGGTGTTAACTAAAAGGTATGAGATTTCTTTCTGAAATGATGAAAATGTTTAAAATTGACTGTGGTGATGATTGCACGTGTTTATGAATATACTAAAAACTGTGGATTGTATGTACACTTTAAATGGGTGAATTGTATCCTGAACTGAATTGTGAATTATACCTCAATAAAGTTATTAAAATATATATTTTAAAACATTTTGAAAAATCTATTATTAAAAGTTGAAAAGTGAAACAAATAAACCTTGCTGTATATCAAATTGGTGTTGTAACACCAAACAATTATTCCAACCAATTTTAAAACATGGTTTTTGACTATATATCTTCATTGTATAGTAGTCTTATTGTTTGGTCATAATATTAATAATAATATTTTAAAAACAAGTAGCTACATCAATATTGCTAGGAGCCAAGCATTTCAGCATTTTAAAAATATAAAACAAAAAAAAGTTCTTATATTAAGAAGCCCTATAATCTTAAATTTAAATAGAAAATCTGAGTTTTAGCTCTTGATTATTCTCTCCTTTTAAATAACCTCCCTACTGAAAGACCCCAGAAGCAAAGAAAGCTAAGTAAGCAATGACAGTCCAGGGACATAATGTGGTCTTTAAACACCATTTCCCACTAAAAGAAACCATAACTCCTTAGAGAAATGGGTAATTCAAGGTCTGGGGCATGAAATGTATAAGATGAACTTGGAACATTCTATTATACTGTAAAATAAGTACATTATCAAAGGCTACTAGGGTTGTATCTAAGGAGCCCAGAGCCACTTCAAGGAGTTTCCATTCACCAAAGACAGGACAATTTGGAGAAAACAAAAACAAAAACAAAAGTCTGCAATGGATTAGTCTTTAAAACTCGGAGTTCAAAAGATATTTTAAAAAAAATCGTTGGCCACCTTTGGAAGTTACTAAGGCACCAGACTAATTATTTTAGAAATAATAACTGGGAAGAATCAACCATTTATTCTGTACCATTTTTGTACAAATTGCATTGCAAGTTAACCAAATAGTTGATGACAGAAAATTATTCTTCATAGAAGAACTCCAGCTAATAAATGCAGAAGAAATGACTGAAAAATAATCACCATTTGCAGCCCCTAATGAAACAAAGGTTCATCAATGTTAAAACCATTAGAAAGGATGTTGCTGAAGAACTTTATAATGGCTCAATCAGGCTAACAACACCTGAGCCCTCTAAATCAGTCTTAACACTAAAAGAGTGAAAACTAGACATATTATGTGCCTCCTGACGTGATGCAGTACACAGCACCACCTGTGCAGAACTATGAACAACAATCTAAACCTAAATCTAATTAAGTCTCTAGACCTACCAGCTAGGTTGCAGGAGATCAAGAAATGCAGGAACATGTGTATTCTGTAAGAATAAAATTAAGCCAAATCTAGAATGTGGAAAATGTTATAGGAAAATGACCTACTTCACTCAAGTAATAAAGAGTGTGTGTGTGCAAACATGAACACACGAGAGAGAGAGAGAGAGAGAGAGAGAGAGAGAGGGAGGAAGGATAGTTATGAATTAAGAGAATCACTTCAATGATAATGATACAGGTAGATTATAAGCAAAAGGATGGAAGAGGTATACCATGCAAAAGTTGGCCAAAAGAAAGCCAGAAGGGCTACAGTAATATTAGATAAAGTTGACTTCAAAAAAAAAAAAGATCAGGAACAAAGAGGGACACTATATAATGTAAAAGGGTGAATCTACCAAAATGACATAGCAATCATAATTATAAGTGCACCAAACAACTTTTAAAATGTGTGATTTGAACCAAGCTTCAAAATATATAATGCAAAAAATGAAAAGAACTATACAAATCCACAATTGTAGCTGGAAACTTCAACATCTCTTTCTCAACAATTGATATAAGCACTAAACAGAAAATTAACAAGATGTAGAGGAACTTAACACAACCAACATGATTTAATCAATAGTTATGGAACAGTCCACCCAACAGCAGAATGCATGTGCTTTTCACGTGTCCAAGGAACATATACTAAGATAGACCATTTCCTAGGCCAAGAAATAAAATTCAACAAAGTTAAAAGAATTGGAATCATACAGAGGGCGCTGGTTGACCACTGTGAAATCAAATTAGAAATGCACAACAGAAAGATAACACAAAATTCTCCAAACACTTGGAAACTAAACAACACACTTGTAAATAAATACATAAGTCAAAGAGGGAAATCCACAAGCACACTGAATTGAATGAAAATGAAAACACAGCATTTCAAAATATTGAAAAGTTAGCTAAAACAGTGTTGAAATTTATAACACTAAATATTTAGATTAGAAAGCAGTAAAAGTCAAATGTGTCATCTAAGCTCCTAAGTTCAGAAGAAAGAACACCAAATAAAATGAAAGCAAACAGACAGAAGGAAATAATAAAGACAGGAGCAGAAACCAATAAAATTAAAACCAGAAAAGCAATAGAGAAAATTAATTCAACAAAGATCTGATTCTCTGGAGAAATCAATAATATTGACAAACCTTTAGCAAAGAAAGAAGACACAAATTACCAATACTAGGAATTTAACAGGAGAGGACAAACCATACAGATATCAAAAGGATAATAAGGGAACACTATAAACAACTCCACACTCATAAATTTCACAACTTAGATGTACTGCTTCAATTCCTCAAAGAACACATACTACAACAATTTAATATGAATAGATAATTTGAATAACTCTATTAAAGAAACTGAATTCATAATTTTATAACTCAAAAAAAGAAATATCGGGCTTCCCTGGTGGCGCAGTGGTTGAGAGTCCGCCTGCCGATGCAGGGGACACGGGTTCGTGCCCTGG